>NC_041385.1:185613245-185669269 GCF_002162155.2 Triticum dicoccoides | reverse complement strand
GTGCTTCCCCGAGCTCGCTGACCCTCCCTGCATGATCCCCGTGAGCCCCTGCTTCGTTTCCCCCTAACCCCATGTCCGATTTCGAGCTCTAGCCGCCCCTCTACCGGAGCCGAGACGCTCCGCCGCACGGGCTCGTCGCCGGCGAAGCCCCGGTGACCATTTGGTCACGGGCGTGCACCCGTTGTGCTTGCCGCGACCCGTAGAGCCCCTCCAGCGCCTCAGCTCCCTCGTTTGTGAGCAGCAGCGCCGAACCCGACCGCACCCGAACTCCGGCCGCCGCTCACGAGCTCGCCGTCGTCGGTACCGGCCACCACCGGCACGGCCACCACCACCGTTCGATGCGCACCAGCAAGGGCTCTCCAACGAGCCCAAGCACGGCCTCGCCCGTGCCCTGTAGCGCGTTTCCGATTCGCGCCGCCGTCTCGGGCCTCGCCGACGTCATGTCGCCGGTGGGTTTGACCCACTCTGACCACGGCGGGACCCCCCCTGTGTCCATGACAGGTGGGCCCAGCCCTGTTAGCTAATTAGGATTAGCACTAATCGAATTAGTTAAACTAATTACCCCCTTCTGACACTGACAGTGGGCCCCGTGACTATTAATTTGATTAGTTAGAGTTAAATAACTCTGTTAGTCACCTGAGTCACTGACGTGTGGGCCCCACACGTCAGGTTTGACCTGGACCCGCCCTGTTGACCTGATGACGTCAGGGTGAGGTCATGCTGACGCAATATTCCTTTTCTGTAATTTAGTTTATTTTATAATAATCAGGAAATTTCAGAAAATGATTAAAGCTTCAATAAATCATAGAAATTCAACCGTAACTCCAAATTAAATAATTTATATATGAAAAATTATCAGAAAAATTCAAGGAATCCATCTGTACCATTTTCATGCATGTTAGAACAACTTATAGCTGCTGTTTAGCACAAATCAACTAAATGGCATTTGAATAATCACATATGGAGTTTGAATTTGAATCTTGTATTCAAACCAACTTCATTTAATCTGTTGCTAGTTGCATTAGCTCAAAACACATTCATATTGCCATGTCATGAGCATGCATCATATTGTGCATTGCATTGATTGTATTTCTTCTTTGTTGCCGGTATCTGTTCCCTCCCGGTAGACGATGTTCCGACATTGTGATCGTTGACACTGATGAAGACTCAATGTTATCTTCAGAAGTGCCAGGCAAGCAAAACCCCCTTGTTCATTCCGATACAATCCTACTCTCTCGCTCCTGCTCTCTTTTAATGCATTAGGACAACACCGATTCATCTGTTACTTGTTGCGGTAGCTGAACCCCTTTATCCTCTGCATGACCTGTCATTGCCACAGTAAATAGATGAAACCCACTAGCATGAGTAGGAGTTGTTTGAGCCCTGTTGTGCCTACTCATTCATGCTTGTTTGTCATGCCTGCTACTGCTTAGACTTGAGTCAGGTCTGATTCATCGGGGATGAATCAGAGGTGTGTGAACATGTCCTACTGTGTGTGAGCTAAGTGTGTGAACACGATTTGGTAAAAGGTGTCGGTGAGAGGCCATGTAGGAGTACATGGTGGGTTGTCTCATTGAAGCCGTCCTCAGGAACTGAGTTCTGTGTTTGTGATCCATGATTCAGCTACTACCATACATTGGGCCCTGAAATATGACCCCGCTCGACTTCTTATTCACCCTTGTCCTCTGTCCAGGAGTTGCAAGTAGTTTCTGGTGTTTGTAGTATGTTGGAGGCCGTGGACAGCGCTGACCGTAGGGGTGGGCTGTGATGCGGTAGGCACGTGGTCGGGTATACCGGGCGCCCGTTTGGTGTCACGGAACCCTGTTCACATCGTTTGGGGCTGTGAGCGAAACTCCGGCCGGATCTCCTCATGGATGGAACCCGAATAGGCGATAAACCTGGACTAGAGACTTGAGTGTTTAGGTAGGTCGTGGTCTACACCCACGTCGGCTTTCGCTTGAAGTCTGCCGAGCACATGTCGTGTGCAGACGCTAAGTGGTGGAAACATGTATGAAGAAGTACACCCCTGCAGGGTTAATATCATCTATTCGAATAGCCGTGTCCGCGGTAAAGGACTTCTGGGTTGCTTATATCAGTCAATAGACAAGTGAAAGTGGATACTCTAAAATACGCAAGATAAGCGTGAGTGCTATGGATGGCGTTCTCGTAGGGAGACGGGAGCGGATCCATAGTGGTGAATTGATATGGTGAATATGTGGACTCGTGTGCGCCACCTCAGAAGAGTTACTTGCAGTCGTAGTTCAGGATAGCCACCGAGTCAAAGCTGGCTTGCTGCAGTTAAACCCCACCATCCCCTTTGTTGATAATGATGCATATGTAGTTAGTTCTGATGTAAGTCTTGCTGGGTACATTTGTACTCACGTTTGCCTATTTTATGTTTTTGCAGAGAGACTTCGGTCTCACTAGTAGTTCCACGTGGACTTCGACGTTTAGCTTGTTACCTCAGCTACGATCTTGTGCCCCGGCAGGATCTGGTAGATAGTCAGGCTTCTCAGCCTTTTTCATTTATGGATGTCTGTACTCAGACATGATAGCTTCCGTTTGTGCTTTGACTTGTATGCTCTGACTGTTGGGTTATGAGACACATGTTTGTAATATCCCGCTCCTCGGAGCCTAATGAATAAATATTTGAGTCGTAGAGTCATGTTGTGATGCCATGTTGTATTTGCACATATCGAGCATATTGTGTGTATGTTATTGAAATGCTTGGTATGTGTGGGATCTGGCTATCTAGTTGTTTATCCTTAGTAGCCTCTCTTACCGGGAAATATCTCCTAGTGTTTCCACTGAGCCATGGTAGCTTGCTACTGCTCCGGAACACTTAGGCTGGCCGGCATGTGTCCTTCTTTGTTCCTGTGTCTGTCCCTTCGGGGAAATGTCACGCGATGAATACCGGAGTCCTGTTAGCCCGCTACAGCCCGGTTCACCGGAGTCCTGCTAGCCCAGTGCTACAGCCTGGATTCACTCGCTGATGACCGACACGTTCGATGCTGGGTCACGGATGCCTGTCCCTGTAAGTTTGTGCCACTTTGGGTTCACGACTAGCCATGTCAGCACGGGCCCCTTATCATATGGATGCTAGCGACACTGTCATATACGTGTGCCAACAGGCGCAAACGGTCCCGAGTAAAGGTAAGGCGACACCCGTGGGAATACCGTGTGTGAGGCCGCAAAGTGATATGAGGTGTTACATGCTAGATCGATGTGGCATTGAGTCGGGGTCCTGACAATTTCACCTCACTAGAGTCCTGATGGACGGCGGCAGCAGCCTGAACCTGCTTTATCAGGATACAGTGCACAACATGGGCATAGACCCCTCAAGGATTAAACCTACAAAGACGACCTTCAAAGGCGTCATACCAGGTGTTGAGGCCAATTGTACGGGCTTAGTCACACTGGAAGTGGTCTTCGGATCCCCGGATAACTTCCGAAGTGAGGAGTTAATCTTCGACATAGTCCCGTTCCGCAGTGGCTATCACGCTCTGCTCGGACGAACTGCGTTTGCAAAATTCAACGCAGTGCCGCATTATGCATACCTCAAGCTCAAGATGCCAGGCCCTTGTGGAGTCATCACGGTCAACGGAAACACTGAACTCTCCCTCCGGATGGAGGAACACACAGCGGCTCTCGTGGCAGAAGTACAGAGTAGCCTTTTAAGGCAATTTTCGAGTCCGGCCGCTAAACGAACGGACATGGCCAAATGCGCCCGGAGTAACATCAATCAAGACCACCTGGAACGTTCCGAGCATGCGTAGCAATGCGGCCCCAACCCCAACCCTTGCATGATTGTAAGACCAGCTCTTCGCGTACATCATTACGCTCTGGAGATACCATGGGCATAGGGGGAGGGGCACGACCACGACAGGCCCCGAGTGCGGCTTAACCACACCAGGGGCTCCCAAGTGTGTCACTCTTTTTTCTTCTTTTCTTATTTTTCCATAGGACTCCGTTCACCAGAGGCCCGGTCCGGCAGTAGATCTGCCGAACTCACGATGCAACAGCCAGGGAGGGACAAAGGCTACGACGAACACTCAGGTGGTCTCCATTATGAGCATTAAATTTGTTAAAAACATCAGTTCGTAGCCTACCCCTGGAGGGGGACATGTTTAATTAGTCCAATCCCTTGCTTACCGCACTATTTGTATCGTTCTGCACTCATAGCAGAATTCCTTGAATAAACAATGCAACACTTTTTGCCTATAATTGCATTACCTTTTTTTACATATATGTTCATTAATGACATCTTGCACCCGTACATTTTGGTACGGCAGAATACACCAGGGGCTTGTGTTCCCCGCATTATGGTCTGATAAGTCCGAACACTTTCACAAGTGCGGCACCCCGAACTTATAGCATTATATGCATCGGCTCCGAATCATGTCTTGGGTCAATAGTTGGGTTTTCCCGGCTCCCATGTTTTGGTACCTTACGTTCCATTCTATCGGCTAAGGTAGCACTGGGAGAACCACTATGATTGCGCCCCGGTTGAGCTGGGCGAGCGCCTCAGTGGAGAAAGCTAAAACTGACTGTCATGATAAGGCGAGAGACTGGTCGCTGTTCGAGAGGTCTTTTCGAGTCCCTAAAGACTTATGCCGCTTCGAGCGAGGAACCGGTTGTGTCCGGCCCAGGCGTGGATAGCGCCCTGAACTCGTCCTTCCGAATACTAGGGGCTTCGCCGAAATTTAGAATTATAGAATTCTATGGCTAAGTGAGAGTGTTCAAGCATTATAAGTCCGGTTGCCTTGTTTGTTGCGTTGAGCGCCTCCCTAGATGGACCCAAAAATGGGAACAAGAGTGCTCAAGTTTATCCCGAACACCCTAGCACTCGTGGCATGGGGGCTGAAGCCGACGACTTGCCATCTCTCAGATTTTATAAACGGCCGCACAGAAGGTAATATTTTAAATCAATAAGCATTGCTTAGCGCATATGGACAAAGTTTTCAGCGCACAGGATAACACATTGCGAGTTTACTCAATAATTACATCTTTGGGGCACTCATCCGCAATCTTGCGGGCACCCTTCAGGACACTCTTATAGTACATTTCGGGCGTACGATACTCCTTGCCCGCCGGCGGCGTGTCCGTGATAAGCCTCTCAGCATCCAGCCTGCCCCAGTGCACCTTTGCGTGGGCAAGGGCCCGACGGGCACCTTCAATGCAGGCGGAGCGCTTGATGACGTCCACCCAGGGGTACGCATCCACCAGCCGTCGCACGAGGCTAAAGTAGCTCCCAGGCATGGCCTCTCCAGGCCACAGCCGGACTATGAGGCCCTTCATGGCCTGCTCGGCGACCTTGTGGAGCTCGACTAGCTGCTTCAGCTGGTCGCTAGGGGGCACCGGGTGTCACATCCCTAGTCTGGTATGACCTAGACCAGCTAGTCATTTGTGCATCATGTTTAAATTTTCATTTAAATTTGAAATGAGGATTGGTGGAACCCTCAGAATCATTTTGAAAATGACCCAAATAAAAATTTCTCCAAAAGGGTCCAAGAAAATGCTCATGTTGCTCTCTGAAAATATTGGACAGAGATAAAAAAATCAAACCAATATTTTTAGGAGCTCATGCATATTTATTTTGGCCATTTGGATTAATCCGATAAATATTTGCATTGGAAATATATTAGTTATATATATTAATATATGTCCAAAAATTATGCCACTTGTTGGGGAGCTCTGGAATAATATAGCTAGCTCCTGCAAAAATTGGCATAAGGTAATTAAATGATTTAATATTTTAATTAAATCAAAACAAATGTCAGAAAAATTAGAAAACAGAAAAAGAGGAGGAACTTACCTGCGGCCCAGCTCCTGTGCGGCCTGGCCGGCCCAGCAGCCAGCAGGCGGCCCAGCCCGCCTCCCCCTCTGTCGTCTTCCTCCCCGACAGAGGGATGGGAGTGTGCCCGGCGCGCGCGCGCGCCACCGCGCCACGCCACCTCCCTCTCTGCCTGCCTGCCCTCTCCCCTCCTCGTCTGGATGCCCCGGAGACGCCACGCAGCCACCCCGACCTCTCTCGCACTCTCCCTCGCCCTCCGCCTCTCCCCCTGCTCTCTCCCTCGCACACCCGAGCGCCATCACCGCCGCCGCTCGCCGTTGCCGTGGCCACCGGCCTCCCCTCACCTCCCCGACACGCTTCCCAGCTCCGCCACGACCCCCTCTACCTCCTCGTCAAGCCACGCACCTCCGGACGCGCTCCATCGCCGACACCGTTGTCTTGTTCACCACCGACGCCGGAGATCGACCTCGCCGCCATCGCCGTCGATTCGCCGGATGCAGGACGTCCCCGAGCACACCGGCCTGCTCTGCGAGTCCGCCGTGAGCCCCTCTTCCTTTCCCCTCACCTCTCTCTCTCGCGCGTGCCCTATAGCCGCTGCCCCGCGAGCGCCCGAAGCCGCCGTCCGCCATGGCCGGCGAGCTCCGTGCCCCGAGCACCTCCGCCTCGCGTAGTAGCTCGGCGTGCTCCCGCTGCCTCGTAGCTACCGCCTGTGCCCTCCGTTCGCTCGAACGCGAGCTGCAGCCCCACGCCCGCGCTATCCCGAACTCCGGTCACCGCCCAAGTGGTCGCCGCCGGCGATATAGACCGTGTCCGGTGAAACAGAGGGTGCCACTGGATGCGAGCGAGCCTGGGCTTCGCGTAGGTGCTCTCCGCCGCGCGATTGGTCGCCGGAGCGACGTTTCCGCAGCCCTCCATCGCGTTCAGGCCTCGCCGGCGACTAACCGCCGGCGGGTTTGACTTGTTTGACCTGGGATTTGACCCCCCAGGGTCGCTGACTAGTGGGGCCAGGCCCTGCTAATTTTAGTTAAAAAAATAACTAAACCTAATTAGCCACTAACACTGACCAGTGGGCCCGACCCCCCCTAATCTGTTAATTAAGTTAATCTAACCCTGTTTAACCCCCTGTCACTGACGTGTGGACCCCACACGTCAGGTTTGACCCCAGCCAGCCGCAGTTGACTGCTGACGTCGTGCTGACGTCATGCTGGCGCTATATATATTTTCTGGAATTAAAATAATTCAGGAAATTCCAGAAATTGATTTAAACTTCAAAAATTCATAGAAATTCAACCGTAGCTCAGATTAAAATAATTTATATATGAAAAATTATCAGAAAAATGTAATCTATCCATCTGTACTAGTTTCATGCATGACAAACCAACTTATACATGCTGAATATGAGGAAACATATTATGGCATATATAAGAGCTTACTTTGGAGATGCATTTGTGCTTATGGTTCAAATGGACTTCAAACCAAATGATTACTAGTTGCATTAGCTCAAACAGCATCACATCTTCATGCCATGTTCATGCATCATATTGTTGCATATGTTTGTGTATTGATTGCCGGCACCGATCCTTCTCGATAGGTCCTGCTCCGGAGCTGTTCTAGAGTACCTGTCTATGAAGAAGTACCTCCCTTGTTGATTTACCAGGCAAGCAAACCCCCTTGTTCATTTCGATAAAACCCTACTCTCTCGCTCCTGCTCTCAGTTATTGCATTAGGACAACAACGATTCATCTGCTATTTTGTGCTGCGGTAGTTGAACCCATTCCTCTGCATGACCTGTCATTGCCACAGTAAATAGTTGAAACCCACTAGCATGTGTAGGAGTTGATTGAAGCCACTGATGTGTTCCTACCATGCTATGCCTGCTATTGCTTAGAGTTGTGTCAGGTCTGATTCATTGGGAATGAATTGGAGTGTTACGATATGTTCTGATGCTGAGAGTTAAGTGTGTGAACACGATTTGGTAAAGGTAGCGGTGAGAGGCCATGTAGGAGTACATGGTGGGTTGTCTCACTGGAACCGCCCTTAAGCACCGAGTTCTATGTATGTTGTCCAATGACTCGATACTACCACACATTGGGTTCCGGTAACTCGACCCCTCTCGACTTATTAACCGACTTGATCTCTGTCCAGGAGTCGCAACTAGTTTCTGGTGTTTGTAGGTAGTGCTATTTTTCTACCAAGTGGCACCCGGCAGGGTGGGCTTGGGACAGACTAGGCACACGTGCCCTGGTGTACCGAGTGGCACCCGGATGGTGGGCTCGGGAACCCTACACACATCGTTTGGGGCCGTGAGCGACACCCCGGCCGGATCTCCTTGCGGATGGAACCCGAATAGGCGATAAACCTGGGCTAGAGTCTTGTGTGGTTAGTCAGGTCGTGGCCGACACCCTCACCAGGCTTCCGCTTGAAGGTTGCCGAGATACATGACGTGTACATGGCGGTAAGTGGCGGGAGCGTGTGTGAAGAAGTACACCCCTGCAGGGTTAACATGATCTATTCGAATAGCCGGGTCCGCGGTTATGGACTTCTTGGATGCTTACATGGTACATAGACAACTTGAAGTGGATACTCTAAAATGCTCAAGACAAGTGTGAGTGCTATGGACGGCCTTCTCGTAGGGAGACGGGGATGAATCCACAGTAGTGTATTGTGTGGTGATTAGTGGACTCGTGTACGTTGTCTCACCTCAAGAGTTTCTGGTAGTCGTAGAACAGGATAGCCATAGAGTCAAAGCTGGCTTGCTGCAACTAAACCCCACAGTACCCTCTTGATACAAATGCATGTATGCTAGGATCTGATGTAAGTCTTGCTGAGTACCTTTGTACTCATGTTGCTTCATTTATGTTTTTGCAGCGGAGACTTCGGTCTTACTAGTGTTCTCGTGGACTTCGACTAGTAGCTAGTACCTCAGCTACGATCTTGATCGGATGTTGTAGATAGTCAGGCTCTTCAGCCTTTTTCATTTGTAGATGTCTGTACCCAGACATGTAATGCTTCCGCTTGTTGCTTGTATGCTCTGTATGATGGGTCTTGTGACCCCTGTTTGCAATAATTGCTATGATGGCTCTTCTGAGCCTTTATCTATTTGAGTTGTTGAGTTATGCTGTGATGCCATGTTGTACAGCACATACTTGCATGTTATGCGTACGTGTAATGTGTATTGCTATGTGTGGGATCTGACTATCTAGTTGTTTATCCTTAGTAGTCTTTCTTACCGGGAAATGTCTCCTAGTGCTTCCACTGAGCCCTGGTAGCTTGCTACTGCTCCGGAACACTTAGGCTGGCCGGCATGTGTCCTTCTTCGGTCCTGTGTCTGTCCCTTTGGGGAAATGTCACGCGATGAATACCGGAGTCCTGTTAGCCTGCTACAGCCCGGTTCACCGGAGTCCTGTTAGCCCAGTGCTACAGCCTGGATTCACTCGCTGATGACCGACACGTTCGATGCTGGGTCATGGATGCCTGTCCCTGTAAGTTAGTGCCACTTTGGGTTTACGACTAGCCATGTCAGCCCGGGCTCTTTGTCATATGGATGCCAGCGACACCATCATATACGTGTGCCAAAAGGCGCAAACGGTCCCGGGCAAAGGTAAGGCGACACCCGTGGGGATACCGTGCGTGAGGCCGCAAAGTGATATGAGGTGTTACATGCTAGACCTATGTGGCATCGAGTTGGGGTCCTGACAGCGCTGGTATCAGAGCCTGACTGCCTGTAGGATTACCAAGCCAAACTGGTCGAAGTTGAGTCTAGAAATTCTTTAGTTATGTAAGGGAATTGATTGTGGGAAGGAACGTAAGGCTCTTTTTACTTCTTATACCTCATGGCCTTCTGATTTGAGTCATCCTATCTTTCCGACGGTGTTAAGGAACTAGGCTTTCTCTTCCGTCTATCAGGATCACGTGTTACTACTCCGTAGTCCCATAGGATTGGTTGATCAGAGTCATACCCCAGTTTTGAGTATTTCCGGTGTAGTCTGTTTAGTATGATCTCAGAACCTTGAGTGATGATGTTGAGCATGTACCACCCCATTCTTAGTAGGATGTCTCATTCTGAGCATTTTACTGTTGTTATGCTGCCGGAATTTCCCTAGGAGTTCGAGAGATACTAATTCCTTGTCCTACATTCTATAGTCTATAGTTAATGCTGACTCCGTCCCTGGTTTCGTTTCTCAGGATGTCATCAAGTTCTATTGTTCGTAGCCAGAACCATGGAGATGGTAGGGATGAGGATCCTCCCGACCCGCCTTCGTTGACAGAGTTCATGTTAGAAATGGAGAGGAACAAGCGTGAGTCTAACTGATTGTTGGCACGTATCGAGGAGAACACCGCACATCAGTCCAATAAGTCTGCGACCATTCATGACTTCATTCGCTTGCACCCACCTACCTTTCATCATTCCATCGAGCCACTCGATGCAGATGACTGGCTCCGTAGCATCACTCATAAGCTGCGTTCCGCGAGCGTAGCTGAAAGTGACAAGGTCACCTATGCCACATACCACCTGGAAGGTCCTGCTAGTCTTTGGTGGCAGAACTATGAGGCTTTGCTTCCAGCTGGCCAGATTCCTACCTGGAAGGATTTCACTGAGGCTTTTCGCGAGCATCACATTCCCCAGGCCCTCATTGATCGCAAGAGAGAAGAGTTCTGTAGTCTCACCCAGAGTAAGATGGTTGTTGATGCTTACAGCCGAGAGTTTGAGAACCTCGCTCGCTATGCTACAGAAGAAGTGTCCACGGACGCCAAGAAGCAGGCTAGGTTCCGGAAGGGTCTCAACCCCAAGTTGCGTCGTGATCTCCACCTACATCATTGTGATACATTCCAAGCTCTTGTGAATAAGGCCATCAATGCAGAGACAGCTCAGCTCACTTACGAGGAGTCTCGTAAGGACACCCGTGATTTTGGATCTTCCTCTGGCTCTAGTTTCCAGAAGCGCCGGATTTGGGTTCCAAACTCCGCTCTTCCTTCCGGATATACACCGAAGCCATCCTATGTGGTGCCTTCCCCAGCTCAGTCATATGTTCCACCCAGGCCTACTGGTAGACCGCTTGTCAGTGCGGGTCCACGTCCAACCTCAGGGACTTGCTTCACCTGCGGGAAGCCAGGACACTATGCACGTGACTGCTCTCAGACTAGTTATGCTCCACCCCAGCCCGAGAAGACTGTTGGCTGTGTTAAGCCATCACGCAAGATGATCAGTGTCAAGTCAGCCCCCACTGAACGTGGACGTGTGCATCACATCTCAGCTAAAGACGCTCATGATGATCCGGATGTCGTTCTTGGTACACTCCTTGTCAATTGCCACCCAGCATCAGTTCTATTCGATACTGGAGCATCGCACTCCTTCATTTCTGAAGGCTATGCTCGTTTGCACGACATATCATTTTGTGATATGCCAACTCCGCTTGAAATCCAAACCCCAGGGTCTAGATGGCAAACCACCAGAATCAGCTATGGTAATGAAATCCTTGTTGACAGACTTGTATTCCTTGCCTCACTTGTAGCCCTCAAGTCCTCAGATATTAACATCATCTTGGGTATGGACTGGATGACAGCTCATCATGCCAAGATTGATTGTTACACCAGATCTGTTCAGCTTACACACCCATCTGGCAAGATAGTCACTGTCTCCACTAGAGTTGCAACGCGTCAGCTCTATTCTCTTAATGCCAGCCCTCTTCCAGACCTTGAAGATATCCCGGTAGTCCGTGACCTTCCGGATGTCTTTCCAGAGGAACTGCCAGGTGTTCCACCTGACAGAGATGTAGAGTTCGTCATAGATCTTATTCCAGGAACAACTCCAATCTCTAGGAGACCTGACAAGATGGCACCCTTAGAACTAGCCGAGCTTAAGAAACAACTTGATGAGTCCTTGCAAAAAGGTTTCATCCATCCTAGTTCTTCTCCTTGGGCTTGCCCCGTCCTCTTTGTTAAGAAGAAGGATGGTACGGACTGGATGGTTGTAGATTATCGTCCCGTTAATTTGGTCACGATAAAGAACAAGTATCCGCTCCCCAGGATCAACGACCTGTATGATCAGCTCGCTGGATCCTCAGTCTTCTCCAAGATGGATTTGAGGTTAGGCTACCACCAAATCAAGATCAGAAACAGGGACATTCCCAAGACGGCCTTTGTCACTCGTTATGGTCAGTACGAGTACACCGTCATGTCCTTTGGCCTAACCAACGCCCCAGCCACTTTCTTCCGCTTGATGAACTCGATCTTCATGGAGTACTTAGATAAGTTCGTCGTGGTTTACCTCGATGATATTCTTATTTACTCGAAGAACGAGGAAGAGCATGCCGAACATCTTAGACTTGTTTTAGAAAAACTCAGAGAGCATCGCCTTTATGCCAAGTTCTCCAAGTGTGAATTTTGGTTGCCAGAAGTGACCTACCTAGGCCACGTAATCTCTGGTAAGGGCATTGCTGTCAATCCCGAGAGAGTTCAGGCTGTTCTCGATTGGACTCCACCTGAGACCGTTAAACAAGTTAGGAGTTTCCTTGGTCTAGCCAGCTATTGTCGCCGCTTTGTTGAAAACTTCTCCAAAGTAGCCAAACCCCTCACGGAACTTCTCAAGAAAGATAAAAAGTTCGAGTGGTCCCCATAGTGTGAGTACAGTTTTCAGGAACTGAAAAGACGCCTGACTTCTGCTCCCATACTTGTGCCACCGGATTTCACTAAAGACTTTATTATCTACTGCGACGCCTCACGACAGGGACTAGGTTGCATTCTTATGCAGGATCATCATGTGATTGCCTATGCATCTCGACAGTTGAATCCACATGAGGAGAATTATCCTACACATGATCTAGAGCTTGCAGCCGTAGTCTATGCACTCAAGACCTGGCGACATTACCTTCTTGGTAAACGTTGCGAGATCTACACCGATCACCAGAGTCTCATGTATATCTTCACCCAACCGGATCTGAACCTTAGGCAAAGACGTTGGTTGGAGTTAATCACAAATTATGATCTAGGGATTACCTACACCCCAGGCAAAGCCAATGTCATGGCTGATGCTCTAAGCCGTAAATCCTATTGCAACAATCTCATGTTGCAGCAAGGCCAACCACTTCTCCATGAGGAATTCTGTAAGCTTAATCTTCACATTGCTCCTCGCGGATTTCTTTCTACCTTGGTGGCGAAACCTACCCTTGTGGATCTTACCATAGAAGCCCAGAAGCATGATACGGGGATTACCCGGATCAAGAGAAACATTGCCAAGGGTATTGCTGGTAGTTTCTCTATAGATGATCGAGGTGTTGTTTTCTTTGGGAACCGCCTGGTGGTCCCCAAGAAGCAACATCTTCGACAATTGATTCTCAAGGAGGCGCATGAATCTCCTCTCATGATTCATCCCGGTAGCACTAAGATGTATCAGGACCTACGCCAGAGGTTCTGGTGGACTAGGATGAAGAGAGAAATCGCTGAGTTCATTGCTAAATGTGACGTTTGTCGTCGCGTTAAGGCAGAGCATCAAAGACCTGCTAGCACCCTTCAGCCTTTAGCTATTCCTGAATGGAAATGGGATAAAGTTGGTATGGACTTCATCACCGGCTTTCCCAGGACCAAGAGAGGGAATAACGCTATCTTCGTAGTCGTTGATCGTCTTTCCAAAGTGGCTCACTTCCTACCTGTTCGAGAGAGTATCACTGCTAGTCAGCTTGCTGACTTATACATTTCTCGAATAGTATCACTCCATGGTGTTCCACTAGAGATCAATTCGGACCGTGGCAGTCTTTTCACTTCTCATTTCTGGGAGAGTTTCCAAACTGCCATGGGAACCCATCTTTCCTTCAGTACCGCTTTCCACCCTCAGTCGAGTGGTCAGGTGGAACGGGTCAATCAAATTCTCGAAGACATGCTTAGAGCTTGCGTTATCTCATTCAGTATGGATTGGGAGAAATGTCTTCCTTTTTCCGAGTTTGCTTACAACAATAGCTATCAATCCAGCCTCAAGAAAGCTCCTTTTGAGGTTCTCTATGGACGAAGATGTCGAACACCTTTGAACTGGTCAGAAACCGGTGAAAGACAATTCTTTGGACCGGACATGATCCAGGAGGCAGAAGAGCAAGTTCGCATCATTCGTGAGAATTTGAAAACAGCCCAATCTCGTCAGAAAAGCCAGTACGATCGTCATCATAAGGATATGCCTTATGAAGTTGGCGAAAAGGCCTACCTTCGGGTTACTCCCTTGAAGGGTACCCATCGTTTCGGTATCAAGGGCAAGTTGGCTCCTCGTTACATTGGTCCTTTTCGTATTCTCGCCAAATGAGGAGAGGCTGCCTACCAATTGGAACTACCCCCACATCTTTCTCGAGTTCATGATGTCTTCCACGTCTCTCAACTCAGGCGTTGCTTCTCGGATCCCATCCGCAGAGTGGACCACGAAACGCTTGATCTCCAAGATAACCTCACATACCGAGAGTACCCGGTTCGCATTCTTGATCAAGCCGAGCGTGTTACCCGACGTCAGAACATCAAGTTTCTCAAAGTTCAGTGGTCGCATCATTCCGAGAGAGAAGCTACTTGGGAGCGAGAAGATCGTCTTCGACTGGAGTACCCCGCTTTCTTTCCGTCGACCCCTGAATCTCGGCACGAGATTCTTTCAAGTGGGGGCGAGTTGTCACATCCCTAGTCTGGTATGACCTAGACCAGCTAGTCATTTGTGCATCATGTTTAAATTTTCATTTAAATTTGAAATGAGGATTGGTGGAACCCTCAGAATCATTTTGAAAATGACCCAAATAAAAATTTCTCCAAAAGGGTCCAAGAAAATGCTCATGTTGCTCTCTGAAAATATTGGACAAAGATAAAAAAATCAAGCCAATATTTTTAGGAGCTCATGGATATTTATTTTGGCCATTTGGATTAATCCGATAAATATTTGCATTGGAAATATATTAGTTATATATATTAATATATGTCCAAAAATTATGCCACCTGTTGGGGAGCTCTGGAATAATATAGCTAGCTCCTGCAAAAATTGGCATAAGGTAATTAAATGATTTAATATTTTAATTAAATCAAAACAAATGTCAGAAAAATTAGAAAACAGAAAAAGAGGAGGAACTTACCTGCGGCCCAGCTCCTGTGCGGCCTGGCCGGCCCAGCAGCCAGCAGGCGGCCCAGCCCGCCTCCCCCTCTGTCGTCTTCCTCCCCGACAGAGGGATGGGAGCGTGCCCGGCGCGCGCGCGCCACCGCGCCACGCCACCTCCCTCTCTGCCTGCCTGCCCTCTCCCCTCCTCGTCTGGATGCCCCGGAGACGCCACGCAGCCACCCCGACCTCTCTCGCACTCTCCCTCGCCCTCCTCCTCTCCCCCTGCTCTCTCCCTCGCACACCCGAGCGCCATCGCCGCCGCCGCTCGCTG
The DNA here is from genome assembly GCF_002162155.2 of Triticum dicoccoides. Lineage (NCBI taxonomy): Eukaryota > Viridiplantae > Streptophyta > Magnoliopsida > Poales > Poaceae > Triticum > Triticum dicoccoides. The sequence continues at coordinate 185,654,092 of NC_041385.1, read as the reverse complement.
TTGCCGTGGCCACCGGCCTCACCTCGCCTCCCCGACACGCTTCCCAGCTCCGCCACGACCCCCTCTACCTCCTCGTCAAGCCACGCACCTCCGGACGCGCTCCATTGCCGACGTCGTTGTCTTCTTCACCACCGACGCCGGAGATCGACCTCGCCGCCATCGCCGTCGATTCGCCGGACGCAGGACGTCCCCGAGCACACCGGCCTGCTCTGCGAGTCCGCCGTGAGCCCCTCTTCCTTTCCCCTCACCTCTCTCTCTCGCGCGTGCCCTGTAGCCGCTGCCCCGCGAGCGCCCGAAGCCGCCGTCCTCCATGGCCGGCGAGCTCCGTGCCCCCGAGCACCTCCGCCTCGCGTAGTAGCTCGACGTGCTCCTGCTGCCTCGTAGCTACCGCCTGTGCCCTCCGTTCGCTCGAACGCGAGCTGCAGCCCCACACCCGCGCTATCCCGAACTCCGGTCGCCGCCCAAGTGGTCGCCGCCGGCGATATAGACCGTCTCCGGTGAAACAGAGGGCGCCACTGGATGCGCGCGAGCCTGGGCTTCGCGTAGGTGCTCTCCGCCGTGCGATTGGTCGCCGGAGCAACGTTTCCGCAGCCCTCCGTCGCGTTCAGGCCTCGCCGGCGACTAACCGCCGGCGGGTTTGACTTGTTTGACCTGGGATTTGACCCCCCAGGGTCGCTGACTAGTGGGGCCAGGCCCTGCTAATTTTAGTTAAAAAATAACTAAACCTAATTAGCCACTAACACTGACCAGTGGGCCCGACCCCCCCTAATCTATTAATTAAGTTAATCTAACCCTGTTTAACCCCCTGTCACTGACGTGTGGACCCCACACGTCAGGTTTGACCCCAGCCAGCCGCAGTTGACTGCTGACGTCGTGCTGACGTCATGCTGGCGCTATATATATTTTCTGGAATTAAAATAATTCAGGAAATTCCAGAAATTGATTTAAACTTCAAAAATTCATAGAAATTCAACCGTAGCTCAGATTAAAATAATTTATATATGAAAAATTATCAGAAAAATGTAATCTATCCATCTGTACTAGTTTCATGCATGACAAACCAACTTATACATGCTGAATATGAGGAAACATATTATGGCATATATAAGAGCTTACTTTGGAGATGCATTTGAGATTATGGTTCAAATGGACTTCAAACCAAATGATTACTAGTTGCATTAGCTCAAACAGCATCACATCTTCATGCCATGTTCATGCATCATATTGTTGCATATGTTTGTGTATTGATTGCCGGCACTGTTCCTTCTCGATAGGTCCTGCTCCAGAGCTGTTCCAGAGTACCTGTCTATGAAGAAGTGCCTCCCTTGTTGATTTAACAGGCAAGCAAAGCCCCTTGTTCATTTCGATAAAACCCTACTCTCTCGCTCCTGCTCTCAGTTATTGCATTAGGACAACAAAGATTCATCTGCTATTTTGTGCTGCGGTAGTTGAACCCATTCCTCTGCATGACCTGTCATTGCCACAGTAAATAGTTGAAACCCACTAGCATGTGTAGGAGTTGATTGAAGCCACTGATGTGTTCCTACCATGCTATGCCTGCTATTGCTTAGAGTTGTGTCAGGTCTGATTCATTGGGAATGAATTGGAGTGTTACGATATGTTCTGATGCTGAGAGTTAAGTGTGTGAACACGATTTGGTAAAGGTAGCGGTGAGAGGCCATGTAGGAGTGCATGGTGGGTTGTCTCACTGGAACCGCCCTTAAGCACTGAGTTCTATGTATGTTGTCCAATGAGTCGATACTACCACACATTGGGTTCCGGTAACTCGACCCCTCTCGACTTATTAACCGACTTGATCTCTGTCCAGGAGTCGCAACTAGTTTCTGGTGTTTGTAGGTAGTGCTATTTTTCTACCAAGTGGCACCCGGCAGGGTGGGCTTGGGACAGACTAGGCACACGTGCCCTGGTGTACCGAGTGGCACCCGGATGGTGGGCTCGGGAACCCTACACACATCGTTTGGGGCCGTGAGCGACACCCCGGCCGGATCTCCTTGCGGATGGAACCCGAATAGGCGATAAACCTGGGCTAGAGTCTTGTGTGGTTAGTCAGGTCGTGGCCGACACCCTCACCAGGCTTCCGCTTGAAGGTTGCCGAGATACATGACGTGTACATGGCGGTAAGTGGCGGGAGCGTGTGTGAAGAAGTACACCCCTGCAGGGTTAACATGATCTATTCGAATAGCCGGGTCCGCGGTTATGGACTTCTTGGATGCTTACATGGTACATAGAAAACTTGAAGTGGATACTCTAAAATGCTCAAGACAAGTGTGAGTGCTATGGATGGCCTTCTCGTAGGGAGACGGGGATGAATCCATAGTAGTGTATTGTGTGGTGATTAGTGGACTCGTGTACGTTGTCTCACCTCAAGAGTTTCTGGTAGTCGTAGAACAGGATAGCCACAGAGTCAAAGCTGGCTTGCTGCAACTAAACCCCACAGTACCCTCTTGATACAAATGCATGTATGCTAGGATCTGATGTAAGTCTTGCTGAGTACCTTTGTACTCATGTTGCTTCATTTATGTTTTTGCAGCGGAGACTTCGGTCTTACTAGTGTTCTCGTGGACTTCGACTAGTAGCTAGTACCTCAGCTACGATCTTGATCGGATGTTGTAGATAGTCAGGCTCTTCAGCCTTTTTCATTTGTAGATGTCTATACCCAGACATGTAATGCTTCCGCTTGTTGCTTGTATGCTCTGTATGATGGGTCTTGTGACCCCTGTTTGCAATAATTGCTATGATGGCTCTTCTGAGCCTTTATCTATTTGAGTTGTTGAGTTATGCTGTGATGCCATGTTGTACAACACATACTTGCATGTTATGCGTACGTGTAATGTGTATTGCTATGTGTGGGATCTGACTATCTAGTTGTTTATCCTTAGTAGTCTTTCTTACCGGGAAATGTCTCCTAGTGCTTCCACTGAGCCCTCGTAGCTTGCTACTGCTCCGGAACACTTAGGCTGGCCGGCATGTGTCCTTCTTCGATCCTGTGTCTGTCCCTTCGGGGAAATGTCACGCGATGAATACCGGAGTCCTGTTAGCCTGCTACAGCCCGGTTCACCGGAGTCCTGTTAGCCCAGTGCTACAGCCTGGATTCACTCGCTGATGACCGACACGTTCGATGCTGGGTCATGGATGCCTGTCCCTGTAAGTTAGTGCCACTTTGGGTTTACGACTTGCCATGTCAGCCCGGGCTCTTTGTCATATGGATGCCAGCGACACCATCATATACGTGTGCCAAAAGGCGCAAACGGTCCCGGGCAAAGGTAAGGTGACACCCGTGGGGATACCGTGCGTGAGGCCGCAAAGTGATATGAGGTGTTACATGCTAGACCTATGTGGCATCGAGTCGGGGTCCTGACACCGGGTGTCCGGCCTCAGCGTACTGAGACCAGAAGACCTTCTCCGTTGAGCTCCCCTCCTCGGCCCGGTAGAATGCGGCGGCATCGGACACGCTGCGAGGCAGATCTGCAAACGCCCCTGGAGAGCTCCAAATTCGGGTAAGTAACAGGTAATTTACATTCACATGCTTGCTTTGCATGAAAAATGCCTTACTCGCCGCTATTTTCTTCACCGCCTCAATCTCCTGGAGGGCCTTATGGGCCTCAGCCTTAGTGGCTTTGGCACTTTCAAGAGCCGAGGCAAGCTCAGACTCTCGAGTCTTCGAGTCGCGCTCCAAACTCTCATGCTTTTCCATGAGAGCCTGAAGCTCTTGCCGCACCTCCGCCACCCGCGCCTCCTGCTTCTCTCGCTCCGCCCGTTCCGCGGCCGCATTGTGTTCGGCCACGGACACGGCCTCCTTCAGGGCTGCCACCTCGTTCGTGGCCCCTGCAGTACCCACGTTATCCTTGTTATTTCTATCGCAACCAAAATCCTTTTCTGTAAGGTACAAACTTCAAAGTGGTGTTACTCACCTTCTTTGTCCTCGAGCTGGTTCTTGGCAAGGCCGAGCTCTTGCTCGGACCACTCGAGGTCCTGCTTCAAAGCACCGACCTCTGCAGTCAGTGCGGCAGAGGTCAGTAGCGCAACCTGTAAACCCATATGGACATAATTTTTAGCACTCCTGTGTATATCTTTTTTAGATCCTCAGTCCGGTTTTTCTTTCCAAACACCGAACCGAGCATCAGGGGCTACTATCTATGCGGTGTTACATTATATATCTTAAACTTCTTACCTCAAAGCCTGTTAGAAGGCTACTGCAGGCTTCGGTCAGCCCGCTCTTGGCGCGCTGAACCTTCTGAATCACCGCACTCATGATAGTGCGGTGTTCTTCCTTGATGGAAGCACCGTTAAGCGCCTCCAACAAGTTGTCCGGCACCTCCGGTTGGACAGAGGCTGCCGGCGTCACGGTCTTGCCCTTCTTATGAAGGGGCCGCCTGCCGGACTCGGGAACCACTGCGGGTTCCAGCATGGAGTCCGGTGCAAAGTCCGGGAAGCTGCCTTGCGGCACCTTCGGAGCCTCCTCCTGATGGGTCCCCTCCTGGGATCCCACCTCGGTGTCGTCAGCACGAGGGGTGGAGGCGGTCGGAATGGAATCCACGTCCGACAGAGCCAAGGACCCGCTCGACGAAGCGGGAAGATCATCATCGGCCGGACTACAGGTAGTGTGCGGCATTAGAAGGACACTATGTGACACAAAGGAGATATTATAAACCATTTAGGAATCCGGATACTTACGATCTTGCCGGAGGCCTGGCCCTTGAGGACCACTCTTCGTCGCCAACGTTGGCGTTGGCGGAGCTGTTCGAGGGAAGAGTCCTTCCCCTCTTGGACCCTTCGGCCTCCCCCGCTGGGGAAACCTTCCTCTTCCTCTCTCCCTCCTCCGGGAGAGAGTCCTCTTTCTCCTCTCGTCTTCGGGGGAGGAGTCCGCCTCGGAGCCATCGGACGATGAGTCTGGTATCACCTGGCGCCGGGAACTTCTTCGAGTTCCCGTGGCCTTCTTCTTGGCCTTCTTCTCCGGCACCACATAGAGTGTCGGGACTAGCAGCCCCGTTAAACGGGCGTCCGCTGGGTCTTCGGGAAGGGGAGCCGGACAGTCTACCTGTCCGGATGTCCTCTGCCAGTCCTGTCAAAGGCATTGGGAGTTTTTAGATCCCGCATAGAATTAAACTATGAAAGAAAATAAGTGTCCCATAGAGGATGACAAAGCTTACCTCGCCGGCCGGGCGCTTGGTGCTGAATCCGCGGTCTTCCGTCATGGACGCGGGGGCTTCTCCGCCCTTGAACAGCACCCTCCAGGCAGCTTCGTACGTCGTGTCGAAGAGCCCTCTCAGGGTCCGGTGTTGTGCCGGATCGAACTCCCACAAAGTGAAGGCCCGCTGTTGGCAGGGGAGAATCTGGCGGACGAGCATGACCTGGATCACATTGACAAGCCTAAGCTTCTTGTTCACCAAGGTCTGGAGACAGGACTGTAGTCCTGTCAGCTCCTTCGAACTGCCCCATAGCAAGCCCTTCTCTTTCCAGGAGGTGAGCTGCATGGGGATACCAGATCTGAACTCGGGGGCCGCTGCCCATTTAGGGTCACGCGGCTCGGTGATGTAGAACCACCCCAATTGCCATCCCTTGATGGACTCCACGAAGGCCCCCTCGAGCCAGGTGACGTTGGGCATTTTCACCACCATGGCGCCTCCGCACTCCGCCTGAGCGCCCTTCACCACCTTCGGCTTGACATTGAAGGTCTTGAGCAACAAGCCGAAGTGAGGCCGGATGCAGAGGAAGGCCTCGCACACGACGATAAACGCCGAGATGTTGAGGATGAAATTCGGCGCCAGATCATGGAAATCCAGGCCATAGTAGTACATGAGCCCCCGGACGAAGGGATGAAGTGGGAAGCCCAGTCCGCGGAGGAAGTGGGGAAGGAATACGACCCTCTCATGGGGCCTGGGGGTGGGGATGAGCTGCCCCTCGTCGGGCAGCCGGTGTGCGATGTCGCTGGAAAGGTATCCGGCGCCGCGCAGCTTTTCGATGTGATCCTCCGTAACGGAGGAGGCCAACCACTTGCCTCCCGCTCCAGACATGGCTGGAGAAGGTCGAGACGAGATGTGCGGGCTTGGGCGCTAGAGCTCGAGTGCGCGGGGATGGATAAGCAAAGGAGGAAGAAGGCGTAGGTAAAAAGGTGGATCCTTATCCCCTTATATATAGGCGGACAAAGACTATGCGTCCCCACCGGCCTGGTAAAACTCGCTTATCTCCCAAGCGCCACCATCAATGGCGCGGTTGGGTTACCCACGTCCGTATTGATGGGAATCCCGGAATAAGGGGAACACGATCTCTGCTTCGACAAGACGTGCCAAGGAAACCGCTTCGCTAAACGCGCTGAGGTGGTGTAATAAAAAACGATTCAAGTAAAGGCTTGGTGGTGGTATGACGTCATGCCACAAAATACGTCAGCAGATTGAACTTGTGCACATATTATTCTCTCTACGGTGGAGTGTGGAATTTATTTTGCAGAGCCGGACACTATCCTGGTGTTCGCAATCTTCTATGAATTATTCGGAGGAGGAACCCGCCTTGCAATGCCGAACAATTTCCACGCCGGACTCATCGTCATTGAAGCCTGGTTCAGGGGCTACTGGGGGAGTCCTGGACTAGGGGGTGTCCGGACAGCCGGACTATCATCGTCAGCCGGACTCCAAGACTATGAAGATACAAGATTGAAGACTTCGTCCCGTGTCCGGATGGGACTTTCCTTGGCGTGGAAGGCAAGCTTGGCGATACGGATATGTAGATCTCCTACCATTGTAACCAACTCTGTGTAACCCTAGCCCTCTCCGGTGTCTATATAAACCGGAGGGTTTTAGTCCGTAGGACACACAACCATTACAACAATCATACCATAGGCTAGCTTCTAGGGCTTAGCCTCCTTGATCTCGTGGTAGATCCACTCTTGTACTACCCATATCATCAATATCAATCAAGCAGGAGTAGGGTTTTACCTCCATCGAGAGGGCCCGAACCTGGGTAAAAACATCGTGTCCCTTGTCTCCTGTTACCATCCGCCTAGACGCACAGTTCGGGACCCCCTACCCGAGATCCGCTGGTTTTGACACCAACACCCCTCTTCTTTGGAGTTGGTTTAGGTGGTGGTTCAAGAAGTGTCCAATCATTATCATTGCTTAATATATTATTCAATAGTTCTTCAGCTTGTTCAATAGTTCATTCCATGAAAACACAACCAACACAACTATCTAGGTAGTCCTTGGAAGCATCGGTTAGACCATTATAAAAGATATGAAGTATTTCATTTTTCCTAAGAGTATGATCAGGCAAAGCACTAAGTAATTGGAGACGCCTCCCCCAAGCTTGAGGGAGATTCTCGTCATCAATTTGCACAAAGTTAAATATTCCTGTAAGGCAGCTTATTTCTTATGAGTACGAAAATATTTTTCAGAGGACACTAGTGTAGGATGCTGCTAACTCGACACTACAATCAAAGACCCTTTGAAAAAACTGTGTGCGATGCATTAATCGCAAACGGTTGTGTAAAAACCCGTCAAAAAAGGTGCAAAACGTTTGCGATGACGGATGCATCAAACAAGGTTCAGATTTTAGTTCCCTGTTTGATGTAAGGCATATGGTTCAGTGCAATTAACAGTTTGTGATGAGGAGCAACAAAAGAAATGGGCAGCCAGATGAAGGTGTGTGTGCGATAAACAGCATACGGTTCACTAGGATGAACTGTTTGTGATTAGGTAACACAAAAGAAACAGTCAGCCAGGTCAAGGTGTGTGCGATATATGGCAAGCGGTTCACTCGGATGAACTTTTTGTGTTGAGACAAGAGAACATAAACGGTTCAATATAACAAGATGTGTGTGATACGCGACAAACATGTCTGTAATCAGAAATGTGTGCGAAGACCGATAATAACACAAACGATTGCTGCTAATAAGATGTGTTTGTTGTGCGATGGGATTGCATACAGAACAACAACATACACACACACACACACACACACACACACTTATAAGGACATGGTTGCATAACCAAATTAAACATCCACTTACATAGGTGGCTACTACAACCATGGCATTTGCACACACCAAAGTAAAGTATTACATGCATAATTACATAGGTGGCTACTACACACATGACATTTCCACACACCAAAGTAAACTATATATTACATGCATGATTAACTAGCATAAACGATCATCTGATCATCATCTACTGCTTGTGACGCTTGCTCTGCTTGTGGCTTGATCCGGGCTCGTCGATTTGGGTAACGAGGCACTGCTACCTCTTGAGCACTGCGTTGGATTTCCCCGAAGAGGAGAGGATGATGCAGCAAAGTAGTGTAAGTATTTCCCTCAGTTTTTGAGAACCAAGGTATCAATCCAGTAGGAGACCACGCACAAGTCCCTCGTACCTACACAAAATGATAGCTACTCGCAACCAACACGATTAGGGGTTGTCAATCCCTTCACGGTCACTTACGAGAGTGAGATATGATAGAGATGATAAATAATATTTTTGGTATTTTTGATAGATAGATGCAAAGTAAAAAGTAAAAGGCAAATTAAAAACAAGGCAAGTAAATAAAGTGATAGAGATTGATATGATGAGAATAGACCCGTGGGCCATAGGTTTCACTAGTGGCTTCTCTCAAGAGCATAGATTTCCTACGGTGGGTGAACAAATTACTGTTGAGCAATTGATAGAATTGAGCATAGTTATGAGTATATCTAGGCAATGATCATGTATATAGGCATCACGTCCAAGACAAGTAGATCGAAACGATTCTGCATCTACTACTATTACTCCACTCATCGACCGCTATCCAGCATGCATCTAGAGTATTAAGTTAAAAATAGAGTAACGCCTTAAGCAAGATGACATGATGTAGAGGGATAAATTCATGCAATATGATAAAAACCCCATCTTGTTATCCTCGATGGCAACAATACAATACGTGCCTTGCAATCACTGGGTAAGGACACCGCAAGATTGAACCCAAAGCTAAGCACTTCTCCCATTGCAAGAACTACCAATCTAGTTGGCCTAACCAAAAAAAGATAATTCGAAGAGACTTGCAAAGATAACTCAATCATACATAAAAGAATTCAGAGAAGAATCAAATATTTTCCATAGATAATACTGGATCATAAACCCACAATTCATCGGTCTCAACAAACACACCGCAAAAGAAGCTTACATCGAATAGATCTCAATGAGAGAGGGGGAGAACATTGTATTGAGATCCAAAAAGAGAGAAGAAGCCATCTAGCTACTAGCTATGGACCCGAAGGTCTGAAGTAAACTACTCACACTTCATCGGAGGGGCTAGGATGATGATGTAGAAGCCCTCCGTGGTGGATGCCCCCTCCGGCAGAACTCCGGAACAGGCCCCAAGATGGGATCTCGTGGATACAGAAGGTTGCGGTGGTGGAATTAGGTTTTTGACTCATGTACTGATCGTTTGGGGATACATAGGTATATATAGGACGAAGGAGTACGTCAGTGGAGCGTCAGGGGGCCCACGAGGTAGGGGGCACGCCCAGGGGGCGCCCTCCACCCTCGTGACTGCCTCTGGCACTGCTTGGAGTAGGGTCCAAGTCTTCTGGATCACGTTCGGTTGGAAAATCACGTTCCCGAAGGTTTCATTCCGTTTGATATTCCGTTTCTTCGAAACACTGAAATAGGCAAAAAAACAGCAATTCTAGGCTGGGCCTCCGGTTAATAGGTTAGTCCCAAAAGTAATATAAAAGTGGAAAATAAAGCCCAATATAGTCCAAAATAGTAGATAAAGTAGCATGGAGCAATAAAAAATTATAGATACATTGGAGACGTATCAGGCATCCCCAAGCTTAATTCCTGCTCGTCCTTGAGTAGGTAAATGATAAAAAAGAATTTTTGATGCGGAGTGATACTTTGGCATAATTTCAATATAAATCTTCTTACTTGTGATATGAATATTCAGATCCGAAAGATTTAAGACAAAAGTTCATATTGACACAAAAATAATAATACTTCAAGCATACTAATCAAAACAATCATGTCTTCTCAAAATAACATGGCAAAAGAAAGTTCATCCCTACAAAATCATATAGTTAGGCTATGCTTCATTTTCTTCACACAAAGATGTTCCCAACTTCTATACCCCCGATGACAAGCCAAGAAATTGTTTCATACTCAAATAATCTCAACTTTTTCAACCTTCACGCAATACATGAGTGCGAGCCATGGATATAGCACTATGGGTGGAATAGAATATGATGATGGGGATTGTGTGGAGAAGACAAAAAAGGAGAAAGCCTCACATTGACGAGGCTAATAAACGGGCTATGGAGATGCCCATCAATTGATGTCAACATGAGGAGTAGGGATTGCCATGCAACGGATGCACTTAGAGCTATGAATGCTCAACAAAAGAAAACTAGTGGGTGTGCATCCAACTCGCTTGCTCACGAAGACCTAGGGCATTTTGAGGAAGCCCATCATTGGAATATACAAGCCAACTTCTATAATGAAAAATTCCCACTAGTATAATAAGACAACTTATGAGACTCACTATCATGAAGATCTTGGTGCTACTTTGAAGCACAATATATGAGACTCACTACATGAAGGACAAGGTGCTACTTTGAAGCACAAGTGTGGTAAAAGGATAGTAGCATTGTCCCTTCTCTCTTTTTCTCTCATTTTTTTGGGCCTTCCTTTTTTTTGGCCTTGCTTTTTTTCCTTCTTCTTTTTTTTGTTTTTTTTATTTTTCGTCCGGAGTCTCATCCCAACTTATGGGGCAATCATAGTCTCCATCATCCTTTCCTCACTTGGGACAATGCTCTAATAATGATGATCATCACACTTTTATTTTTCTTACAACTCAACAATTACAACTCGAAACTTAGAACAAAATATGACTCTATATGAATGCCTCCGGCGATGTACCGGGATGGTGCAATGAATCAAGAGTGACATGTATGGAAAATAATGCATGGTGGCTTTGCCACAAATACGATGTCAACTACATGATCATGCAATGGCAATATGACAAAAGTAATGTATGTCATAATAATGATGATGGAAGTTGCATGGCAATATATCTCGGAATGGCTGTGGAAATGCCATGATATGTAGGTATGGTGGCTGTTTTGAGGAAGATATAAGGAGGTTTATGTGTGATAGAGCGTATTGTATCACGGGGTTTGGATGAACCGGTGAAGTTTGCACCAACTCTCAAGGTGAGAAAGGGCAATGCACAGTACCGAAGAGGCTAGTAGAGGCGGAAAGGTGATAGTGCATATAATCCATGGACTCAACATTAGTCAAAAGAACTCATATACTTATTGCAAAAATTTAGAAGCCATAAAAAATAAAGTACTACGCGCATGCTGCTAGGGGGATAGATTGGTAGGAAAAGACCATCACTCGTCCCCGACCGCCACTCATAAGGATGCACAAGCCAGGTACACTTCATGTTTCAAATTTGTTACACAACTTTAACCATACGTGCATGCTATGGGACTTGCAAACTTCAACACAAGTATTTCTCAAATTCACAATTATCAACTAGCACGACTTTGATATTATCACCTCCATATCTCAAAACAATTATCAAGCATCAAACTTATCTTAGTATTCAATTCACTCAAAAGAAAGTTTCACATATCTTGAACACTAAGTATATTAACATTAAGCAAATTACCATGCTATTAACGATTCTCAAAATAATCTAAGTGAAGCATGAGAGATCAATAGTTTCTTCAAAACAAATCCACCACCATGCTCTAAATGATATAAGTGAAGCACTAGAGCAAAAATTATCATGCTCAAAAGATATACGTGAAGCACTATGAGCAAAACTATCAAGCTCAAAAGATATAAGTGAAGCACATAGAGTATTCTAACAAATTTCAATTCATGTATGGCTCTCTCAAAAGGTGTGTACAGCAAGTATGATTGTGGTAGACTAATAAGCAAAGACACAAATAATACAAGACGCTCTAAGCAAAACACATATCATGTTGGTGAATAAAAATATAGCTTCAAGTAAATTACCGATGGAAGTGGACGAAAGAGGGGATGCCTTCCGGGGCATCCCCAAGCTTTGACTTTTTGGTGTCCTTGGATTATCTTGGGGGTGCCATGGGCATCCCCAAGATTAGGCTCTTGCCACTCCTTGTTCCATAATCCATCAAAAGAATTCACCCAAAACTTGAAAACTTCACAACACAAAACTCAACAGAAATCTCGTGAGCTCCATTAGAGAAAGAAAACAAAATACTACTTCCAGGTACTGTAATGAACTCATTATTTATTTATATTGGTATTAAACCTAATGTATTCCAACTTCTCTATGGTTTATAAACTATTTTACTAGCCATAGATTCATCAAAATAGGCAAACAACACACGAAAAACAGAATCTGTCAAAAACAGAACAGTCTGTAGCAATTTGTAACTAACGCAAACTTCTGGAACTCTAAAAATTCTACCAAAATAGGAAGTCCTGGAAAATTTGTTTATTGAACAGAATCAAAAAGAATCAACGCAAAAGAACGTTCCTGTGATTTAACAAAATTATATTCGTGCGTGCAAAGTTTCTGTTTTTCAGCAGAATCAAATCAACTATCATCGTAGGTTATCCTATAGGTTCTACTTGGCACAAACACTAATTAAAAGACAAAACCACATCCAAACAGAGGTTAGATGGATTATTTATTCCTAAACAGAAACAAAGACAAAAAACACAAAATAAAATTGGGTTGCCTCCCAACAAGCGCTATCGTTTAACGCCCCTAGCTAGGCATAAAAGCAAGGATAGATCTAGGTATTGCCATCTTTGGTAGGCAATCCATAAGTGGCTCTCATGATAGATTCATATGGTAAATTTATTTTATTTATAGGGAAGTGTCCCATGCCCTTCTTTAAGGGAAATTGGAATCGAATATTCCCTTCCTTCATATCAGTAATTGCACCAATTGTTCTAAGGAAAGGTCTACCAAGAATAATAGGACATGAAGGATTGCAATCTATACCAAGAACGATAAAATCTTCGGGAACATAATTCCTATTTGCAACAATAAGAACATCATTAATTCTTCCCATAGTCTTTTTAATAGTGGAATCCGCAAGATGCAAGTTTAGAGAGCAATCATCAAAATCACGGAAATCTAGCAAATCACATATAGTTTTGGGAATAGTAGAGACACTAGCACCCAAATCACACATAGCATGAAACTCAATATCTTTAATTTTAATTTTAATAGTAGGTTCCCACTCATCATAGAGTTTTCTAGGGATAGAAACTTCCAACTCAAGTTTTTCTTCATAAGATTGCATCAAAGCATCAACAATGTGTTCGGTAAAGGCCTTATTTTGACTATAAGCATGAGGAGAATCTAGCACGGATTGCAACAAGGAAATACAACCAATCAAAGAGCAATTTTCATAATTAAATTCCTTGAGATCCAAAATAGTGGGTTTAGCAACATCACGGTTTTTATTTATTTCAATCCCACTATCATCAAATTCATCATCAAGATCTAGAAACTCCGAATTCTTAGAACGCCTTCTAGGTAAAGGAAGATCATATTCAGATTCATATTGCAAAACAAAGATTTAATGGGGGACACATCAATAACTTTTAGGTCTTCATCTTGATTTTCATAGGAATTGGAAGAACGCTTTAATAAAGTCATCTTTGGAAGCACGCATCCTAGCGGTTCTTTCCTTGCACTCATGAATGGAAATTCTCATGGCTTTGAGAGACTCATTGATATCATGCTTAGGAGGAATAGATCTAAGCTTTAAAGAATCGATTTCAAGAGAAATTCTATCAACGTTCCTAGCCAAATCATCAACTTTAAGCAATTTCTCTTCAAGCAAAGCATTAAAATTCTTTTGTGAATTCATAAACTCTTTAACACTACTCTCAAATTCAGAGGGCATCTTATTAAAATTTCCATAAGAATTGTTGTAGGAATTTCCATAATTATTAGAAGGATTACTAGGATAAGGCCTAGGAGTAAAATTCCCTCTATAAGCGTTGTTTCCAAAACTATTCCTACCAACAAAATTCACATCCATAGATTCATTATTATTCTCAAGCAAAGTAGATAAAGGCATATCATTGGGATCAAGAGGAGTATTTTTAGGAGCAAACATCTTCATAAGTTCATCCATCTTTTCACTCAAAACATTGATTTCTTCTATAGCATGCACTTTTTTACTAGAAGATATTTCGGTGTGCCATTGAGAATAATTAGCCATAATATTATCAAGCAATTTGGTAGCATCTCCTCACGTAATTTCCATAAAAGTGCCTCCCGCGGCTGAATCTAAAAGATTTCTAGAAGCAAAATTCAATCCGGCATAAATTTTTTGTATAATCATCCATAAATTCAAACCATGAGTACGGCAATTGCGAAGCATTAATTTCATTCTTTCCCAAGATTGGGCAACATGCTCATGATCGAGTTGTTTAAAATTCATGATGTCGTTCCTAGGAGTGATAATCTTAGCGGGAGGAAAATACTTAGAGATAAAAGCATCTTTGCACTTGTTCCAAGAATCAATACTATTTTTAGGCAAAGATGAAAACCAAACTTTAGCACGATCTCTAAGTGAAAATGGAAATAACTTCAATTTGACAATATTGTTATCCGTATCTTTCTTCTTTTGCATATCACACAAATCAACAAAACTGTTTAGATCAGTAGCGGCATCTTCACTACGAAGGCCGGCGAATTGATCTTTCATAACAAGATTCAGCAAAGCGGTATTGATTTCACAAGACTCATCATTATTAAGAGGAGCAATCGGAGTACTAAGGAAATCATTATTATTGCTATTCGAGAAATCACACAATTTGGTATTATCTTGCGCCATGGCAACAAGTAATCCAACACACAAGCAAACAGAAAGGGAACGAGAAAAAGGCAAACGGAAAAGAGAGGAGGAGATTGGGAAAGAGAGGGCAAATAAAATGGCAAGGGTGAAGTGGGGGAGAGGAAAACAAGAGGCAAATGGCAAATAATGTAATGCGAGAGATAGGGATTGCGATGGGTACTTGGTATGGTTGACTTGCTTGCGTGAGCGTCCCCGGCAACGGCGCCAGAAATTCTTCTTGCTACCTCTTGCGCACTGCGTTGGATTTCCCCGAAGAGGAGAGGATGATGCAGCAAAGTAGCATAAGTATTTCCCTTAGTTTTTGAGAACCAAGGTATCAATCCAGTAGGAGACCATGCACAAGTCCCTCGTACCTACACAAAATGATAGCTACTCACAACCAACGCAATTAGGGGTTGTCAATCCCTTCACAGTCACTTACGAGAGTGAGATCTGATAGAGATGATAAATAATATTTTTGGTATTTTTGATAGATAGATGCAAAGTAAAAAGTAAAAGGCAAAGTAAAAACAAGGCAAGTAAATAAAGTGACAGAGATTGATATGATGAGAATAGAGCCGGGGGCCATAGGTTTAACTAGTGGCTTCTCTCAAGAGCATAGATTTCCTACGGTGGGTGAACAAATTACTATTGAGCAATTGACAGAATTGAGCATAGTTATGAGTATATCTAGGAAATGATCATGTATATAGGCATCACGTCCAAGACAAGTAGATCGAAACGATTCTACATCTACTACTATTACTCCACTCATCGACCGCTATCCAGCATGCATCTAGAGTATTAAGTTAAAAATAGAGTAACGCCTTAAGCAAGATGACATGATGTAGAGAGATAAATTCATGCAATATGATAAAAAAAACCCATCTCGTTATCCTTGATGGCAACAATACAATACGTGCCTTGCAACCCTTTCTGTCACTGGGTAAGGACACCGCAAGATTGAACCCAAAGCTAAGCACTTCTCCCATTGCAAGAACTACCAATCTAGTTGGCCAAACCAAAAAAGATAATTCGAAGAGACTTGCAAAGATAACTCAATCATACATAAAAGAATTCAAAGAAGAATCAAATATTTTCCATAGATAATACTGGATCATAAACCCACAATTCATCGATCTCAACAAACACACCGCAAAAAGAATATTACATCGAATAGATCTCCACGAGAGAGGGGGAGAACATTGTATTGAGATCCAAAAAGAGAGAAGAAGCCATCTAGCTACTAGCTATGGACCCGAAGGTCTAAACTAAACTACTCACACTTCATCGGAGGGGCTATGGTGATGATGTAGAAGCCCTCCATGGTGGATGCCCCCTCCGGCGGAACTCCGGAACAGGCCCTAAGGTGGGATCTCGTGGATACAGAAGGTTGCGGCGGTGGAATTAGGTTTTTGGCTCCTGTACTGATCGTTTGGGGAAACGTAGGTATATATAGGAGGAAGGAGTACGTCGGTGGAGCGTCAGAGGGCCCACGAGGTAGGGGGCACGCCCAGGGGGGCGCCCTCCACCCTCCTGACCGCCTCTGGCACTGCTTGGAGTAGGGTCCAAGTCTCCTAGATCATGTTCGGTTGGAAAATCACGTTCCCGAAGGTTTCATTCCGTTTGGACTCCGTTTGATATTCCGTTTCTTCGAAACACTAAAATAGGCAAAAAAAACAGCTATTTTGGGATGGGCCTCCGGTTAATAGGTTAGTCCCAAAAGTAATATAAAAGTGGAAAATAAAGCCCAATATAGTCCAAAACAGTAGATAAAGTAGCTTGGAGCAATCAAAAATTATAGATACGTTGGAGACGTATCAGGCACTTCCTCATGTCAACGATCCACCTGCGCATCTCGTAGCATGTGTACACGCTCTTGGTCGCAAACCTGAGGTGAGGTTGATCCAGTTGCCGCATCCAGGCCCTGTGCCAGGATACAGGACTTGTTCTCTGGGCATCCTGCTTCATCTTTTCGTCATAGGGGTCGATGATGGCCGAGGCGAGTTAAACTAGGGAGTCCTTCTTCGTGCTACTCCAGACCCTGTAGTGCTCACGGATTTCGACACGGTTCTTGCAAGCCAAGCCCGTAACCCTGAGCGCTTTTACATCGTTGGTGGTTTCCACTGTAGTGAACCTGTAGTTGGTGCTGTTGACAAACCTGGCGAAACGGACGCAAGGCTCTGTGGCCATGCAGTAGTGGTAGATGAGGACATGAAGGCGCACGCACAACTGGGTGACGACAACCTTCTGATCTTTGCCGAGACGACCGGCGGTGTACTGGAGGTCAATGCCAACCACCTTGTACTTGTCTCCAGCAAGTAGCTGCTCAACTGTGTTGATGTAGTCGCGGACCACGGCCGGGTTGATGGTGTACACCACCAAGATATCCATCTCCCTCGCGTGGGTAGCCACTTTATGCTCGCCGAAGTCCATTGGAGCGTCGCTCTCTCTATGTGTCGTCGTGGGTATGCTTGTTGTGTTGTGGGGCGCGATCGAAAAGTTGAAGAGACTAAGGTTATAATGGCCGCGGGAATTAAAGGGGAAGTCGGATGGCCTGTAATATTGATCGGCACGCCCTGGTGGCAGTTCTAATTCACAGCGCGTAACTCCATCATGCCGCACGTAACTGCATCGCGTGGCAACGCGCGTGGCGTAACCGCATGCATATGGGGCCCCCAACATGATCGTGCACAGGCCCAACCGCTGGCAGAGTGCGCGCGGAGGGACGCGAGCAGAGTGCTCCATGGTCTCCTCAACGACGAGCAACCATATATATATGCATATAGCAGTTGAACACACAAGAAAAAGCTGTCCACAACCCGAGCGCGTCGCGGCGCCTATCGGCGAGCACAGTGCGCTGCGATGCCTAATGGTGAGCTGAGCTTGCCGAGGGACGCGAGCAGAGGCCGGCACAGTGATATATGGAAAATAAGACGAACTATGTGAGCGATGTCGGAGACATCAAGCACGAATCAGATTAGAGTTGCGTGTGCGATATGTGGCATATAGTTGATCCATCTAACTGTTTGTGATGGAATAAGCCGTATGTGTTGTGGGAAAACGCTTGCTGGTATATAACCTCAAATTTAACCAACAAAATGTTAATGCATGTTACAAAAATTATATAACTAGAAACTATTTTCAAATACGAATCCAACGATATAATCTTTGGCGACATGCATTCATATTTTATTAATTAAATCCTACTTATATACCAGGACAGGGGTATAGTAGGTAATTAAATCGCAAACGTTTTTTTATTAAACGTACATGTATGTGTCCTTTCGTCCTCCTCTTGCACGTCTTGTCACCCCGCTGCCGCAGACGGTTCGAGCGCAAGCTTGAGCGGCGCGCGGGGGCGTTCTTTTGGTCAAACGGTGGTGAGCCCGTTCCCACGCAACCGCGCAGGTTCCCACGCAAGCTTCCCGCCCGACTTAGTGAAATCCCCCAAAATCCCAATGCTTATAGACCCTCACGGCTGGCGAGTCCCGCGTCGCATTTTCCCCTGCCTCCCTGTAGCTTATCTCGTCTGATTCTCCCATAATCAGCAATGACACCGGTCCGTCCTTGTCGCTCAGCCACTCCACCGTCATCAGAGCACAACTCCAGCTGGGAGGCTACACCGCGGCGGCGGCGCAGTCCCCGACGTAGTTCAGTGTGTGTGTCGTCCCTGTTGGGTGTGCAAGAAACACTCACCACATGCTCGGCGGCTGGTGCCTGTCGGCAACTATTACCGGCCGCCATTGGCACCACAGCTCCATCGAAAGCCAGGGCCATCGCCCGCTCCACCACCGTGGTCCGAAGGCGGGAGGTGGCCGTCATGGCCGCCACCCAACTGCCGGCGACCGTGGCCATCACTCGCTCCGCCACCATGGCCCGAAGGCGGGAGGTGGTGGTCGTGGCCGCCACACCATCATCGGCCGCCGTGGCTGCCAGCCCACTGTCAACCACCGGGATCATCACTTGCTCCGCCACCGCCGCCTGAAGGAGGGAGGCGGAGGTGGAGGCTTGCACGTGCGGCAGCAAACTTGCGCGCTACATCGAGTTCCTGCGGGAGGAGGAGGAGTGCCTCATCGAGCATGCAAAGATCCTTACCGCCGCCGTGGCCGCGGCACACGCCGATGCAGAGGCGAGGAATCAGGAGATCTATGAGCAGTCTGGCCGCCTCAAGAGGGGGTCGTCTGGAGTGGCAGAGGGTGTTCGAGGTGATCGTCTCTGAAGGTGCTGCAGCGGCAGGCACCGTAGTGCAGTTGTCCAGCTTGTCGGTGGGCTCCTCCTCCTCTTCCTCTTACTGAGCGTGCTCGGCAGAGGAGAGGATGCAGGAAGTAGTACAAAGCCCCTCCGTAGTAGTAGTATTTAGGGGCTATTTTGTTCAGTTCATCTGACTATAGATGTGGTGGAACTATACAATGTCCTTAAAATTAGCTAGTATATATAGTTGAACTAGCTATTTCAGTACGTGGTTGGCAACAATTGGGGAAAAGTTTGGTCGGTTCAGCTATTGAGTTGAACTGTTTGTATAAAGTAAGCACAACTGCTTAATCTATGAATGAAATCTATGATTAATTATTGAATTTTAGTTGCAAAAATTAGATAGTGCTAGTAATTTTTAGCTGCATATTTTAACAAATCGCAGTGTTACATGGATTGATAAATGGCAATGTTACTAGATCAACAAATGTCAATCTTTCCAGTTTGACAAATGGAAATATACCCAATATGACAGATGCAAATCTTACCAAATTGTCTGTATGTGGTTGCACACGGGTCATCCGAGAAAACCGTTTGCATTGAAGGGAGGTACAAATCCTGCTTGCCAAATTTTCTCTTGGCTTAGCGCCGAAGTCTTGCTTTGCATAACTTATTCAATCTGAAACGTTTGCGTTAAAGAGATGCACAAATCCTGCGCAGCGAATTTTCCCTTGGCTTACTGCCGAGGACCATAGCTCTCACTTTGCATACAGGTGTTCTATCTAAAACGTTTGCGATGAAGAGCTGCACAAATCCTGCTCGGCACATTTTCCCTTGGCTTACTCGGGAAGCTGTCAGTGTACATACTGGTGTTCTATCTAAAACATTTGCAATGTTAGAGTGGCAGCTATTTGTTTCAAAATGCCTTTGTTGACTGTTATTCGAGTGCATCTTCTCTCAAAATGGACACGAAAATTACCGCAGCATGTCGGGTGCCATTCCATGATAGCATGCCAAGTTTCATGAATTTCAGACGAGTTTTGGATTTACTAGAATTTAAAACAAAGTATCTCAACGTTTTGCCGGCAATCAATAGTGCCCTGGTGTTTGAAATTCATTCCCATTTCTTGCATGGGACCTAATTATGCACCCAAGGACACATATTTGATTTTTCAAACAATTTATATGCATTGGAGCATGTGCATGTAGTCAAATTTGAATTATGCACATAAAATGCCTAGAAAAGCCAGTTAATGTATAAAAATATCCAAACCAACCCCGAAAAATTCCAAAATTTAACACAACACTCCTGTTGTTCTATGTTGACAGTAGAATTTTTTTGAAAGCAATAACAGGTAACGGGTATCGTTTCGTCCCCAAAGATGGCACGTTCCCTACCAAAACCATCATGCTTGTTGTGAGAAGCTCTGGTTTGTGAGAAGCTTATACCCAAACTTGCCCCATATGGGACAAAAAATTTACCACGGCATGTCGGGTGCCATTCATGATAGCATGCCAGGTTTCATGAATTTCAGACGAGTTTTGGATTTACTAGAATTTAAAAACGAGGTATCTCAATGTTTGCAGCCGAGTGACGGTGGCAGGGTGTCTGACCCTCATTCCCATTTCTTGCATGGTACCTAAGCATGCAACCAAGGACACATATTTTAATTTTCAACCAATTTATATGAATTAGAGCAAGTGCATGTAGTTCAAATTTGAATTATGCACATAAATGCATTGAAAACTCAATTAATGCATAAAAATGGCCTAAGAACCACGAAAAATTCCAAAATTTAACACAACACTCCTGTTGTTCTATGTTGACACTAGAGAAAAAATTGAAATCAAGAAGAGGCAACGGCTATCGTTTCATACAGAAAGGTGAAACGTTCCCTACCGAAACCATTAGGCTTGTTGTGAGAAGCTCTGGTTTGTGAGAAGCTTATACCCAAACCTGCCCCAAATGGGACAAAAAATTTACCATGACATGTTGATGCCACTCCATGATAGCATGCCATGTTTCATGAATTTCAAATGTGTTTTGGATTTACTAGAATTTAAAACGAGGTATCTCAATGTTTGTGGCCGAGAGACGGTGGAGGGTGTTTGACATTCATTCCCATTTCTTGCGTGGGACCTAAGCATGCAACCAAGGAGACAGATTTGAATTTTCAACCAATTTATATGCATTAGAGCATGTGAATGTAGTTCAAATTTAAATTATGCACATAAATGCATTGAAAACTCAATTAATGCATAAAAATGTCCAAACGAACCCCGAAAAATTGCAAAATTTAACACAACACTCCTGTTGTTCTATGTTGACACTAGAGAAAAAATTGAAATCAAGAAGAGGCAACAGATATCATTTCATCTAGAAAGATGAAACATTCCCTACAGTAACCATGAGGCTTGTTGTGAGAAGCTCCGGTTTGTGAGAAGCTTATACCCCAACCTGCCCCAAATGGGACAATATTTTTACCACTGCATGTTGCTGCCTTTCAATGATAGCATGTCAAGTTTCATGAATTTCAGATGAGTTTTTGATTTACTAGAATTTTAAAACCATGTATCTCAATGTTAGCGGCCGAGCGTTGCTGGCAAAGGTGTTTGATATTCATTCCCATTTCCTGCATGGGACCTAAGGTTGCAACCAAGGACACACATTTGATTTTTCAACCCGTTTATATGCACTGGAGCATGTGCATGTAGTTCAAATTTGAATTATGCACATGAATGCATAGAAAACTCAGTTAATGTATAAAAATGTCCATGCGAACCCCGAAAATCCCAAAAGATTGCACAACACTCATGTTGTTCTATGTTGACTCGACAAATTGTTTGAAAGTAAGAAGAGGCAACATATATCATTTCGTCCCCCAAGGTGGCATGTTCCCTACCGAAACCATCATCCTTGTTGTGAGAGAAGCTCTGGTTTGCGAGCAGCTTATACCATAACCTGCCCCAAATGCACTACCGGAATCAGGAACTTTGCCGTTCGCTAAGGCTGATGGCAAAGGCATAAAAGGCGGACGACAAAGAGCTTTGCCGTCTCTAGCAGATGGCAACAGGTTTGGCTGAATAGGCTGTGACAAAGGGCTCTTTGCCGTCAGCTAGCAGACGACAAAGATGAAAAAAAGATTTGCCATCAGCCAACGGACGGCAAAGAGCTTAGACGACACACGTGGTAGTTCAGGTCCGTTAAGTGGTTAACGGTGTGCTTTGCCGTCAGTCAGCGGACGGTAAAGATGCAAAGGCCTTTGCCGTCTGCTGGCTGACGGAAAATCTGCCAAATAGGCCAGCCCCTAATTGCCAGGTTGCACAGGTAGCTGCCACGTGGTAGCTTTGCCATCTGCTGGCGGATGGCAAAGCTCTTTGCCGTCCGCCAGCAGACGGCAAAGTGTCTATATAGCCCCTGTTTCTTCTGTTTTTTCTTAAATTCATTCAATTTTGACATAATTTCACACACACACACAAACACACACACACACACACACACACACACACACATATATATATATATATATATATATATCTGTGTGTGTACATTTCAAAATAATTTCAACAATATATATAGAGTGGCACTATTCTAATCCTGGGATTAGAATAACTATTTGAATCACACCGAGCCTATATAGGACCCGATGGACTTGTTCCCGAACTCCTCGAACCCGTGCAGAAAAAAACCCGACCCACTCTTCCACCACTTCCCCTCGATCCCCAACCTCCCCCAATCTCTCTGGTACGGCCCCGTGCATCTCTCCCCGCTTCCCTACCTTCCGGCGCCGCCGTCCCTCGCTTCCCGCCTACCTCACGGCCGGCAGGCATCCTCCCCCATGGCCGGCGGGCCACCTCCCCCAACGGCCGGCATGCCTCCCCCTCCCCCCGGCCAGCACGCCTCCTATCCTGCGGTCGGGTCCAGGCCTGCTCCCACGGCCAATGCAGCCAACTGCCCCGGCGCGCCGCCGGCGCCATCTTCCCCAGGGCGTCGCTGCCGCCATTCCTAGGCGCCAAGATCCAACCTCGCCGGCCACCGACGCACCCGCGGATCGGCGGCCACCCTCTCGAGCAGGATCACACGCGGATCGGCGGCCACCGTCTCGAGCAGGGTCACACGCGGGCCACCCCTCGAGCCATCCCCTGCCCGTCGACGGGTCGACGTCCCTAGATCCACGCCCTCCTCCACCTCCTCCTCCCGGTGGGGCTCTGTAGCCAAAGCGCCCAAGTAGTTCACCGTCGTCACCTTGGGCCGTTCAACGACACACCACCTGACCACCAGGACGGTCGCCACTGCAGTGCCAAGATCGGCACTTCCACCATGCTCTAGTGAAGTCCTGGCTCCAATTTTTGGAGGGTTCAAATTGTCTTTTGATTCAGTTTCTTCTTTGTTTTGCCTACTGAATGGATCAAGAACATCACTTGGTAGTTTCAGCATCTCCCGTGCTCTCAGCTCATCTCATTTTTGTGTTGGTGAAATGGATCAGAATCTCACTTTTGTGTTGGTGAAATGGATCAGATGTTGGCACGATCCGGGCTCTTTCGGCAACTGGGGTTGCTCTCTTTCCCAATTCCTATGAAGTTCAGACTTCAAAAAGCATGGAGTTCAACCTGACCGTGTTAGTTGAATCACTCGTGGATCAACGTCAAGAAGGAGCACCGCTGCTGCCCAACACAGCCACGGCCAGAGGACACAAAAATTGTGCAATTTTTTTAATTAACACTGCCTCGCCTCTAATAGAGCTTGTTGCTCCCGTCATGTATCTGTGTGCTTAGCTTGTTATAATCCCCCATAGAAAAACATAAGTGGACCTTCTTTCTTACTCTCCAGATGTTGTTGTGTGCAGCCAGAAAAGTAACTGAACGCTTGTTTTGTTGTGTGTTCTGCAACTCTGTCTCATAGGAAAAACAAAAAATACTACCAGAATGTTCACTAGTTCTATAAAGAACCCGTCACAAATTCACCACACAAAAAGGTTTGCATGTTAAGAAAAAAAGTTTACTAGTTCGACACACAATCCATCCATCAAATGTGTTCACAAACTATCATTCAGAAAAGATCACATGATCATAAGACGACGGAACAGTTTTATGTTATATTACAGAACTCGTATTTGTCATGTTACTAAAAAATAAAACAAAGAAGTTCAAATTAAAATAACATAACCATTCAAAAATGTTTTAAAAAAAGGATTTACCCAATTTTAAAAAAACTAGAAGTTCAAATTAATATAACAGAGCGGTTCAATATTTACTAAAACCTCGGATTTCTAACCACAACCAAAGAAATATAAAACAAAGAAGTTCAAATTAAAAAAAGGGCAGATCAAAAATTCTATTAAAAAGGAATTTCCTGCTTTGAAAAAAACCCTAGAAGTTCAAATTAAAATAACAAAGCAATTTGATAATTATAGTAAAACTCGTATTTTTCACACTACTAATGAAAAAAAATCAGAAGTTCGAATTTAAAAAACTAAGAAGTCCAAATTGAATAAAAAGGAACAATTTGATGTTTATACAAAAATTAGTTTTTTCTCATTATTAAAGAATGGAAAGAAGAAGTTCAAAATGAAATAACCAAATAGTTCGATGCATCAAAATTGGAAAGTCCAAATCTTCTGATGGGGAGATCATAAGAAGTTCAAATAAAATAACACAATAGTTCAGAAAAATAACAGACCACTTTGAAGTATTTATTTCACCATTTCTAAATAGAAAACAAGAAGTTCGATTTTTAAAAATAGAGTAGTTCAAAAATTATAAAAAACACTTTCATCGTTTCTATTTTTTCTAGAAAACACTAGAAGTTCACGTAGCACATGGGGTTTATGTATCAGAGTGATGTATTGGTTGTGCGTGTAGCACACGAAGTGTATTTGTAATGTTATGTGTAATTTCTTGAATTTTAATAGCATGCGAAGTTCATGTTTAAGAAATTCCTAAGTCCACGTGTATCGCATACTGAAGAAATTCATCAATGAAAACCTCCAATTTTCACAATTCTAAAAATACACAATGAAGTTCAAATAAAACAGGTAGAGTGGTATGATGTCTTTAAAAGACTGATATTTTCACGTAACCGAGAGAAGTTCGGATTGATAACTACGAGAAGTTCAAGTACTACACTATGTGCATTTCGTATGGAAAAAAAGAATGAAAAAGCAAAGGCTAAAACTTTTGTTTCCAGAAGTTCAAGTGCTCGGACCGAGAAAATTCAAAAATTCTTGTGATAGAGGTTGAACAAAAATACATGACAGAAGTTCAAGAGGAAAACAACGGGAAATTCAACTACTACACGGAATGCGTTTCAGATAATAATATAAGAACAGAAAACTAAAAAGCTTAAAAGGTTTGTTGCAAGAAGTTCACGTGCTCCTCTTGGTGAAGTTCAAGGTCTCTAGTGCGAGACGCCCGACCTTCAATTACATGTAAAAAACAGGCAAAAAATGATGTTGTTTTTGCCATTTTTAAAACTGCCCTCAAACGACAAAAAATTGTAACGCCTGTCTACATGAAAAAGGTGCTCCTATTCATAAGCTTTTCAACGGTATATTATATGCTATATTCCCATGAATGGTTTAAAAGTTTTATATGTATCGTTAAAAACCGTCGCGAGTATGAAAAACTGGTCAACACGAAAAAGTTGTGTGTTTTCAACAGCTTTCCATCGGTATATCATTTGCTCAATTCCGGTAAGTGGTTTGGACTTACGAGAAAAACAACACGTCAAAAGCAGAGTGAAGTTCAAAACAGAACTGCCACAGAAGTTCAACTACTACACTGAATGACTTTTGGATGAAAAACTTTTAAAATTGTCGCGAGAATGAAAAAATTATCAACAGGGGAAAGTTGCGCGTTTACAACAGCTTTCCATCGGTATATCACTTGCTCAATTCCGGTGAGTGGATGGAGAGCTACAAGCAGTGGATGAAGATCTACGAGCAAAAAACATCATGTGAAAAACAGAGTGAAGTTCAGGTACACGCACCGAGAAGTTCAGGTTCTTCACGCGGTGCATTTTCGAAGAATCTGTTTCACGATAGAGGCAGAACGAATGATCCCGTCGTTTTCGGAATTACTTGAAAACGGCTAGGAATCAGAGAAAACCATCAATATGAAAAAGTTTCGCATTTTCCGTAGCTTTTCAACAGTATATTATTTGCCCAATTCCGATAAAGTTCGTAGAAATTACTGTGAAAATATGTTTTTCACCATTTTTGAAACTGACTTAAAACCGTAAAGAATTGGGAGAAACAATACATACCAAAATGTTCCGCATTTGTTCAAGCTTACGAACGCCATATCATTTGCTGCATTCAGACGCACGGTTAAAAAATTAGCTCGAAAATACGAACTCGGTAGGACTTGGACCATTTTCTAAATTACTCTTAAACCATTCAAAATTAGAAAACAACTTTCCAGATGAAAAAGTAGCGCATTTTCATAAGCTTTCCAATGCCATATCATATGTCTCCATTGAGTTAGCCGTTTAGAAATGACATCGAAAAAACGAACTCAGCTGTTCGGTTTACGAAATTTTACGTTTTTTCAAATTACTCTTTAACTGTAGGGAATTAGAAAAAACTTTCAACATGTGGAAGGAGCGGTTTTGCAGCAGCTTTTCAACGCTATATTATGTGCCTCATTCCGATAAACGGTTTAGAAATGCGATCGAAAATACGATTCACGTTTTTTGTGCGAAGAAAAAACGGTTTTCAAAACTGCTCTTAAACCGCTTATATTTTGCGAAAAATTTAATTTGGGTCATGATATTGGTGTCCATAGCTTCCAACGGTATATTGCAAGCCCCGTTTGGGCAATGTTGGCGGAAGTTCAACCGAGTTCACAGGGAAGTTCAACGTACTACTAGCGGGGCAGGTCAGGTTGTGATCAGAATATTATTCTGATCCCTTTATTACTGTTGGAAAAATTAACACTTGTTGCAGTATTTTAGATACATCATTTCTATTTTTTGTTCTTCAGAAGTGCAAATCACCAAGCCGCTGGCTATTGTAATCCCGTTCGAAGGCCATACTAGGAATGCTTGAAGTATCTTCTGAGTTTGGTCAAAAACTCTCCAATGTGTTTGATTTCCGTGTGCAATTTAGTAATACTAAACTTTCCCACATGTTGATGCATCCCACGTGCACATCTTCAACCTCATTCATGTATGTTCTCTGTGTAGAAAACTGGTCAATGAAATTTATGTTCTGAGAAGTTCACATATTATTGTGTGGAAAGGTCATGTATTGGAACTATCCAGTACGTGAAAAAAAATGGAAACCAAAATTTTCTACAGTAATTAGTGCGGCTGTCGTCCAGTGTGTTGATCTTCTTCATTCTGTGTTCAAGTCCAATGTGTTATGTTTGTTTTCGCCACTCTTCCTTATGTGAATCCCTCTACGTTGAGCACTTCTAATCCGCTTTGGAGCAAAAAGTACTTATAATTTGGGTGGAAGCTCATGTTTTGTTAAATAATGTCACACAAAAAGGTTGCTTTTGGCAAAACAAACAACGTAGAAGTTCAGAATCAAAAGCAAAAGCAAAAAAATTCTAACAAGCAGGGTAGTTCTTTCAAAACAAGTGTGAAAAAGTACGCAAAAAAATGAAAACTAAAATCTTAAATCCAAGGAAGGTCGCACAAAAAGAAACACCAAAAAAATAAAACTTCGGCAATTCAAGAAGTTTGAATTAAAGAAACAAGACAAAAGCTCAATGTTTTATTAAAAACAATTTTTCTGGTTTCTAAAAGGTCACCACAGAGGAGGGGAGAAGGTCACCATAGAGGTAGGTAGAAGGTCAATAAGTTGCAGGAAGATCGTTAGAGTTCAGGAATAGGGTGTGTGATTTTTGTGTTGTTTTTGGGGTGCAAATTAACATGGGTATGCGATCTCACATCCTGTGTATTCTTGAGATGGCCTCCCTTAGCCTGAAAACAAATTGTTATAAATATGATAGTCCCAATGGGTCATGTGTAAAGAAAAATTAGATATATACATGTACATGCTCTGTAGGTCAAAATTTTGGCTTTCAATTTTTGTTTTGCAAAGGTCAAAATGTTGTGTTCGAGAAGGTCAAGTGTGTTATCTCGGCAAGTTCGAAAATAAATTTAAACATGCAAGGTAAAATATCGAAGAGTTGTGATTTTTTAGAACTTGAAGTGACAAACAATTTTGAAAAGAGCACAAAACAAAATTGAAGTCTAGAAAAATAACTTCAAAACAATAAAAAGGAAAAGGAATGTTCTCTTTGTTATCAAACGCAAAAACAAAAAAAATGATGAAAGGGGAATGCAGTTTACACATTTTCTAAAAGAACTATTATAGAAAAGAGAAGGTCACATAAATTTAAACATGCAACATAAAATTTCATAATAAAGATTAAGAAAATAAAACGAGGAAGTTCATATTAAAAAGATGGAGAACTTCGATGATTATAGAAAACTCAGATTTTCCTCGTTATTAAAGAATGGAAACAAAAAGTTCAAAAATAAAATAACAAGAAATTCAACTTTTAAAAATAGAGCGCTTCAAAATTTCATAAAAAAGATTAAGAAAATAAAACCAGGAAGTCCATATTAAAAAGATGGAGAAGTTCGATGATTATAGAAAACTCAGATCTTCCTCGTTATTAAAGAATAGAAACAAGAAGTTCAAAAATAAAATAACAAGAAGTTCAACTTTTAAAAATAGAGTGCTTCAAAATTTCATAGAAAAAAATTAAGAAATAAAACAAGGAAGTCCAAATTAAAAAGATGCAGAAGTTTGATGATTATAGAAAACTCAGATTTACCTCGTTATAAAAGAATGGAAACAAGAAGTTCAAAAATAAAATAACTTCTAAAAAAGTTGTTGCTAGAAGTTCAAGTGCTCTGTCCGGTGAAGTTCAAAAAATTATTGTGAGAGATGTTGAACAAAAATACATGACAGAAGTTCAAGATGAAAATAGTGGGAAGTTCAACAACTACACAAAATGCGTTTTAGATAGGAAAATAAGAATACAAAACAAAAAGCTTAAAAGATTTTGTTGCTAGAAGTTCACGTGCTACTCCCGGTGAAGTTCGAGATCTCTAGTGTGAGACGTCCGACCTTCAGTTACATGTAAAAAACAGGCAAAAAAGACGTTGTTTTACGCATTCAAAAATATATTTTGAACCGTTGCGAGTATGAAAAACTCATCAACACAAAAAAGTTGCATGTTTTTAATAGCTTTCCATCAGTATATCATTTGCTCAATTACGGTAAGTTGTTTGAGAATTACGGGCGAAAAACATCCCGTTAAAAAACAGAGTGAAGTTCAAACAGACATGCTCCAGAAGTTCAACTACTTCACGCACTGCATTTCCGTTCACGATGAACGCAGAAATCATGATCTCGCCATTTTCTAATTTACATCGAAACGATGGTAATATCATTTGTCTAAGTTGAAGTCCTTGGTCGGAGAAAGTTAAAAAAATTATTGTGAGAGACGTTTGTACAAAAGGAATATTATTTGTGTAACACTACGTCCCAGAAGTTCAACGTGAAAACAGCAGGAAGTTCAACTACTACGCTAAATGAATTTCAGATGAAAAAACTTTCAAAATCGCCGCGAGTATGAAAAAATGATCAACACGGGAAAGTTGCGTGTTTACAACAGCTTTCCATCGGTATATCACCCGCTCAATTCCCGTGAGTGGGATGGAGATCTACGAGCAAAAAAATTACGTGAAAAACAGAGTGAAGTTCAGGTACACGCACCGAGAAGTTCAGGTTCTTCACGTGGTGCATTTTCGAATAATCTTGTCGGCGTTCTGGGAACGGGGGTCCCCAGACTTGCCTGCCTGCGGCCTGCGGCGTGGCTCAAAGGAGGCCCAGCACAGCCCATCTTCATCAATGCAAGCTCAAGACCCTCGCGAGGGGCCAAGCCTCGCGGGGCGGACGACAAGGAGCTTCCTCAGGCACGGCCTCGTCAGGCTGTTTCATGAGGAGGCGGAGAGTTCAAGGCGGGGTACCTCGCGAGGTGCCCATGACGCAAGCCATGACGACCAAGGGCGCCAGTCGGGCGCCAGCCCGCGAAGTGTCCTCCTTTCCTCTTTGGTGCAAAGGGAGCAAGTGCAGGCGAGAGCATCAAGAAAAGGCGTCCATTTCGGTGCAACAAGACCAAGACCAGCCCAACGGCAGGGAAGAAGTCATTGTGGAGCCCAAGCAGGCATCATCACCAGAGCCTTTGGCAGGCAAGGACCAACTTTAGTCAGGATAAGTGTACCCGCTGTTCCCCTTCAAAATGGCCAATTGTTGGCGCCCTTCCCGCTCAATATTTGGGAAGAGGCCCAGGGCCTTAGCCTATAAATAGGACTAGCCACCCCCAGGGTAGGGCATCCTAATCTGGACCTGACCTAGCAATCGGGATCCTCACCAAGAAACCAGTAGATAGAGCGATTGAACTCCTCCCAGCAGTTCGTCGCACTAGCCAAGAACAGCCCCTCGCGAGGCTGTTCTGCCTTGTATTGTTCATCATCCGCCCAAGAGGCAATCCACCACACCACACACTGGAGTAGGGTATTACACCACAATGGTGGCCTGAACCAGTATAAATCTTGTGTCTCTTGTGCTGATCAGTTTGGTAGTTTAGGTCCTAACGATTCGGCAGGAGCGAGCTGGTAGAGGGTTGAATCTCCGCGCGCACCCCAGTGTTCGAACCTCAAGGGTCTGCCGGAACCCGAAATCCGACATTTGGCGTGCCAGGTAGGGGTGTGCCGGAATTTGCCTTCCATCGTCTCGTCCTTCCCCGACCACCGCATCCATGTCTGACGCTCGTCGGGCTCGCGCCGAGCGCCGAGCCGCCCTCGCTTCCCATGTTGCCCAGACGGCTCCCGTCGGCGGGCGCCCTTGTTGTTCCCCGTCACCTGCCATCAACGCCGCCACCGGCCCAGCGGGGAACGAACAGCAAGCATCGTCCCAGCATCCATCCATGAGGCGGGACGGCCGCACTGCCACGCCCTCGCTCACCCCCGCTGGTTCTTCATCACGCGCGCCTCGCGCGGCCATGGAGGCCTGAGCTGCGCTCGTCGCGGCAAACGAGCTCATGTGCTACCGCCCCATCGATGACGTCTACGAAGAATGGCTCGACCGGGTTGCCGAGCTCGTCTGCGCTGCTGGAGGCGCCCCCGCGCCGTCCTTCTCGCTGCACCGCACCCCGCCCTGTGTAGGCAATGAAGCTCCTGGGGCGCCTCAGCCGCCTCCTCCTCAAGAAGGCACCCTGGCCCCAAGGCGCGCGGCCCCTGGGCGGAACCCGCTCCGTCAGGCGCCAGCGTGGCAAGAGCAGAGCTGCCAAGAAGTCCCTCACCCTCGAGAAGCTACCTGAGCGCTCCCTGCTCCAGCACGTCAAGACCCTGCTTTGCCCCCAGCCGCGGCGCATGGGGACCTGCAGTACCAAGCTCTCCATCGCCCAAGGCCCCCTGTGGCCACGGCGGGCTGCCGCGCCTTCACCTCCGAGCTGCGCAACATCGCGTGGCCCGGCAAGTTCAAGCCAGACCTGCCTCCTCGCTACGATGGCACGGCTGACCCTGCAGAGTTCCTCCAACTTTGCGAGTTGGGCATCGAGGCTACCAACAGAGACGAAAAGGTCATGGCGAACTGGTTTCCCATGGCGCTCAAGGACGGAGCCCGCACCTAGCTCCTGAATCTGGCCCCAGGCACGATCTCCTCCTGGGACGAGATGCGCACTCGCTTCAGCGCCAACTTCCAGGGTACTCGCGACCGGCCACCCACCATGAGCGACATGCGCCATATCAAGCAGCAACCAGGGGAAACCCTACAGAAGTACATCCAGCGCTTCAACAACGTGCGCCTCAAGATCCCCAGGGTGACGGAGGAGGCCATCATCTCAGCCTTCTCCGACGGTGTGCGCGACGTCAAGATGAAGGAGGAGCTGGCGATGCATGAAGACCTGTGCACCTCCTTGGAGCTGTTCAACTTGGCGACCAAGTGCGCCAGGGCTGAGGAGGGGCGCCTCTCCCTCCTCGAGCTGCCTGCCGCGGACCCCAAAGAGAAGAAGCCCAAGGCCAAGGACGTGAAGCGCAAGGGAGCTGCCGTACTCGCGGCCGAGCCAGACACCAAGCGGGGCAGAGATCAGCCCGAATCCTCCAAGGGCAGTCGATATTGCATGTACCACGACCTCCACACCCACAACACTAATGAATGCCAAGAGCTCCGGGCCGTGCGTGAAGGAAGGGTCGGCAGACGTCCCGATCGCAGCGACCGGGGCTACGGCTGTGGAGGAGGAAGGAATGCAGGACGTTGGGAAGACCGCGGCCCGCGCCAAGGGTGGCGCGACCAACCTCGCGAGGATCGCTGGCAGGACCCGCCTCACGAGGGAGGCTGGAAGGATCAGCCTCGCGAGGATCGCCCGCAATGGAACACAGGCCTCCCTCCGCTGCCGCCGCAGCGAAGGAGAAATGAAGACCGTTATCAGGACGAGGGGGCTGGGGGCTTCGAGGAACCACGCGCGATCGCCTGCATCCTGGGCGGAGCTCAAGCCCCAGCCTCTCAGCGCATCTTCAAGCAGTTCGCCCACGAAGTGAATGCAGTCCTCCCCAAGCTCGAGGCCACGCGCCCTCTCAGGTGGTCGGCATGCACCATCACGTTCAGCTCAGCGGATCAGCTCAAGTGCGCGGCCACAGCCGGAGTCCTCCCGATGCTTTGTTCCCTAATCATCAGCAACGTGCTAGTCACCAAGACCCTCATCGACGGCGGGGCAGGGCTCAACGTCCTGTCCGTGGGAACATTCAACAATCTTCAAGTGCCCTACAGTCAGCTTCAGCCAACCATGCCCTTCTCCGGAGTCACCGACGACTCGATAGGGCAGGTCCGCCTTCCTGTCACCTTCGGGGCACGCGACAACTACCGCACCGAGCTCATCGACTTCGACGTCGCCCACATTCGCCTGCCGTACAACGCCATCCTCGGATACCCGGCGCTGGCCAAGTTCATGGCCGTAACCCACCACGGCTACAATGTCCTCAAGATGCCAGGAAGCGGCGGGGTCATCACGGTGCCCTGTGAAGAGAGAGATGCAGTGTGTTCCCTGGAGCGATCCTTTCAGGCCGCATCGCTGGAAGACCCAGACTGCAGCAGCAGGAGGCCTCCCGAGGCCGCCCCCAAGAAGAAGAAGACATCGTCCGGCCCGGCCACTCAGGGCCCGCGCCTGCTCAGGGGGAGCCTCCTTCCATCGCATAGGGGAGCGCGCCCGGCGCCCTCCTCAGGCAGGGCTCGGGGGCTCTCCCCTGGAGGGCCGCCGACCTCGCCAAGGTCACGAGGGAGGCGCTTGGGCACCACGTGGAGGCGTGCTTCGAAGCACGTTTCCCTCGAGAAGGAGGAAGGCAAGGAGGGACGAACCCTCAGGAGTTCGTCAGTAAGGCCATTCGGGAGTTACATGAGTTAAGGGTCATGAGAGGCAGCCGCCGCCTGCCCGTCGTGGCCCCCCATCCAGGTGAGGATGGTGGGCTGCGCGTCTGCATCGACATACCGGGGCTCAACCGAGTCGCGTCTCAAGAGCGCATCTGGTACTCGCGAGTGGGACGTTGCGAGGGTCCGCCCCACAGCTACGTGTGCATGCCTTACGGCTTGCTGAACGCAGCTGCTGCGCACCAGCGTCTCATGAGGGCCATCTTGGAGGCTCAAGAGGTCAGGCGTGCCGCAGCCCTGGCGGAGATGGAGATGGCCCGCGAGGAGCCGCCAGCGCCTCCGGAGCCTCCTGAGGCC
The DNA here is from genome assembly GCF_002162155.2 of Triticum dicoccoides. Lineage (NCBI taxonomy): Eukaryota > Viridiplantae > Streptophyta > Magnoliopsida > Poales > Poaceae > Triticum > Triticum dicoccoides. The sequence goes on along the minus strand of NC_041385.1, from coordinate 185,620,309 downwards.
CCTGGGCCTGGGGGCTCGTGAGGATCGGCTCCCGCAGCCCACCGGGTCAGCTACACCAACACCCCTTCGTCCCCAACATCATCAGGTGACATCTTTTAAGTTCAATTTCTGGCTGGGAGTTCCCTCAGGGCCGCATTATTCCCAGGCCGCGTGGGTCCGTCCCTGCGGCATGTATCCCTTTTATTTCATGTCCTTAGCTTACCTTATTGGGGGCGCCCCTCGGGCTGCATCATCCCCAAGCCGCTCGGGCCTGTCCCAGCGGCATGTATCCTTCTTGCGTTTATCTTAGGGCTATGCTTTCGATCCACTTGCTTGTTTTTTGGTGCCCTTTTTCTCCTGGATGTGGGAATCTTGGGCGTTAAAGGGGGGGTGCCTGAGCATCGCGACTCAGGGCTCCTACCGACTCTCCGACCCTCACCCTCTGGTCTTGTCCATGGCATCGCGACATGGCATGCCAGCGACGGCTGAGACCAGCCCGAGAGCCGAGACCCGAGGACGTAGAGTTTCGACATCTAACCCAGCTTGCGCGTTAAAGGGGGGGTGCCTGAGCATCGCGACTCAGGGCTCCTACCGGCTCTCCGACCCTCACCCTCTGGTCTTGTCCATGGCATCGCGACCTGGCATGCTAGCGATGGCTAAGACCAGCCCGAGAGCCGGGACCCGAGGACGTAGAGTTTCGACATCTAACCCAGCTTGCGCGTTAAAGGGGGGGTGCCTGAGCATCGCGACTCAGGGCTCCTACCGGCTCTCCGGCCCTCACCCTCTGGTCTTGTCCATGGCATCGCGACCTGGCATGCCAGCGACGGCTGAGACCAGCCCGAGAGCCGGGACCCGAAGACGTAGAGCACCGACATCTGGCCAAATTTGCAGGAACACACTCGAAGATAAGGCCCAGAGCCAGGCGCAACCTGCCTTGAGGTAGGGCCCCGTGAGTCCCGCGCTGGCTCACGGGTGCCCAGATACACCTCGCCAAGCCCTACCGTGCCAGCCACGTGTCGGGGTGGGGCTGTATACGCCCCGGGGGCTCCTCCCGGAGGGGAGCCCCCTCCCACGTACCAGTGGAAGCACCATGCTCCGCGCTAGCTGACAACACTGCCGAGGAGCGGCTATGCCCGTACACATACGGAGGCGCTATGCTCTGTGCTGGTGATAAACAACTGAGGGTGGCCTCCGGGCCGCATCAACCATAGGGAGCCTGGAGCTCGGTGTCTGGCCTTGTCGCAACGCCTCCCCTCGGGAGTGCCGCACGAAGGGGCTGAGCACGGGGGCTGCGCCTGGGTCACGCCCGGACGCACGCCACCTGGCCAGCCCCCCCCCCCCGGACTGGTTCGTCGCACGTCCCTCCCCGAGCGGAGCCAAGGTACGAAGGCTGGTTGAGCATCAAGGGGGACTCCTGAGCATCGCGACTCAGGAGCCTAACTGGTCCCGTAGCCCCTCACTCCTTAGTTCCGATAGGCTAACAGCAGTTGAGGTATGCGCGGGGCCGGGCTCTGCAAACGTAGAACAGCAGATCCACCCGCATCTCACCTCCCTACTTGTTGTTCGAGCGCCAAGGGGGACTCCTGAGCATCGCGACTCAGGAGCCTAACTTGTCACGTAGCCCCTCACTCCTTGGTCCCGTCCTGGTTTCCGGTCGGGGCCAATGGCGGCTGAGGTATGCGCGGGGCCGGGCTCTGCCGGCGTAGAACGTAAGCAAGTAGGAAGGAATAATGCAAATTTCAGGGAATTCAAAAGCAAATATTACAGTCCATGTTGTTATCACAGCATCAAACATAAGTTTTAACGCCTCCCCGAGGCATGGTACATGCGCAGGAATTAAAAGCAGGATGGGAGCCATGACGGAGTCACTTGCCGGCGGGGGAGCTGCGCGGAGCAGGTTCGCCTTGTGGAGCAGCAGGGCTAGCAGCGCTCTGCTTCGGCTTGGTACTGAAGGCCCGGAACTTCCCCAGCAGAGCCTCCGCACGACCCTTCACGGCCTCAGCAGCGGCAGCGGCACGCTCGCCGCTCACTGGCTCCAGCAGGCTGTCGAGGTCGATGTTGGGGTCACGAAGATAGATGTGGGTGAAGACCCGCGTCAGCGCTGCAGAAGACAAGACGTGTGCCTCGGCCTCAGCCGTAGGGCCAAGGCCAAGGGTGACGTCTTGAAGGGCGCGAACCAGGAAGGGAAGCAGCTTGGCGGGGCCATCCTCCTCGCCAGCCAGCGGGCTCTCAAGGCCGCTGTCATAAAGTGTCTTCAGCGAAGTGCGAGCCTTCTCTTCCATATCCGCGAAAGCCACGCGATCCTCGGCGAGAACCCGGGCCTTGCCATCCAGCTCAACCTTCCTTGCCTCCAGCTCTTGCTCCAGCGCGCCTAGGCAGCCACGGCGCCTCTTGAGCTTGGCCTCCAGGTCCTTGACGGCCGCCTCGCGAGCCTTCACGCTTTCCTCCTGCTCTTGGTGAAGGCGGGCCTCCTCGGCAAGCTAGTTCTGCAGGCCCTTCAGCTCGCTCTCTAGCGTCTCACAGCGACCTCGGACGCTAGCTGCCTCCCCAAGGGCAGCATCACGGGCAACCTTCGCCTCAAGGACGGCCTGCTTCTCCTCGTCGCAAGCCGTCGAGGCATGGACCAGCGCCGCCCGTATCGAAGCATCGGAGCGAATCCAGCCAGAAGCCAGCTCCAAGCGCCCGGCCACTAGACGAGGGTCGGCGCCCAGAAATCCTGCCGCAGACGGTCCAGTCCGGCAACGGCATGATCCAGAATAGTATTCGGGGAAGCAGCAGTCGGTGGAGTAGGAGGAGAAGACGGCAGCGTGACCACAGTATCCTGAGGCAGAACTAGCTGCGCCACGACGCCGGTGGAGGCAGCGTCAAGCAAGGGCACCTCGGGAGTCGCCTGGGTCAAGGGGGCTGAGCTCGCCCCAGCAGGCTCAGCCTAGCCTTGCGAGGATGCCCGGGCAGGGGAGGCCTGCGCGTCACAGTCACCTTCTTTCTCGGGTAGAGGCACTGCCACGGATGGGGCCTCAGGAGCTCCCTTCGGCTTCTTTGCCGCGGGCGCCAGCCTGGCCGGAAGATACGAGCATCAAGTCTCGGCAACAAAACAATAATCAAGACAGGAATCGAGCACTTACAGGTCGTCGCAGGAGGGCTCAAGCAGCCTCCGGCCGTACTTAAAGCCCAAGAGCCGGCTGCAAGGGTCAGCTTCAAGGGGCTCGGGAGCAGGAGGCGCGCCTGCGGATCGCCTCGGGGCCAGGGCAGACCCGCGGGGGATCAGCCCAGTCTAGTCCTTCTTCGGGATCAGAGACAGGCTCCCGCCGCCCTGCTCATCCTCATCCTCGTCGTCGTCTCTCTGGGGGAGGCGGAGAGTACGGGACCTGTGCCGAAGGGGAGGAGCCCTTGACTCCGCCTCTGAGTCAACCCCCTCTTCCTGCTCCCCTTCTTCCTTCTCTTCGCTGGAGTCGTCGGGGACACGTCCACCAGGTCCTCTGGAGCCTCCGCGGGCATGGGCCCGTCCCCGTTGAAGACGGGCATGGACCCCACTACCTGCTCCCAATCCTCACGAAGGAACAGGGGCGTAGGGGCGCCCTCCAACCTCGCCACGTCGCCCCCAACCAAGGACTGGAGGACCGCAGCCAGATCCTCATCGGCCAAGACCACGGGGCTCGGGTGAGGCCTCCACATCGGAAGCGAGTACTGACGGAGCGGAGCCAGCTGATGCTCCAGGAACTCCCTCAGCAGTGATGCACTGGTCAGCTTCACCGCCGCCACGCTGGCCGGCCTCAGATCTGCGTCCATCTTCTCCAACACCAGCTTCGCGCGTGGATCCAGAAGCTCCACTCGGGACCAGTCGTCGGAGCTCGCGGGGTGCTCCGTGGGCAGGATCAGCCGAGGATGGATGCGCCCAGCATCCACCAAGACCCACTTGCTCCTGAAGCCCTCAATCCTCTTCCCAGGGTTTGAAATGGCGATGGAGCCGCCATACGAGACGAAGCTCGCGCACGCGGAGGCGGAACCACGGGAGGTCCGGAGGGAGAAGTAGCAGCGTAGCAAGGCCACCGAGGGTTTCACCCCTACGTGAGCCTCACAATAGTAAGCGAAGATCGCCAGAAGAAGGACAGAGTTGGGATGGAGGTGCAGAGCTTGAATATTGTAGTGGCGGAGGACAGAGAAGAAGAACTCGGAAAAGGGAGGCACCAGACCGGCGATGATGGCGCTCACGAAGAGCGGATAGAAGGTGCTCCCTCGGCCTTCAGGGACGGTAGAGCCGACCTTGAACGCCTTCGTCCCGTCGATGCCCTGCGCCGCCGCCATCTGGCGCACCCGGGCAAGGCTCGCCTCTGACACATTTGACGAGTCTAAGGCAGGCGAGTACCAAGCTCTGGCGGGGGCTTGGCGAGGCGCCATGACTAGCTAGGGCGCGCAGGCGGAGTAGATCTGAAGACTTCGGAAGCAGGGAGGAGAGGCGCAATAAAGGGGATCTGAGTAGCAACTGGAGGAAGTAAAGGAGGCAAGGGAGATGCCGCTCTTTTATCAACTCGCGCGGTTGCAGAGGCGCCCACGTCCAATCAACCGCCACGCGGCGCCCAAGGCCGCAGGCTGTTAGGGCCCGCGACGCTTCACACTAGCCCTTTCGCCTCTCTGCTCGGCCAAGTTCGGGCGCGCCGTGGGCCCGGGGGCTACTGTCGGTGTTCTGGGAACGGGGGTCCCGAGACTTGCCTGCCTGTGGCCTGCGGCGTGGCTCAAAGGAGGCCCAGCACAGCCCATCTTCATCAACACAAGCTCAAGACCCTTGCGAGGGGCCAAGCCTCGCAGGGCGGACGACAAGGAGCTTCCTCAGGCATGGCCTCGTCAGGCTGGCTCATGAGGAGGCGGAGAGTTCAAGGCGGGGTACCTCGCGAGGTGCCCATGACGCAAGCCATGACGACCAAGGGCGCCAGTCGGGCGCTAGCCCGCGCAGTGTCCTCCTTTCCTCTTTGGTGCAAAGGGAGCAAGTGCAGGCGAGAGCATCAAGCAAAGGCGTCCATTTTGGTGCAACGAGACCAAGACCAGCCCAACGGCAGGGAAGAAGTCATTGTGGAGCCCAAGCAGGCGTCATCACCAGAGCCTTTGGCAGGCGAGGACCAACTTTAGTCAGGATAAGTGTACCCGTTGTTCCCCTTCAAAATGGCCAATTGTTGGCACCCTTCCCGCTCAATATTTGGGAAGAGGCCCAGGGCCTTAGCCTATAAATAGGACTAGCCACCCCCAGGGTAGGGCATCCTAATCTGGACCTGACCTAGCAATCGGGATCCTCACCAAGAAACCAGTAGATAGAGCGATTGAACTCCTCCCAGCAGTTCGTCGCACTAGCCAAGAACAGCCCCTCGCGAGGCTGTTCTGCCTTGTATTGTTCATCATCCGCCCAAGAGGCAATCCACCACACCACACACTGGAGTAGGGTATTACACCACAATGGTGGCCTGAACCAGTATAAATCTTGTGTCTCTTGTGTTGATCAGTTTGGTAGTTTAGGTCCTAACGATTCGGCGAGGAGCGAGCTGGTAGAGGGTTGAATCTCCGCGCGCACCCCAGTGTTCAAACCTCAAGGGTCTGCCAACCCGAAATCCAACAAATCTGTTTCGTGGTAGAGGCAGAACGAATGATCCCACCGTTTTCGGAATTACTTGAAAACGGCTAGGAATCAGAGAAAACCATTAACATGAAAAAGTTTCACATTATCCGTAGCTTTTCAACGATATATTATTTGCCCAATTTCGATAAAGCTTGTAAAAATTACGGTGAAAATACATTTTCTTCATTTTTGAAACTGACTTAAAACCGTAAAGAATTGGGAGAAACAATACATACCAAAAAGTTTCGCATTTGTTCAAGCTTTCCAACGCCATATCATTTGCTACATTAGGATGCAAGGTTAAAAAATTAGCTCGAAAATACGAACTCGATAGGACTTGGACCATTTTCTAAATTACTCTTAAACCATTCAAAATTAGAAAAAAAAACTTCCAAGATGAAAAAGTAGCGCATTTTCATAAACTTTCCAATGCCATATCATATGCCTCCATTGGATTAGCCGTTTAGAAATGACATCGAAAACATGAACTCAGCTGTTCGGTTTATGAAATTTTACGTTTTTTCAAATTACTCTTTAACCATAGGGAATTAGAAAAAACTTTCAACATGTGGAAGGAGCGGTTTTGCAGCAGCTTTCCAACGCCATATTATATGCCTCATTCCGATAAACAGTTTAGAAATGCAATCGAAATTACGATTCACGTTTTTTTTGTGAAGAAAAAACGGTTTTCAAAACTGCTCTTAAACCGCTTACATTTTGTGAAAAATTTAACTTGGGTCATGATACTCGTGTCCATAGCTTTCCAACGGTATATAGCAAGCCCTATTTGGGCAATGTTGCGGGAAGTTCAACCTAGCACAGGGGGAAGTTCAGGTCGAACAACTCAGGCAGTAAAATCACAAAAAACACGAGTTCTTCATGACCCGAGTGCAAAATCCGCCTATGAGCGAGATTCCTATCTAAAATGAGTATTTAGTTGCTAAAAATCGTTTGAAGATTACACTTACATCACATGGAACACGAGTAACCAGAAAAACTCGCGGTAGATGGCACGGTTGCGAAGATAGCCCGAAGGTCGGGTTCGTACAGAGAGAAGTTCAGGCGCGTTACTCAGGCAGTTCAGGTTGTGATCAGAATATTATTCTGATCCCGTGATCAGAATAGTGTTTATGTATGTATGTATATATATATATACATATATATATATATAATTTCAACAATAAGTTTCAACAATAAGTTTCCAACATTTCCATATATACAATAAGTTTGCAACAAGAGATATCCAACAAGTTTCCACAAATAATAAGGAAGCACAAACACAAGTACAAGTTTCCCTCAATGGAGCGGGTTTGGGTATGTTGCCTCTTCTTTTACTTTTTCCACTTTTATTCTCATCTTCTCCTCCTTTTCTCCTCCTCCTCCTCCTCCTCCTCCTCCTCCTCCTCTTCTTCTTCTTCTTCTTCTTCTTCTTCTTCTTCTTCTTCTTCTTCTTCTTCTTCTTCTTCTTCTTCTTCTTCTT
>NC_041385.1:185586728-185612966 GCF_002162155.2 Triticum dicoccoides | reverse complement strand
CGGGGCGGCAACGAGGCAGGGCGACGAGGGGGCGGGGAGGGGGCGGCGACAGGCAGGGCTCCTCGGGGGCGGTCGACCTGCGGCTGCGGCGGGGATGCTCGGGAGGGGGATGGGGGGCAAGGACGGGGCGGCGATGGGGCGGCGACGACGTAGGTAGGGTGTGGCGGCGATGGCACGGGGAAGGTGCGGCGGTGACGTCGTGGGATGGGGTGGCATGAGAGGGAGGAAGAAAGAGGAGAGGAGACACAGAGAGAGGGCGACGGCGGGGGCACGACCGTTAAGTCATTTTCGAAGCTTTGCCGTCGACCCCATCTTTGCCATCTACTACCAGACGGCAAAGAAAGATTTGTCGTCTGCTAGCGGACGGCAAAGAGGAGCCCCTTAGGGGTTGACAACCAGTGGGCCAAACCCCCTCTTTGCCGTCCGTGAGCTGACGGGAAACCTTTCTTTGCCGTCCGCTAGCAGACAGCAAAGATATGGCTTATGGCAAAGCCAGACTTTGCCATCCGCTGCCTCTTTGTCGTCTGCTTTCTGCTGGCTTATGGCAAAGCCTGCCTTTGCCGTCAGCTAGCAGACGACAAAGAATGGGCGGACGGCAAATCTGCTGATTCAAGTAGTGATGGGACAATATTTTTTTACCCCAGCATCTTGATGCCATTCCATGATAGCATGCCAAGGTTCATAAATTTCAGAAGAGCTTTGTATTTACTAGAATTACAAAAGCAAGCACCTCAACGTTTACCGTAGAGCCACGATGCCGTGGTGTTTGAAATTCATCCCCATTTCTTGAATGGGACGTAAGCATCAACCCATGGACACATATATCATTTTACAACACATTTTGGTGCACCGGAGCATGTGCATGTAGTTTAATTTTTGAATTGTGCACCTGAAATGCCTAGAAAACCAAGTTACTGTATAAAAATGTCCAAATGAACCCTGAATAATTCCAATTTTTGACGACACACCTATAGTTGCTTGTTCACTGCAGATAGAAGTTCTAGCAATTCAAACACCATCCTTTGCAGTTGTGACCCCATTATGTAATTCAAATCAAGACAAAAAATCAAGTAGATCACACACAGTTTATTATCACCAACCGTGTGAGATGCAGTACAAAATATCCTGGAGCACTGTTGGTGTATAGTACACATACGGCTTACGCGAGAAGGTGCATCAGCTATAGTGTGGGTGTGCTCTAGTCTCCTTTGTGTACCCAAATTATGAAATGACATGGATGAGGACTGTAACCAGGGAAATTGGAACCAAAATTTTTGAAGTTCAAACTCATCACACACGGGTTAAGCTATCTGAATCGTTTGTGATGTTCACATACTGTACACAGTTTTGAATAAGGGACCGTGTCTGATGACACTTTGCGCGCCAGGTTTTTCGCTGAACCGATTCAAAAAATTTTGGCTTCCGCGGAAATATATACCTTCCCACCCCCTCCCCCTTACCAAAAGCCACATTTCCCCTGTTTCCGCCTTCCTTTCCAAGTTGAAACCTTCACTCCTTGCTTGCAGCGCCGCCCCCTCGCCGGCAACCCTCCTTCATGCTGCTCGGCCTCGTCTATCCAGGCAGGTAATCCACACCAGACCCCCATCCTCCTCCTTCCACATCCCACATGCCCCGACCACCGGAGTGACACCTTCCACCCAAATCACCGACCCCTCCACCAAATAAGCGCCGCCCTAAGCCATGGTGCACGCAGTATAACCAGGAGCTCAAGGAGCATTTGGCAGCGGAGAAGCAAATCGCGGCCGCAGGCGCGGATGAGGTCGCGATGGCTGCCATTCGTGCCGACCCCCAGATCTTGGAGGAGCACCTCGCCGTCGAGGCCACCGTCGACGCCTCGCGCACTGACGCCACAACACGGTTGGCTGCTTTAAAGAATAGTTTGTGGCGTTTTCTCGAGGCCACCCTTGGTGCCTTCGATGAAGACTACGAGGTGTTTTCTCAGCGTGCATGTGCTTACCTCAACTCGAGAGCCAGAAGGTTGGTGCCCGGAGCGGCTCAGGCAACTCACCACTACAATGAGGGCACCCATGATGTGGAGGCCTCGCCCTCTTCCATGTCCAAGGAGTTAATCCTCATCGATATCTCCGACAATGAGGAGTGGCTTGTCTTATTAGCTCACTATAAGTACCCATGTTCAATTTGCTCGCTACTGCCTTTCCTCAACAAATTCAAGTGAATTGTGCTATCCACTTTTACCATGCAATCTGTTGCTCTAGTGTATATGTTCTATATGTCGTGCAATGTGGTGCTGACTTATTAACTGTTTGATTAATTAGTTGTCATGTTCAGTTAACTGTTTGGTTCAATTCTGCAAATGTGATGTTCAATTCTTCAGGGTGCAATTTTGTATTGTCTTCCATGTGAGAAATAAATTGAATTTTTCTTTACAATATACATGAGAAACAAATACAATTGCTATATTTCCAAGTTGTCAAGCATGCTTGGTTTGGTTAACTGTTTGATCTTCTAGTATGTTATACATTATGCAATGTGGTGCTCAGTTAACGTTTGGTTCATTTGTTGTGGTGTTTAGTTAACTGTTTGGTTCCATTCTGCAATGCGATGTTCAATTGTTGTGGGTGCATTCTGTTATTGTATACCATGTGAGAAATAAATCGAATTTGGCTGTACTAAATACACGAGAAACAAATACAATTGCTATATTTTCAAGTTGTTAAGCATGCTTGGTTTGGTTAACTGCCTGATCTTCTATTAGGAGTATGTTATATTGTGCAATGTGGTTCTTAATTAATGTTTGGTTCATTTGTTGTGGTGTTTAGTTAACTGCTTGGTTCAATTCTGCAATGCAATGTCCAATTGTCATGGGTAGAATTTTGTATTGTTCTGCATGTGAGGAATAATCGAATTTGGCTGCACTTAATACACGGGAAACATATACAATTGCTATATTTCCTAGTTCTTAATCATGCTTGGTTTTGATAAATGAGTTTTCCATGTGGCTTGAATTAATCTGATGAATTTGCAATGTGCTAATTTTTCATCAACATATTTTACTAATAGCATGTGAACCCTCACTTAACCTGATCACTAAATAGCTTATATGTGTTGCTGGGAAACAATGGGAAGCACTGAGGTTTACAATCGAGGTTTGCACATGCATGGTCCTTTGTCTAATAGCACATTATTGTGCTTCTACATCAACACCATAGCCCTTCTGATGAGTTGTGAGTAGTTTACCACAGACCTTCGGGTCCATAGTTATTAGCTAGATGGCTTCTTCTCTCTTTTTGGATCTCAATACAATGTTCTCCCCCTCTCTTGTGGAGATCTATTCGATGTAACTCTTTTTGCGGTGTGTTTGTCGAGATCCGATGAATTGTGGGTTTATATCAAGTTTATCTATGAGAAATATTTGAATCTCCTATGAGTTCTTTTATGTATGATTGAGTTATCTTTACAAGTCTCTTCGAATTATCAGTTTGGTTTGGCCTACTAAATTGATCTTTCTTGCCATGGGAGAAGTGCTTAGCTTTGGGTACAATCTTGCGGTGTCCTTACCCAGTGACAGCAGAGGTTGCAGGGAACGTATTGTATTGTTGCCATCGAGGATAAAAAGATGGGGTTTATATCATATTGCATGAGTTTATCTCTCTACATCATGTCATCTTTCTTAATGCGTTACTCTGTTCTTATGAACTTAATACTCTAGATGCATGCGGGATAGCGGTCAATGTGTGGAGTAATAGTAGTAGATGCAGGCAGGAGTCGGTCTACATGTCACGGACGTGATGCCAATATACATGATCATGCCTAGATAATCTCATAATTATTCGCTTTTCTATCAATTGCTCGACAGTAATTTGTTCACCCACCGTAATACTTGTGCTATCTTTAGAGAAGCCACTAGTGAACCTATGGCCTTCGGGTCTATCTTTTATCATATAAGCTTTCAATCTACTTTTATTTGCATCTTTATTTTTCACATTTATATTATAAAATACCAAAAATATATTTATCTTATCATACTATCTCTATCAGATCTCACTTTCGCAAGTGGCCGTGAAGGGATTGACAACCCCTTTATTGCGTTGGTTGCGAGTTCTTTGTTTGTTTGTGTAGGTGCGTGGGACTTTTGAGGAGCCTCCTATTGGATTGATACCTTGGTTCTCAAAAACTGAGGGAAATATTTACGCTACTATTGCTGCATCACCCTTTCCTCTTCAAGTAGAACCAACGCAAGATCAAGACGTAGCAAGAAGGATTTCTGGCGCCGTTGCCAGGGAGTTCTTCGCTCAAGTCAAGACATACCAAGTACCCATCACAAACTCATCTCCCTCCCATTTACATTATTTGCCATTTGCCTCTCATTTTCCTCTCCCCCACTTTACCGCCCTTGCCGTTTTATTTGCCCTCTCTTTCCCAATCTCTCTCTCTCTCTTTCGCTTGCCTTTTTCTGTTTGCTTGTGTGTTGGATTACTTGTTGCCATGGCGCAAGATAATACCAAATTGTGTGATTTCTCAAATACCAATAATAATGATTTCCTTAGTACTCCGATTGCTCCTCTTAATGATGTTGAGTCTTGTGAAATCAATACTGCTTTGCTGAATCTTGTTATGAATGATCAATTCGTCGGCCTTCCTACTGAAGTTGCCGCTACTCATCTAAACAACTTTGTTGATTTGTGTGATATGCAAAAGAAGAAAGATACGGATAATGATATTGCTAAATTGAAGTTATTTCCGTTTTCACTTAGAGATCGTGCTAAAGTTTGGTTTTCGTCTTAGCCTCAGAATAGTATTGATTCTTGGAACAAGTGCAAAGATGCTTTTATCTCTAAGTATTTTCCTCCCGCTAAGATCATCACTCTTAGGAACGATATTATGAATTTTAAACAACTTGATCACGAGCATGTTGCCCAATCTTGGGAAAGAATGAAATTGATGATTCGCAATTGCCCTACTCATGGTTTGAATTTATGGATGATCATACAAAAATTTTATGCCGGTTTGAACTTTGCTTCTAGAAATCTTTTAGATTCGGCCGCGGGAGGCACGTTTATGGAAATCACGTTAGGAGATGCTACAAAACTTCTTGATAATATTATGGCTAATTATTCTCAATGGCACACCGAAAGATCTTCTAGTAAAAAAGTGCATGCTACAGAAGAAATCAATGTTTTGAGTGGAAAGATGGATGAACTTATGAAATTATTTGCTACTAAAAATACTCTTGATCCCAGTGATATGCCTTTGTCTACTCTGATTGAGAATAATAATGAATCTATGGATGTGAATTTTGTTGGTAGGAATAGTTTTGGAAAAAATGCTTATAGAGGAAACTTTAATCTTAGACCGTTCCCTTCTTGTTGATGCTGCTCTTCTACGTGTATCTAGACATCATCAGAACATTAAGGTAACACTCTTCCTTCTTGCTATGTAGCCTAGGATTGCATATGTAGACATTAAGTATAGTGCATGTTGAAATTAATTAACATCGATGGTGAAATTAATTAACCTCTCCTGATGTATTTCAAAGTGATGTACATGCATCAATGATGGCCTCGTGGGCCCACAGATGGAAGCGTCACAAGTGAGTGTCCTAGTTAGGATAACCACCGCCTGCATGCATGTGGCGCAAAGAGGCGTTGTGTGATGTTTGAACAGGGCCGGTCCTGAGATTTCGGGGGCCCGGGGCAAGATAACACAAGGGGGCCCTAAAGCCACATTTTTCTCTATCTCAGTTGCAACTAAATACTCAATGCCCCATGTTTTATGTTGCATTGTCATGTCGACTATCCAACAAACCAAGGTCATAAACATTCACAGAAAAATTTATCGCTCTTTTCGATCGGCCCTATATGTTTCTATTAGATTCGTGCCTACACTAAATATTATTATCCTATATTTTGTCACTTTTTTCAACGGTAACTAAAGGATTCTACGGAATTTCTAACAGAAGTACTTGTACCTGTTATAGGAAAATGTCAATATCTCCTTTCTTGATCTCAATAAAATGATATGCAAGTTTATTTTATTTAGTCATTACCAAATGCATACTTTCTAGATAACATCTTGCTAATTAGCGCACGCACACACACACACACACACACATATATATATATATATATATATATATAATACAAGAAATTAAAAACACTGTTAGTTTAATAAAAAAAATGCTAAGAAAGGCTTACTAGTCACCACTAAAAATTTGAGCCCGACTTTTCTATTCCTAACGAACACAAGAAATCAGAGTGAGAAAGAGATATGTATGGGGATGATCTTCATGAAACAGATGAACAACCTCAAAGACTATAGAAAAAGAGAGATTTGCATCGGAGATCAGGTTGATTGGAATCTGGAAAATTGTATTACCTTCTTCCAGTAAACACGTGCAGCAGCAGAAAATCACAATTAGAAGGCATGGGCGGGGGCGCAGTCAACCTTGGGGCTGATTCATCCGCTAAATATGGCGTCAGGATTGTATTCTTGGCCGTTCAGCAGTTGCATCGGATCCCACATTCATGTGTAGCATTGATGAAGGATATTGCGTCGAGCGCTTGCACCTTTTTCCTGTACGAGAGAATTCAAAGGCAGTGAGCACACTAATCGGCCGGCAGTTTTTCTTGTGATTAGTGTCTCCAGTGGCAGGGAATCGGAGTAAAAATCGGAGGAGATTACGCCCGTGCGGCAAAGTGAGCAGACTGCAATATGTTACCTATTTTCCCCTTTCTATAAAAATCAGTCGATCTTACATGGGCTATAATCATGTATGTATATATGAAACCAAGCAATCGGGGGCCCCTTCGTACTCGGGGGCCTGTGGTGGCCACCCCTTCCGCCCCCCTCAGGGCCGGCCCTGTGTTTGAATAGCCATTTTCACAATTTTGATGTGGCACGTGCCTCGGAAACCGAAAATTCCCGACACTAAGTGAGCTGTACTTGTTCACAGACGCGTACGTGTGTGTGTGTGTGTGTGTGTGTGTGTGTGTGTACACACACACATACATAAACACTCTTCTGATCACGGGATCAGAATAATATTCTGATCACAACATGAACTTCCCGAGTAACGCGCCTGACCTTCCCCGAGTACTAGGTTGAACTTCAGCTAAAATGTGTCCAAATGGGGCTTGCGATATACCGTTGGAAAGCTATGGACACCAATATCATGACCCAAGTTAAATTTTTGGCAAAATGTAAGCGGTTTAAGAGCAGTTTTGAAAACTGTTTTTTCTTCATACAAAAAACGTGAATCGTATTTTCGATCGCATTTCTAAACCATTTATTAGAATGAGGAAAATAATATAGCGTTGGAAAGCTGCTGCAAAACCGCTCCTTGGACATGTTGAAAGTTTTCTCTAATTCCCTATGGATAAAAAGTAATTTTGAAAATCGTAAAATTTCATAAACCGAACAGCCGAGTTCGTATTTTCAATGTAATTTATAAACGGCTAATCCATTTGAGGCAAATGATATGGCATTGGAAAGCTTGTAAAAATGCGCCACCTTTTCATGTTAAAAGTTTTTTCTAATTTGGAACGGTTTAAAAGTAATTCAGAAAACGGTACAAGTTCCACTGTTGGGGATATTACCACTAGGCGTGAACCGGCCTACTTGGGCCGAGTTAACTTCATTAGTGGTATAAGCAGATGAAGGCCCAAGGCCTATAGTCGGTTTAGAACCTGTAGCCGTAAACCGGCCTGATGTATAACTTGTATTGTAAGTTAGGAATAGAGAGATACCAACCAGGATACGAGTATGAACCGGTTGGGACTCTATGGACCGACGGGCGTCACCCATGTATATAAGGGGACGACCCGGCGGCGGTTCAGGACAGACAACCACAACTCGAGCCTAGGCGAAGCTTGTTTGCTCCCTAGCCATTGAGACCACATCAATTCCATCACAACTAGACGTAGGCTTTTACCTTCATCGAAGGGGCCGAACTAGTATAAACCCTCGTGTCTTTGTGTCCGCTTTAACCCCTTCAAGTAAACCCATAGCGATGGCTCCATGAATAAGTCCTTTCACTAGGACATCTGTCGTGACAAATCCACGACAGTTGGCGCCCACCGTGGGGCTATCGCATGATGGTTTGACGATCTTGGCGGGCAAGCTCAAAGGACTCGAAGGCTATGCTGTGGGCCGGATGACCAAGAGTCGTCGTGGCAAGATCTACATCGATGACGCAGGATGGGGTCCCGAGGCCGATTCGATCGAGTACGGGTACCGGGTCCCCTTTCGTGGCATACACGTTTTCATCGGCAAGATCGGTGAGCCTGGGCCTGAGCCGGACATCTGCACCGACCTCGTCGAGACGGCTCAGCGTGCGAGATCTACCCAGGCTAAACCGGCCGTGAAGCGTGCCTTCGTTGGAGTCATCCACGGAGGAGAGCGTGAGGACGAGTCAGAACACGGTAGCGAGACCGTCGTCTATTCCGGCGACGAGTCCTCAACCGGAGAGACCGAATCACTATACCAGTTGCAAGACGACCAGGTTAGGGGCTGTTCCGATGGCGACAGTATTCCGGACCCCCCGGGCCAGGTCAACCGGGTTGGAATATTCATGGCCGGCACCCAGGCGGCGAATCACTCTTCGACCGCCGCAACGATGCTCTCCGGATCAGCAGCGGCAGCGGCAGCAGGGGCAGGAGGCCTTGTGCGCCCGCCGGTTCAAGTTCTATCTGATCTGTTTGATGCACTAGCCGTGCTTATGGCAGAGGCCAATCTGGCGGATCAGGAGGCCCATGATGCAGAGATTGCAAAGGTGAGAGAGCAGATCGTGCAAGCCAAAGCGGATCTGGCAGCAGAAAAAGACAGGATGGCTGCAGAGCGGGCCGCTTTAGACGCCCAGGCCTATAAGCTCATGCTTGACCAGAACGCATCACAGGAGGTCTTGAAGCGGAAGCACAGATCACGCCTGCCGTTAGGGTTTGACCCCCGAAATCTCTTTCACACTCCAGGGGCTGGACCCAGTAATCCGCCGCAGTACCTGGAGACAAACCAGATTGAGGCACCAGGACCAGGGGCGACGGTCCAACCTCGCCTGATGGAACCTCCTCAACAGAACATTGTGATTCCTCCGCTGGTCCAGACGCCCCCGGGTCATTATTCTAATCCTATGGACAACCTTGTTGCAGCCGCCGCGCGATTAGAGGCTATCCCAGTCGAAGGGGACTCTCCGCAAGCGATAGAGACGCGTCGGGTTAAGGAGCTTCTCCGGACCGTGCTGATTCAGCAGGAAGCATATTCGTACATCCGTGATCGGATTCACTCCGCGCCCCGTCCAAGCCAGAGCTATAGCAGGTGCATGGATGAACCAGCCATATCGAGCAATGCGCGAGGCCATGAAGCGGCCCGTGGCAATAACCCGACAGGTGGTATTCGCGATGCTCAGGATGTGGTGGACCGGGCCCGGGCACGAAGGGAAGCCGAGTTAGCAGCACAGAATGATGCGGGTCAACTTACACCGGTTCGTCCTACCACATCCGCCGGACCAGGGGTCGCATCCGCTTTGGGAGTGCCTTGTTTAATCCCCGCTTTACGCAATGTGCGCCTGCCCAAAGATTTCAAGGGTCCGCGCAAGGTGCCGAATTACACCGCTAATTTATCTCCCGAAGCGTGGGTAGAGAGTTATGAGATGGCCATGGAGATGCTAGATGTGGATGAGGCCGCGTGTGCAAAATACTTCACCATGATGCTTGAAGGCACGGCTCGTACTTGGTTGAAGAGCCTACCGCCCAATTCTATCAGCTCATGGGCCCAGTTGCGGGCCCGGTTTATCCAGAATTTCAAGGATACATGTAATCAGCCCAAGTCCATAGTAGACCTGGCGGCTTGTGTCCAGGAGGACGGAGAATCAACGACCCATTGGGTGCGCCGCGTTTCGGAAGTTTTGCACTCGTCTGACAGGATCAATGCTGACTCTGCGATCTTAACACTGGAAGGCAACTGCCGTTTCAAGCCTTTAAAATTGAAATTGACGCATGAAGCGGTTCTGTAGTGACCTGGGAACTCTCATGGCCGCTTTAGTGAAGTATGCTGATTCGAACAGTACCAAGGATCCCGAGACTGATGATGATGAAGCAGGGAAGGTAAAGAAGAATAGCAACTCCAAGGGGCAACAGTACAAACCGACGGGTTATGGAAACAGAGGCAAGCGAAAGGCGGATGGCAGCGTAGACTTTGTGGCTAACACTAACGCACAGGACAGGGGGCAGCGGCGTAGAGGTAAAGCGGCAAATCGTAATGGGGCTCCCAATCCTAACGCAGATCGTTTGAATTATTTGTTGAATCAGCCTTGCCCAAAGCACGGGACGAAGGAGGCGCCGGCTAACCACCTTTGGAAGGATTGTTATATTATGCAGGAGTTTAAAAACTCTAATGCATTCCGGTATGACCGTGGGTCAGGTGGCGGTTCAGGATCCGGTTTCCATGGGCCGGGCCATGATGGAGCTTCCGGTTCAGGTCTCAATCAGGGCGGTCACAACAACCAGAATAGTTAGAACGGCCAGCAGCAGCAGCAGCAGCAGTCGGGTTATCAGAGCCAGACAAAACAGTTGAACAATGGGCAATATCATGTTTTCACAACTAGCTTGGATAAACGCGACCGAAAACTCCACAAGCGAGCAGTGAATTCTGTTGAACCGGCCTTACCGCGTTACTTACGCTGGTCGGAGCAGCCTATCGTGTGGAGCAGAGAGGATCACCCGCCCCGGGTTGATAATCCGGGCCAGCTAGCATTAGTGGTAGACCCTCAGGTGGGGGGTTATAAATTCACCAACGTACTCATGGATGGAGGGAGCAGTATTAACATACTATACTATGAGACATTCCGCCGCATGGGTCTAACAGACAAGGATCTCAGACCATCTAATACGGTGTTCCATGGTGTGGTGCCTGGCAAATCTGCATATCCTGTTGGGAAGATAGCCCTGGATGTGGCTTTTGGGGACGAACACGATTCCCGGTCGGAAAAACTAACCTTTGAGGTGGTGAAGATCCGGAGCCCGTATCACGCCTTGTTTGGGCGGCCGGCTTATGCCAAGTTCATGGCGCGGCCTTGTTATATCTACTTGCAGCTCAAGATGCCGGGTTACAAGGGGACAATAACGGTTCATGGGAGCCATAAGGTCGCTTTGGAATGTGAGGAAGGTGATGCGGCTTATGCAGAGTCGGTCTGTGCCACGGAGGAGTTGAAGTACTATAAGGACAATGTTGATCCGGCGGATATGACCCCTTTGAAGAAGCCAACTACAGAGCATGATTCGGATCTGAAGTTCAAATCGGCAGCTGAGACCAAGCTTGTTGACTTCGTGCCCGGCGATTCGTCCAAGCAGTTCACTGTCAGTGCCAATCTGGATCCCAAATAGGAAAGCGCGCTCATCGAGTTCATCCGTGAGAATCGTGACATTTTTGCATGGAAACCGCCCGACATGCTAGGTGTACCGAGGGAACTCGCTGAGCACACTCTTAATGTGGATCCTAAGTATAAACCGGTGAAACAATTCCTCCGCCGGTTTAACGAAGAAAGGCGCAAAGCCATTGGAGAGGAAGTGGCCAGGCTTTTAGCAGCTGGCTTTATCATTGAGGTGTTCTATCTAGAGTGGCTTGCTAATCCGGTGCTGGTTCTTAAGAAAAACGGCACTTGGCGTATGTGTGTGGATTACACGGATCTTAACAGGGCTTGTCCAGCGGATCCTTTTGCCCTCCCCCGCATTGACCAGATCATTGATGCCACGGCGGGTTGTGAGCGTTTGAGTTTTTTGGATGCATACTCTGGATATCATCAGATCAAAATGGCGGTTAAGGACCAGGAGAAGACAGCCTTTATTACTCCCTTTGGAGCCTTCTGCTATGTATCTATGCCCTTCGGGCTCAAGAGTGCCCAAGCCACCTATCAACGGTGTGTACAGAATTGCCTGCATAAACAGATCGGCCGCATTGTGCATGCCTATGTGGATGATATTGTAGTAAAGTCAAGGCAGAAGGAGACGCTGGTGGATGATTTGAAGGAAACCTTTGACAACTTGCGAGTTTACAAGATGATGCTTAATCCGGCCAAGTGTGTCTTTGGTGTTCCGGCAGGCAAGTTACTGGGTTTCCTGGTGTCTAACAGAGGAATTGAGGCTAATCCGGAGAAGATTACGGCTATTACCTCCCTAGCTAAACCGAAGTGTATCAACGATGTTCAGCGTTTGGCGGGCCGAATCGCCGCACTGAGCCGGTTTATCAGCCGCCTCGGAGAGAAGGCCATCCCTTTGTACCACATGCTGAGGAAGACAGACCATTTTATCTGGAGTCCGGCTGCTGATGAAGCATTTGAGGATTTGAAGCGGCAATTAGCCAATCCGCCTGTTCTTGCAGCTCCGGTCGACAAGGAGCCACTATTATTATACGTAGCAGCCAATGCTCGGGCAGTTAGCGTGGCTATTGTGGTGGAACGCAAGGAGGCAGGCAAGGAATATCCGGTTCAACGGCCGGTTTATTATATCAGCGAGGTGCTTATTGAATCCAAGCAAAGGTATCCGCATTGGCAGAAGCTGGTCTATGGTGTCTTCATGGCCAGTCAGAAGTTGAAGCAGTATTTTCAAGGGCACCCCATCACAGTGGTCAGTTCAGCTCCCTTGGGTGATATCATACAGAACCGGGAGGCGACTGGCCGGATTGCCAAGTGGGCCATAGAGCTTGGGCCACACGGACTGAAGTATGTACCTCAGACGGCGGTGAAGTCTCAAGCACTTGTTGATTTCATCAATGACTGGACGGAGTTACAAGCACCAGAGGAGAAGCCGGATCACACATATTGGACTATTCATTTTGATGGATCCAGGCAATTGGAAGGCTCGGGGGCTGGAGTCGTATTAACTTCCCCACGAGGTGATAAGTTTTGTTATGTTCTCCGCTTAATGTTCCCTTGTACTAATAATGCAGCTGAGTACGAAGCCTTGCTCCATGGTCTCCGGATGGCTAAAGAGATGAATTTAAGCCAGGTTAAGTGCTTCGGTGACTCGGACCTCGTGGCTCAACAGGTGTCTGGCACTTGGGATTCTAAGGACCCTCTCATGGCTGCATATCGTCGGGAAGTGGATAATATTGCGGGTTGCTTCAAGGGTTATCAAGTGGATCATGTGGACCGTTGGAAGAATGAAGTGGCGGACGCTTTAAGCCGGTTGGGCTCTCAGCGCAAACCGGTCCCGCCTAATGTCTTTCTGGATGTGTTGCACAACCCGTCAGTCAAGATCCCAGGTGAAGCGGATTTGGCTATTCCTGATCCGGAGGCTCAATTGGTGGTAGCCCTGCATGTTATTCCGGATTGGACAGTTCCTTATCTTGCGTACATGAACCGGGGGGAGTTACCAGAGGATGAGATTCTAGCCAGGCAGATAGTCCGGCGATCCAAGTCTATGACGATTGTCAATGGTGAATTGCATCATTGCAGTGTATCAGGGGCGTTTCAACGTTGTGTTTCTCCTGAGGAAGGCTGTGAAATCTTAAGAGAAATCCATGAAGGGGATTGTGGACACCACGCCGGTTCAAAGTCTCTGGTGGCAAAGGCGTTTTGTCACGGGTTCTACTAGTTGACAGCGCATGCTGATGCGGAGGACTTGGTTAAACGGTGTGATGGATGTCAGAACTTTTCAAGGCGTGCTCATGTGCCGGCTCAAGAATTGAGGATGATCCCAATAACGTGGCCGTTTGCAACTTGGGGGCTGGATATGATCGGACCTTTTAAAAGATCCAAGGATAAGAAAACCCACCTTTTGGTGGCAGTTGACAAATTTACCAAGTGGGTTGAAGCGGAGCCTGTCAGCAAGTGTGATGCAGCAACAGCGGTGCAGTTCATCAAAAAGGTGATTTTCCGGTTTGGCTTTCCACACAGTATCATTACTGACAATGGTACCAATTTATCCAAGGGCGCTATGAAGGAGTTCTGTGAACGTGAGCACATCCGACTTGACGTGTCGTCAGTAGCACACCCCCAGTCCAATGGACAGGCAGAACGAGCTAATCAAGAGATCTTGCGAGGCATCAAACCCCGGCTTATGGTCCCATTGCAAAGAACACCAGGATGTTGGGTTGAAGAGCTACCATCTGTGCTATGGAGTATCAATACTACGCCAAACCGATCCACAGGATACACACCATTTTTCATGGTCTACGGAGCAGAGGCAGTTCTCCCTAGTGATATCCGGCACGATTCGCCTCGTGTGGCAACTTATGTTGAGGCGGACAATGAGATAGCACGGCAAGACGCTTTGGACCTATTGGACGAGGAGCGTGATATAGCGGCTGCCCGTTCGGCGATTTACCAACAAGATCTTCGTCGCTATCATAGTCGTCGGGTTAGAACCGGAACTTTTCAAGAAGGAGATTTGGTGCTTCGACTCATCCAAGACCAGACAGATATGCACAAGTTATCCCCACCTTGGGAGGGACCTTTCATGTTCAGCAAGAATCTGCACAACGGGTCGTACTATCTGATTGATATTCGAGAGCATCAAGACTCACGCACATCAGAGGAGGAGACCAACAGGCCGTGGAACATAGCTCATCTTCGGCCTTACTACACTTGAGCCATCGGCTCTATCTATGTACATATCATGACAGTGTATATATTATCTTTGATATAATAAAACCGGAGCCTCAGCTAAAGCGGGGTCTCTGTCTTTCTTATCATGCGTGGTTACATGGAGTGGCTCTGTTTTTAAAGCGGCCTCTGGTTTACCCCTTGACATTTGCTTTTTATATATCACTTGGGGCCTTGGTCGTGTCCGAACCAACGCGACACCTTTTGATAGGCGACAGCCACCAGATCACTTGGGGACATGGTCAAGTCTGAACCAGTCACGCCTCTTGATCGGCCTAAGGCCACAAAATTACTTGGGGGCTTGGTCGAACCCGAACCATTGCCACGCCTCTTGATTGGCATATATGCCACGGTTTCATTTGGGGACCTGGCTGACTTGAATCATTGTCGCTCCTATTGGGGGCTTGGTCCTGTCCGACCATGGTAATACCATCTGATCAGCTCAGTATAGCATATTTTTGCAAACGGTCTTTATCATTGCCTTTGCTTCCATGTTATTTTCATGGCCTGTTTTTTCTTTGTTTTTGTTGTATTTCTTTTATGGCAACAACACCTTTTTTCCGGTTCAGCCGATGGATTTGATTCCCCTTTAATCCGGAGAAGTATGCCCGGTTTACCTTTTCCTGTTAACATCATGGAGTAACAAGGGGGTTCGTATTGACTCAGTACGGTTTATACGGGAGCTGTTTTCTCCCCCCTTTTTTGATGGTAATGGTTTATAAAGCCTCCGCTTCAAGCTTCACTAAGCCAGCTTCATGCCCAGACATGGCAGGTATTTTGTATCACCTATTTGTTACATTACTGATACACATATCAAGATCATAAACTGGCTGGCGGTATAACTGCCACCGAAGTTCAAATTTTTCTGATTGCAGGAAATATTAATTGAGTTTTTTTCTTACAAAAGCTTCAGTACTTATGCACGAAGGCATATTCAAGGTAGAAGTATTAACTATCCTATTACAAGGCAACACGGTGCCCGAATAAGATCATTGTTATTTTGGAAAGATGCCAAAGACAGCTATCCACACCGGCTTCCGATTCAAGCCTGCTCCTCGTCATCCGCCGCTTCAGTTTCCTCGTCTCTATCCATTGGCTGGAAATCAACAGTGGTCTAGTCGATTCCCATTAAAGCTTGGAAAACAGCCTCTTCATGGATCAGGGAAGACGGTTCAATATCAGGAGCGTAAGTATGCTTACGGATTGGAGGAATCAGATTCTCCGCTTCAAGAGTTGGGGCAGGCACTCGCTTGTTCTGATCGTTGTATTGCGCTTGATAATGCGTCAAGTCTGCCTCTTCAGCTAATTGACAAGCCAGAGGGTGCACTGCACGGTTTATTACCCTCAAATCCTCTTCGTTGAATTCAGAGCCATCTTCCTTCAGGCTGGGATAGCCTTGAGCTGCCTCCACAGGGTCGAAATCTGGCACCCATGCCTTTGCCCGGATCAAGGCGGTAATAGCTCCGGTTCGAGCAGCGGATTTTTTCAGCTCCTCAATCCGGGCCGGAAGCATTGACAACCTGTTAAGAGTGTCCTGGATTAAAGAGGGTGCCGGGTTGTTATGAGAGGCTGTGGTGATGATCCGCTGGGCTCCGGTATACAGTTGTTCCACTAAGGTGTAGGCAGCCTTCAGTTTCTTCCGCACATCGGATCCTAAGTGCCCGATGCGCGTACCTGCAACAATACAGGGACGGTCTCAAACCGGATTTATACTTCAGCAGGTTCAAGTTATCACAGAAGTTAAAAGGAGCTTACCAAAGATCGCAGCGGTCATGGAGTGTATTTGCCGCTTTACGGCCATAAGTTCATCCACCACCGGTTTAAGGGCAGCTTCAGCGTTTTCCGCTCTTTTGGTTAAAGCGGCCTTCTCAATGGCCCAATCAGCCCGCTCTTTCTTGAAGCCATCCTTCAGCTGTTTAGCGATGCTCAAGGCGTTGGTTAATTCTTCCTTTGCCTTGTCTGTTTCAGCCTGTTGGGTTTTCAAGGTCTCCTGCAAATCGGCAATCCGGTCCTCCTTGATTCTCACCTCAGCCTGCATACAGACAACATTTAGCTTTAAACAGGCGGTCCAAGAAATTGAAGTATCAACCACATAACAAAGTTATGCGCCTGATACTTGGGGGCTAATGCACCTTCAATTTTCATATATTACTAGATTGCAAAGTCCCAAGCTCAATATAGGTATTCAACTTGGCACTTGGGGGCTAATGGCTATTTGATCAAATTATGTTCCTAGGATAGTTTTCAATCGGAGCCCCGGTTTAATTATGCTAAGTTAAACCGACCCTTGGGGGCTAGGAGGATTGATATAATGGCAGTAAGTAAAGAAGTAAGTTACCTCAAATTTATCCCTCATCATCTTCACCAGACCAGCTTCACAGTCACGGCTAGTATAAAGCCGGTTTAAATAGCCGGAATGAAGATCTTGGGCACTCAGAGCAGCATATGTCTCTAGTTCAACATCCCATTTTCCTTTGTTCAGAGCGGAAAAATCCTCTTTTACGATATACTTGGTTAAGGTGACAGGATTCCCGGGTTCAAAGCGGCCTACACCGGTAATCACAACATCATCATCTTTGGACTCGCCGGTTTGTGTTGGTGCGGTCGGTCTGTTAGTAGGACTGTGGGATTTCTCAATCCGGATGGAGCTGGCAGGCGGGTTAGCAGAGACTGAAGTATTAATAGGCCTCTCTTTAGGAATAGCATCGTCTTGCAAAAGAGGATCATTGGGAATATCCTCAGGAGCAAACGCTTCAAGATCTGGCGTTTTGTCATGTTCTGGGGCTACATCTTCTTCAGCCGCTTTATCCAGGCGGGCTTTCTTGCTTGGTTTAGGTTTGGCCCTGAAAGAAAATCAAAGATTCAAGGAAAAGCATAAGCCATTACATAGTATACTGGAAGCATATGTTCAGCTTAGCTTACCCAAGAACCATTTTCAATGGTGGCAGCTGAGTGGCCGACGATTCACCAGAAGATGAATGAGAAGTAACCTGATAATCGGAGTCGGATGGATTAAGAGGTTGACGGAAGAAACCCGCTTTAGGATTTAAATCAATAAAAAGGTCGGAGACCTCGGAGCAGCGTTTTCGAACCGGACTGTTTGGTAAACTGGCAGAGGTAACTACCTGGCCCCTGTGCCGGGTTGTGCGGCGAGCTTCATGTTGCTGAGTCTTCATAAGAAATTTGGGATCCAAATAAGCAAGAGGATGAGAAAATTTAACTTTCCGGTTTGCCTGGCGAAATTTTGGCAAAGGCAAGATTTCTGAATCGGAAGAGAGAATAGTTACCTCAACGAATTCCACATTGCTGGCTTCAGCATCGTCCTGACAAGCATCATCATCAATAAGGCGTGTAAAAAGTAAGCCAAGTGAATCAAGTTCTACCTCAAGGTCCGGGTTACCCACATCATCATCAATAGCTGGGTCAGATGAAGCAGTGGTTTTTCTCTTGTGAGCTGGCTTCTTGATAACCTTGGTCTTGGGCCGGGTTGACCGCCCTGCCTTCTCTGTTTTGTCTTGTGGAAGTTTCTTGCTCCAAAACGGATTATCGCCTTGGATCAGCAGTAATTAAATGTCAGACGGATAAAGCAGTAACAGGTTCAACAATAGAGCAATTAAAATCTTACCGCTGGCGGTTTGTTGGTGGTGCAGTAAGGAAGCAGACCGGTTTGAGCACAGAGGTGCTCCGGTTCATTCAGCATCTTCTTTACAGAATCTGTGACTTCATCATCGGAGAGTTGGATTTTAGTGTGTCGGAGTAGGTCATCGACACTATCAGTATACTTGCACATTAAACTGGAGCGCCGGCTCAGAGGCAGTATGCTCCATGATATCCAACAGCGTGCAAGGTCTATTCCCGTTAAACTGTTGGCCATAAAGGCTCGGAGCTTGGACAGTTGCGGAGCATATTTAATTCTCTCTTTGGCGCTTAGTCTTTGTGGAAAAGGGTGAGTGTTGCTGAGCCGTTCCGGACGGAAGCCAGGCAAGGGATTTTCATTGTCAGGGGAGGTATCCTTGCAATAAAACCAAGTTGCATTCCACTCCTTGGGGTGAGTATGGAGTTTGACGTGCGGATAAGTGATCTCTTTCCTCTTCTGAATGGCCATACCGCCCAATTCAGTATTGGGGCCGTCGGTAAATTCAGTGCGACGGTTTAAATGGAAGCAATCTCTAAACAACTCGACTGAAGGCTCCTCTTGAAGGTATACCTCAGAGAGCACTTGAAAGTGACATAGATTGGTAACGGAATTGGGGCCAATATCCTGTGGACGGAGCTGAAAATTGGCTAACACATCCCGGTAAAATTTAGAACCGGGCGGTTTCAAGCCCCGGGCCAAGTGATCTGCAAAGACCACAACCTCTCCCTCTTGAGGTGTGGGAGGACATTCATTTCCAGGAACCCTCCAGTGGATCGTATCTTTATTGTCTAAAGCGCCGATCAGGACTAGATCATCCAACTGAGATTCTATGACGCGAGAGGGAACCCAATTGCACTCATATACTTGTTTGGCCATGGTGAGATCTACAAGAAATAGGTGATCCGGTTCAAGAATATGTTGGATAAAAGGTGTTGATCTAAACAACGATAAACCGGAGGCAATACCTATAAACCGGTCTTCTACAATGCGGCATCATATGGATTCTGGCGGTTCAACCAGGGGACTAATGGTATATACCGGTTTAGTAACTTTTTTCTATGGTAAGTTAAACCGCCTGACCTAAGCATCGGAAGCAATTGAAGTTGTGGACAGCTAGGTATGCAGGAACAGGTTTCACAAGATCCTATTACAGCCGCGGATCTACAGCAAGCTCACAAAAACAGAAAATATTCCGAAGAGTAAGGCAGAACGGAAGTGAACAATTGAGCGGGTATGTGCGTGAGATCTATGGACTTAGATGAGAAATTACAGGCGGATGTTTAAAGATTACTACTAAACACAGCAGGGGTTCACAGATTCATTCAAGAGTCAGAGAACAAGTATGAGCAAGCGAAAGACGAACACAGCGCGAACATGAAACCCTAAGAATAGATCTAGGTCAAGAAGAGGATAAAGCTTACTGGAAACGGAGAAGATGCGGAAGGATACCGCAGTGCTCTGGTGCATTCAGGTTGATGCAGCGGCCCAAGACAAAGCAGAGGTCGACGGCGGCGGCAGAGCTCCAAGGCTGGCGATGCGAGGAAGACGAAGAAGAAGAGACGAAGGGAAAGGAAAGGAAATGACCCTTCGGTCTTATTTATAAGGCAACAGAGTTAGGTCAAGCGCGCGGATCCAGGAGCTATTGTTAAAGGAGGGCATTATAAATGATAAATTTCATGATGACGTCATGCCGGTTTACAGCAACCAGAAATGATGACGACATGGCGGTTTACCAATTACCAGAAGATGTCCAAGACACAAGACTTTGGGAAGGATTGACATGAACCGGTTCAAATCAATCTGGGGCCTAATGTTGGGGATATTACCACTAGGCGTGAACTGGCCTACTTGGGCCGGGTTAACTTCATTAGTGGTATAAGCAGATGAAGGCCCAAGGCCTATAGTCGGTTTAGAACCTGTAGCCGTAAACCGGCCTGATGTATAACTTGTATTGTAAGTTAGGAATAGAGAGATACCAACCGGGATACGAGTATGAACCGGTTGGGACTCTATGGACCGAAGGGCGTCACCCATGTATATAAGGGGACGACCCGGCGGCGGTTCAGGACAGACAACCACAACTCGAGCCTAGGCGAAGCTTGTTTGCTCCCTAGCCATCGAGACCACATCAATTCCATCACAACTAGACGTAGGCTTTTACCTTCATTGAAGGGGCCGAACTAGTATAAACCCTCGTGTCTTTGTGTCCGCTTTAACCCCTTCAAGTAAACCCATAGCGATGGCTCCACGACTAAGTCCTTTCACTAGGACATCTGCCGTGACAAAGTTTTTTCTAATTTGGAACGGTTTAAAAGTAATTCAGAAAACGGTACAAGTTCCACCGAGTTTGTATTTTCGAGCTAATGTTTTACCCGTAAGGCCGAATGCAACAAATGATACGACGTTGGAAAGCTTGAGCAAATGCGAAACTTTTTCGTATATATTGTTTCTCCTAATTCCTTATAGTTTTAAGTCAAATTAGAAAATGACTAAAAACGAATTTTTGCCATAATTTCTATATACTTTATCGGAATGGGGCAAATAATATACCGCTGAAAAGCTACGGAAAATGCAAAACTTTTTCATGTTGATGGTTTTCTCTGATTCCTAGCCGTTTTCAAGTATTTGCGAAAATGGCGAGATCATTCGTTCTGCCTTTATCGCGAAACTGATTCTTCGAAAATGCACTGCGTGAAGAACCTGAACTTCTCGACACATGTACTTGAACTTCACTCTGTTTTTCACGTGCTTTTTTGCTCGTATATCTCTATCCATTGCTCCTAGCTCTTCATCCACTCACCGGAATTGAGCAACTAATATACTGATGGAAAGCTGCTGTAAACACACAATTTTCCCGTGTTGATCATTTTTTCATACTCGCAACGATTTTAAAAGTTTTTCATCTGAAATTCATTCAGCGTAGTAGTTGAACTTCATCCTGTTTTCACGTTGAACTTCTGTGACATATTTTGGTTCGTACACGCGCCTGAACTTCCCTCTGTACGAACCCGACCTTCGGGCTATCTTTGCAACCATGGCTTCCCCCGCGAATTATTCTGGTCAATAGTGTTCTATATGATGTTAGTGTAATCTAGAAACGTTTTTAGCAACTAAATACTGGTTTTAAATAGAAATCTCGCTCGCTGGCGGATTTTGCTCTCGGGTCGTGATGAAATTGCGTTTTTTGCAATATTACTGCCTGAGTTGTTCGACCTGAATTTCCCCTAGTGCTAGGTTGAACTTCCATCAACATTGCCCAAATGGGGCTGGTGATATACCGTTGGAAAGCTATGGATACCAGTATCATGACCCAACTTAAGAATTTTGGCAACATGTAAGTGGTTTAAGAGCAGTTTTGAAAACCGTTTTTTCTTCATACAAAAAACGTGAACCATATTTTCGATCGCATTTCTAAACCATTTATCGAAATGAGGCAAATAATATGGCGTTGGAAAGTTGCAGTAAAACCGCTCCTTCCACATGCTGAAAGTATTTTCTAATTCCCTATGGTTAAAGAGTAATGTGGAAAATCGTAAAGTTTCACAAACCGAACAACCGAGTTCATATTTTCGATGTCATTTCTAAACGCCTAATCCAATTGAGACAAATGATATGGCGTTGGAAAGCTGATGAAAATGCGCTTTTTTCTCATGTTGAAAGTGTTTTCTAATTTTGAATGGTATAAGAGTAATTTAGAAAACGGTACAAGTTCTACCAAGTTTGTATTTTCGATCTATTTTTTTAATCGTATGTCCGAATGTAATAAATGATATCGCGTTGGAAAGCTTGAACAAATGCGAAACTTTTTGGTATATATTGTTTCTCCAAATTCATTACGATTTTATGTTAATTTGGAAAATGGCTAAAAATGTATTTTCGCCGTAATTTCTACAAACTTCATCAGAACGGGGCAAATAATATATTGTTGAAAAGCAACGAAAAATGCGAAACTTTTTCATGTTGATGGTTTTCTCTGAGTCCCAGCCATTTTCAAGTAATTTCAGAAACGGCGAGATCACTCGTTCTGCCTTTATCGCAAAACAGATTCGTCGAAAATGCATTGCGTGAAGTACTTGAACTTCTCGCATTTCTGCCTGAACTTCACTCTGTTTTTCACGTGTTTTTTTGCTCGTAGCTCTTCATCCACTCACCGGAATTAAGCAAGTGATATATCGATGGAAAGGTGCTATAAACACGCAACTTTTCTGTGTTGATCATTTTTTCATACTCGCGACGGTTTTAAAAGTCTTCTTGTGAAATTCATTCAGTGTAGTAGTTAAACTTCCTGCTGTTTTCACGTTGGACTTCTGTGACTTATTTTTCTTTGTAATTTTCCAATACATTTTCATCAGTGTTACACAAATGATATTCTTTTTGTACAAACCCTTCTCACAATAATTTTTTTAACTTTCTCCGACCGAGAACTTGAACTTACACAAATGATATTCCTGTCGTGTTGAAGTAAATTAGAAAACGACGAGATCATGATTTCTGCCTTCATCGTGAATGGCAATGCATTGCGTGAAGTAGTTGAACTTCTCGGGGCATGTCTGTTTGAACATCACTCTAATTTTTGACGTGCTGTTTTTTGACGTGTTGTTTTTTGCACTTTGTGATGTAGTTGAACTTCTGGCATATGTATGTTTGAACTTCACTATGTTTCACTTTATTTGTATTTTTCTTGTATGAAATACACACCATGTAGTACGTGAACTTCCGGTTGTTATCACTTTTGAACTTCTCTCTGGTTTCAGAGAATTATTTTAAAACACAAAAACAACATATTTTTTATGTATTTTGTACATCTAAATACACGGTGAACCTCTCTCACAAGAATTTTTGAACTTTCCCTCGCCGAGCACTTGAACTTCTAGTAACCATTTTTACGTTTATGATATTGTTTTCAAAAGTGCAAAAAATGGCGTTCTACTTTTTATTTTTTGAAAAGGTAAATCCTATGTTTTAATAAACTCCGAACTTCTGTGTTATTTCAATTTGACCTTCACCTTTTTATATTTTGGGTAAAGAATTGTATTCAATTTTTATACGGAAAAAATCGAACATGGAAATACAAGATGAGCCTCTCTAGTAGGAATTTTTGAACTTCTCTGGACAGAGCACTTGAACTTCTTTCAACAAACCTTTTAAGCTTTTAATTTTCTATACTTTTATTCTCATTTGAAATGCATTCCTTGCTGTATTTGAACTTCTCGTTGTTTTCACCTTGAACTTCTGTCACATATTTTTGTTCAACCTCTCCCACACAAGAATTTTTGAACTTTCTCGAGTCGAGCACTTAAACTTCTAGCAACAAAACTTTATGCTTTGCATTTTCATTCTTTTTCAATACAAAATGCACACCTTGTAGTACATGAACTTCTGGCAGTTATCAACCTGAGCTTTTCTTGGTAATGTGAAAATATTTGAGTTTTTTTATGAATTTTTAATCTGATTTTCTTAATCTTTTTTATGAATTTTAAAGCGCTCTATTTTTAACATTTGAACTTCTTGTTATTTTATTTTTGAACTTCTTGTTTCCATTCTTTAATAGTTTCCTATAATCATCAAACTTCTCCATCTTCTTAATATGGACTTCCTGGTTTTATTTTCTTAATCTTTTCTATGAAATTTTTAAGCGCTCTATTTTTAAAAGTTGAAATTCTTCTTATTTTAGTTTTGAACTTCTTGTTTCCATTCTTTAATAACGAGGAAAATCTGAGTTTTCTATAATCATCGAACTTCTTCATCATTTTAATATGGACTTCTTGATTTTAAATTTGGACTTCTCCATCTTTTTAATATGAACTTCGCCAAAATCGAACTGCACTATTTTTAAATTTGGACTTCTTGGTTTATTTCGAATAGTAATGAGCAAATCCTAGTTTTGTAATATATATTGAACCGGTTCATTAATTGAGTTTTAACTTCTAAAGAATTTTAGTTTAGAAATGGTGAAAATCTTTTTAATGAAATTTTGAACTTGTGTATTTTTAAAATTTGAACTTCTAGTTTTTTTATTTTTGAACTTCTTATTTTTCATTCTTTAATATTAAGAAAAATCCGAATTTTGTATAAACAACGAACTGCTCCGTTTTTTAATTTGGACTTCTTGGGTGTTTTTCAATTATTTATTTTAATATAGAACAACTCATATTTATTTATTTGAAGTTCAACGAAAACTCAATTATTTTTTAAACATCTCAGCAATAGTAGCAATTGCAAACGTTTTCAGTTTGTTTACATGTCATTATTTTTGGATAACTATAGTTTCGAAAAACAAAGACACACACGGGAGAGATAATTATGTGTTCATAAATTGGATAGCAATACACAAACTCTCTAGGTAGTAATACAAGAACTCTCACAGAAGTGATACACGAAATTCTTTTTGTACATTTTTTTCTTGTATTACACCCTAGAGAATACGACGTCAGTCCTTCAGTTAACATTCTTGACCTTCCCGAACATAACATTTTTGACCTTTGCATAAACAAAAAAATTAGAAGTCACTTTTTTTTGCACAGTAATACAGTATTTTTCTATATCCATTTTTTGGAGATGATATCTTCATTCACCTTTTGCTCTTGACACTGAAAAACACAACAAACAGGGTAGGGCGGGAGAGATGGAGCTCGGGATTTGCGTTCTACCTGAACTTTTTTTTGTTCTATTTGAACTTCTAAAGATTTTTGAACTCGTTTGATGTTCCTAACAAACGCCGTTTTGTATCTATTTTTTTATGTGACCGAGCTGCAGAACATACGCCAAAAACAAGAACGAAGTATGTTCAGTTCTTTTGTTTGGTTACACACAAGAACACCTGAAGAGCAAGATTACGAAAAAAACAGAAAATAAAGTCCATGCATTTCTTCTCTTTTCTATTTGGGATTGCACCAAGCAAAGTACATGTTTCTGCTATGAACAAACCACCTCACCAAATCAACAAGGTTCATAGGAATTTCAGATAGAGAGAGAGGGACAGATGGAATGGATGGATGATGTGTGTGTTTATCTCTACTAAAAAACATAGCAATACCACATAGCATCACGGTGCAGCGTTGAGTGAAGTTGCTGATGTGTGTGTTTATCTCTCTGATCTGAACCTTTTTGCACCAGATCTGAACCTGACTTTTCCTTATTATAGTCTCCCTGTTCCATTCTGCAATCCTGGGTGCCAGCGTCCGTGCCCGTTTGTATCTGGCGATTCCACAGGCCAGTTGACATTTCTCGGCTCCCCATTTTATATCTGCAAAAGGTGATAGTTTGCGGGGTAGAAAGACTAATCAGGAAAACTACGTTGTAACGAATTGGTTGATATTTTGTGTTCAGTCTCGACTAAAGGTCATCCACGAGGAGCAGGGGCGGAGTTGAACAACTTGATATACGGCGAGCGGGCGAGGTTGAACGGCCCGGGTGTGCAGTGCCGACTGTAACTGGTGGATCGTTGTGGCGGCGCTTGGCCAGCTGCAGGTCGAGGCCCCTTGCTGTTGCAGGTCGACATCTCGTCCACCTGCAGGTAGTGCCCAATCTGCACGTGGGCTGGTGGTCACTGGCGAGTGGAGCGTGGAGGCGCCGCGCTCGGGGTTGGAGGGAACAGGAGGAGGAGGCAGCCATCGACGCGTCGTGCTCGTGGCCGGAGTACCTAGCCGGAGCAGCACCACCTCCCACGCACTACCCATCAGACTGCTGGCTTGGGCGAAGTTGAACTGAGCGGGATCCACGTCTCGGAGGCGGCGCACGGGATCCACGGCTCGCGACGACATGCGGGATCTAGGACCGCAGCGGTTGCTCGGGTGGTGGTCATGGGGAGCCGCAATGACGACGAGCGGAGGCGATGGGGATCAGTGGCGGCGGCCGCGGGCGGAGGTGATGGGGACCCGCGGCGGCGGCGGGTGGAGGTCCTGGGGACGCGCGGCGGCCGTGGAAGGTGGCCGGAGGCCGTGCTGGTTCCAGGCCTGACGCCTGCGTGTGGATCCAGGTCCCGCGGTGGGGGCGACGACCCCTGGGGTTGCCGGGGATGGGGCGG
>NC_041385.1:185560467-185586546 GCF_002162155.2 Triticum dicoccoides | reverse complement strand
GGCGCGGGTGGGTCGGGGGGATCCAGTGGGAGAGTGAGAAGTGCACGAGGTGGGGGGGGATGAGGATCCTCTGAGGTACGGCAGCCTGCCGTTCTGTCACTGACATGTGGGCTTTTTGGGAACCTGGCCCACATGTCAGTGGCCCAACGGCACGTAGCGCACGGCAGAGGAGCGTCCTCCCGGGACGGTCGTTCAAGTCTTTTTTTTCTTTCGTCTTCAAGATCTCAGGAATGTCCAATCGCCCTATATACACATCCTAGCTATTCTACAACCCATTCCTGAATAAGCTAACTGCCCGAGAACAGACAGCTAACTATGCAACCTATACTAGTTAACTGTCGGGCAGACTAAGAGAGTGCTTGGATACGTTTTAGTTCCATGACTAAAAGTAATGAGACTAAAACTTGCTAGTCTCACCCATGCTTGGATCCAAATACTAAAGAGACTAAAATTAAGTTATTGAGCATTTATTATCCTCCAAACCCTCCAATCCAGAACTCGCATGTGTTAAAGGAGAGGAATTAAATGAGAAGAGAGAGGGCTAATACATATTTTAGTAGGTTTCCTATGACTAAAATTTTTTAGCTTCAAGACTAGTCCTAGCCTCTCTTTAGTCAGGGGTGCTTGGAACTTTAGCCTCTAAAAGAGACTATTTTTAGTCAGACTAAAAATAGTCCCTTGGATCCAAGCACCCTCTTTTTCTGGCACTGTCTTTTTGCATTGTCTTTTAGTCGTAATTATTGAATCGTTCATCAGAATGATGCATATGATATATCGTTGGAAAAGGAGCAGAAAATTCATGGTGATCGTTTTCCCAAAATCGATTCAGGTTTTAAACAAAATTAACAAAACTAAAAATCCATCAAATGAGTTTTCAATGTTTTTGTGAAAGGAATTTTTAAAAAATTTATTGGAACGATGCGTATGATATACCGTTAGAAAGTTACCAATTAGCCCGAACTTTGGCATATATAACACATTCTCAAATTTGCTACGGTTTAAGAGCAGTTTTCTAAAAACTAACATCATTTTTCGAATTTTTTTGCCCTACTGCTACAGTACACGCTAACTGCTCGAGCAGAATACCTAACTGCCCCATGCTGAGCATGCTAACTGCCGTACCGAATAAACTAATTTTTTTATTTCTTTTTCCCCGGTTCAAGTTAACTGCTAGGACTAACATAGCTAACTACCGAAGATTGGGCAGTTAATACCTAGTTAACTGCCGGACCAAAAATACTAAAAGAAATTCATTCTTTTTTCCCGGGTCGAGCTAACCGCCAGGGCTGAAATAGCTAGCTGTTGGGATTGCACACCAAGTTAACTGTCGGACCTAGTTTTTTTCCATTTTTTGGGGGGTCGAGCTAACCGCTGGGATTGAAATAGCTAACTGTCGGGATTGCGACAATACACCAAGTTAACTCCCGGACTGAATATGCAAAAAAAATCATTCTTTTTTTGCACGAGTCATATTAATTGCCACAATTTTCCAGAAGGTAACTCCACGGATTGTGAAAGTTAATTACACTAAGTTAACTGATATGAACAAGCTAACTGCCCGACCAGAATAACTAACTGACGTATGACGACCAAGCTAACTACTATGATTTAAGACACTTTTTTTGTTTTTTCCTGGTTTTCCCTGATCAAGCTAACTGCCGGTATTGAAATAGCTAACTGTTGGGGATTGCGGTAGTTAACAACAAGCTAACTGCATAACTGAAGGTACAAATATTTTTATTTTTTATTTTTTTCCCAGGGTCATTCCAACTGTGGGGCCTGAAATAGCTAACTGTCGGGACTGCGGCAGTTAAGAACTAGTGAAATGCTTGACTGAAGATATAAACTTTTTTTCTTTCATTAATTTTTTTGCCAAGGTCACGCAAACTGCTCGAGTGTGCATGGCATTTAAGTGTTCAAGTTAACTTCCACAACTCGCCCACTTAACTGCCATATGCAATAAAAATTAGACCAAGAGTATAAAAAACTTTGTTATATTATTACAGTTTTGAAACACTTAACTGTTGCACTTCGTGCACTTGACTGACACGTCACAAAACACTAACTTCCCTGTACTTAAGTAAAAGCTTTTTTCACCTTTTTAATAGTTACCTTCTACAGTATCATGGATTAACTGCTCCAATATCATGGATTAACTGCTCCACCTAAAAATGATAGTAACTTCTAAAGAAACTAATGGCTACAGTAACATAAGTCAACTGCTAATCTAAGCACAACTCAACTGCTACAGTTTTAGTTCACTAACTCTGCAAACCCACGCACCCGAAGGCAACAACAGTTTTGTTTAGCAAAATTAATCGCCGCTTGAGATGGAAGCCGGAGGAGTAGGCCTCAATGGAGGCGGAGGGTGAGGGCCGGCCAATCTTGGAGGCACTGGTGGGCGGCGGATCCGGCGCAGCTGATGAGTCCCTGGTCAAAGGCGATGTGGGTGGATGATGCAGGGGAGCCCGTGGTTGGCGAAGCCGACGGTGATGGCTCGCGACGGGTGGCGCACGACGTGGAGGAGAGCACTTGTGGATCAGACAAGATGCGTTGGAGTAGATCCGGCCGTGCTTGCCTTGAATCAGGTCACCCCAGCCGATGGCAGAGGAAGAGATGGGTGGAGCAGACGAGGTGATGAGGTTTCGGGCGGGAGAGCCGGCACTGAGTCCCTAGGCCTGCCGACGATGGCTGCCGGTGCGCCACCCCGGCCCACCCCGTCGGGGTGCCCACTAGCAACCTTCCCAGTGTGCGCCACCCAACAGCCCCCCTCCCGCCCACCTATTTGGTAACTACTGCAACGGCCATGGGTAACCGCGGCCAGCACCTACACGAGGAGTGGAACGATAGGTGCTTTTCTTGTCGGCCGGTGAAGAGGCACTAGTGATGTGGTCGTGGCCATCGACTAGAAAGGGGGACAGTGCCGTAGGGCGCATGGCCTCCAATGGATCCCGCGAGCCTCCGCTGGATCCAATCGATGGTGGGGACCTTCGAATCCCATGGATGGCTGCCCGATGAGGAAGGAGGCGAGGAGAGGGAAGGCACGTGGCGCCCAGGGAGGCATGTTGCCGGAATCCATGGCGCCCACTTCCTGCGCCATTGGGAAGACCAAGTACGGCAGGAGTGCCAAGGCGAGCAGCGGGGTCGATGTGCTCAGGGAGGAGTTGTGGCTGCCCTGCTCGCTGGGGTAGTAGTGCTCAAGGTTGCCAAATACCACGGTCGTCGGGTTGGGCGGTGGCGCGGGGCTATGGAGGTAGGCGGTGGGGTGAAAGGATGGGCGGTGGTGCGCCTAGCATGCAGAGGGAAGAGAGAGTGGTGGCGAGGAAGAATATGGGTGGCGATGGTGCTGGATTTGGGGATTTGGTTTACTTTTCCAGCGATTTTTATCCAGCAGGCGATCGTGGTTGGTCGCAAGCGAGGCGGGCGGGTTAGGTGGCAGCGCGCAGCGGCGGGTTCGGGCCATGGCCTGCAGACCCAAGCTCGCTCGCTCCCTTCAGGAAAAGAAACAGGTTAGGAGGGGTGGCTCCTAAATAAGCTTATTTAGGAACTCTAGAGGGGGGGGGGTTATAAATAGTCCCACCATATATATATATATATATATAGGGAAAATCCATCCTACCACCCGGTGGTAGTTACCCCACATATCTCATATACTACCATGTGGTACTATATATATTATTTTATTATTTTAAATATGTTCATATACTATATCTAAGATATTTCAAAGCAAGTTACATGAAAAATTGCATATGAGCTCATAGTTTTTGTTATATTTGTGAAATACGTACATATTTGTACGTAAAAAGAGCATAATCAAAATATGGTACATACTACCTAAAAAGTAGTATATATACTACCTAATCATTGTTATATACTACATACTACACGTGCATACTCTCGGTTTTGATAGATACTACATACAACATACAAAATGCAAGTGTTGGTAACTACCACTGCTTGTAGAAAACATTTGTCATATATATATATATATATATATATATATATATATATATATATATATATATATATATATATATAGACACACACACACACATATATATATATATGCTAGTCCCCTCCCACCTCTTCGACGCGTACTATATACCACCATAACACAAAGAAAAAAGATTCTACCTTGCTGGTCAAATTAACCTCACTATCGGCTCTTTGTCAAAGTGATGGACATGTACTATATTATTATCGAAGAACTATTTTCTCTGTTTTGAGCAAGCCGGATTAACCCGGCGTCACCAATCATTACGACCCTGTGTCTGCAACCCGGCGTCATCAATAATCATGAACCGACGTTGGCAACAATCATGACCCGGAATTATCAGTTTTTATAACCCGACAATGGTGGTAATCATAAACCGGCAAGTTTTACATCTTCAAGCCGGCTGGACATCAGTTGAATATTTCAGAGATTAATATTTTTGTCAAGTCAGAGCATTGAAGGCCAATTTAAATGGATTCTTTATTTGCAAAATATCTTCTGCAAGCAAATCGATTATGAAACTGGTCTATTGACTCGAATTTTTTAGGAGGAAGAAATGACAAGGATTTAAGGATGATCAAGTATCGGTTTACAAGAATATTTAAACCGGAGCACAACCTGACAAATTTGTTCTTGTGTTTATGTTGCAGATCAGTTTAACATGGATGAATCCAAATTAAACTAGGGGCTAATGTCGGGGATATACCCCGCGGTATAAACCGCTGGATGTATGACCCGGCTAGAGTTTGGTGATTCAACGGCGACCCACTTGGACCTGGCGGTTTAAGATTCATTGGTAATCCGGTAGGCGGGTCAGAGGAGCGACAAGACCCAGTGGCCCAACGGGCGGTTTATGGAAGAACCGGATCATGTTATGGTGGGTCGGTTTATGAGGAAAGCACAAGGAATATTTTCCTACAAAGGAAGCAAGACTAGGACTCCACTTGTAATAGAGTAATCCTAATCCAACTAGGACTAGTCATGTAAACCGCCCCTTCAACATATATAAGGAGGGGTAGGGCTCCCCAAAGAGGGACAAGCAAGAAACAATCTCTAGGACTAGACACAATTAGAGGAGAACCGGTTTACGATGACTCCCTCATGATGATAATGAGATCTAGCCTCAAACAGCATGTAGGGTTTTTACCGGATGATGTTTCCCGGGGCCCGAAGCTGTCTAAACCCTTGTCTTGTGTTGCGTCTCTTGATTCCGCTCAACCCCTCTTAAGCTACCACATAGATGCATTGGCCTCGCGACTAAGTCCTCACACTAAGGACATCTGACGTGTTAATTCCATGACTGAAAGCGTCATATGCAAGTATCGAGTGTCGTGTAGGACAACCATCGATTGCATGTGGCCAAAACATGTATGTATGAAAGTGTTGTGTAATGTTTTAAATTACGAATTCACGACTCTGATGTGGCACCGGCCTACCTAAAAAAATGGTCAGCCCACACGGTGGCTCACAACTTGTAGTGTACCGTGAGCCACTCGCCACCCCCAGACGCGCACACCCACACACACCGTGAATCCACCGCAACTACGATGCTTGTTAAATTAATTATCCCGCGGTGAACATATATATGTTACCAAATGAGGGATGTTTTAATTTCATAAAAAATCAGAGATCATTAAGACGTTTTAGTACATTAATTGATTGATTTTTTAGGGTATAATGTGCAAAAATCAAATTCGAGCTACATGCACACATGACAGTGCACCTAAATGGATTGCAAAAACACATGTGTCTCACTTGGTGCATGTTTACTCCCCGTGCAACAAATTTGAAACAATGGGAATCTTGAATTTTTAATTCTAGTACATCCAAAACTTATTTAAAGTTCATGAAACTTATTGTGTTGTCATATGGACACCAATACAAAGTTGCATTGTACTTTTTTTGGTCAAATTTGAGACCAGTTTTGATGTAATCTTTATCTAATTACAAACGGGAGATTATTAACAATTGGGAGCCAATATCCCAAACGGACTATTTATTCGAACCGTGAGCGTTAGACCAACAATAGATACGTGCCATGCTTCGGTTAAGCAAAAAATAAAGTGGCATCATTAATCATCCAAATAGAAAAACAATATACGTGCCGCCACATGACCCGTGTACCGTGTGAGTAGGCATGAGTTGACGGGACGCATGCGAGCAGTCCGCCGTGCAGGCAGACCGGGAGGCGTGCGTAAAGGTGTGTGCATTGACGGAGGCGTGCTTGCTGCGCTGTGTCATTAGGAGGTGTGCGAGTAGCTGTGTGAAACGACGGTAGGCATGCCAGCAGTCCGGTGTGCAGGCTCACCGGGAGGCGAGCCAGCGGTTTGACCGTCGCCCGCCTCTCTTCCACTACTCCATATTAATGGTCTACCCGAGCGGCTGCACCCCCCATCCTCACCACACACACAATGCCCTCTCTCCGCTTGCATCCTCGACGCCGCTCTCAGTCATCAAAGCCGTCAATGTATGAGGATGCCGCTGAAGCGCCCCATCGGAGGGAGTGGCGACGTCGGGGCTGCTAAAGCACTAGAGCACGGCATGGAGATGGAGACAGAGGTTTCCCTTATCGACGGCGTCGAGCTTCCACAGCCGGAGGCGGAGTTCCAGACCAACTCTGGTGACGACTCGGGCGACGAATCCGACGACCACTCCGGCGATGATTCCGACGACGATGGACAGCTAGTTAGTCATCTATTCCCATTTATGTGTCAAATAGATCGCATGGTTTCTTTGGTTACTCCTGCCTCCCCCTTTTTGGAATAGAAATCCTATGGTTATGTTCTCCCAATCCATAAAATTTGAGTAAGTTTCGTTAGATCCGTGTAGTGTATTAATTGTTTGAATGGTACAAGTGATAAGTGATTAGTTGTTTCATTTGTGGAGATGATTTCTACTAGTAATTCGACTAGGGTTAGTGTTCGTGCTAATAATTCCTAGCCAGGACTTGACAATTGATTTTGAATGACCTACATATGTTTGTGCCATTATTTTCTTCAAGATTGGTCTGTACATAGACGAATGTGCTTAAAAATCGAACCATAATCTCTGGATATGTATAAATAAATAGACATAAATTCTTAATCCTACTTCACGGCATGTAATCGTTGATTTGATGCCAATTTTTGGTAACTGCCAAATGTTCGCTAGAGATTAGTTCGTAACCACTAATTTCACACCTATTTTTTACTATTGTATAGGTGCTGTTTGACGATGTGGACAGCGAGGATGAAGATGTCCAGAGGAGGTACAACAGGCAAATCCTGAGGCAGCTTTATGCGGGAATGCATGACAGGCGTATTAGGACCTGGAACGGCGGCTATCGATGCCCATTCTGCAACCACAAGCTTCATGACGCGTATCAAAGTGTTCTGGCGCATGCAAGAGGACGAGCCGTTGGCTCCTTCAAGCAGAAGTATGCTCGCAGGGTGGAGGACGACGCATACGCGGAGTACCTGGAGAATCTTCGGGATCATGCCGGCTTGTGAGATGAGATGTGGGATCGAACTATGTACGCTTGAGCATGCTTAATGACAGTTGAACTATGCTTGTGTACTTGTACGCTTGTTATCTATGTCTGAGTAAATTTAATCTATGTTTACTTATGCCTAACTGTG
The DNA here is from genome assembly GCF_002162155.2 of Triticum dicoccoides. Taxonomy (NCBI): domain Eukaryota; kingdom Viridiplantae; phylum Streptophyta; class Magnoliopsida; order Poales; family Poaceae; genus Triticum; species Triticum dicoccoides. The sequence goes on along the minus strand of NC_041385.1, from coordinate 185,578,935 downwards.
GGATATGAATGCAATCAGGTGGTTGATGGAATCTACCTCCGTCCTCGTTTATTGGTCCCCTTTGTAATTTGTGTTAAATGTTGACCAAAGATTTAACTGACAAAATTTTAGTGCAGGTCAGCAAAAATTATATCATTGGATGCGTATTTGAACATAGTGTTCAATGATATAATTTTTGGTGAAACATTTCTTAGTCAAATATTTGGTCGAAATTTGGTACAAATTACAGAGCGGACCAATAAACCAGGACGGAGGTAGTACGTCAATCACACACGGTTCCCAAAATAAGAACCGTGTGCAATGACTTTCATGTTGCCCGTTGCTTCAATCACGCAAGGTTCACAAAATTGGAACCATGTGCAATGGCTTTCATTTTGCTTCTTGTGTCAATCACACACGATTGGCTCTAGCAAACCGTTGCCTCCAAAATTCTTTGCGGGACGGAAAACCCTCACCACCCAATTCAAAAAAGAAAAAAGAAAACCCTCGCCCCCACGTCACAAAAACCATCACCCACGCCCGCCACCCCATGCCTCCGGTCCCCATTCACACTTGCACAAGCTCCTCCGCGTCTATGCATGGCACCGCCTATCGTGGCGGTAACCACTTAGCTCAACGCCTACCGCCGCCGCCAGGCTGCCGGCAAACCACACCGCATTTCGTCACTTCCGCTTGCCGCCGCCTATCGCCATCGACTTTCTCAACGCTGCTCGCGGTCGACCCAGCTCCGCTCGGTTGGGGAATCTGCCGTACTGAGGGTTTTTTCTCATGGACGACAAGGTAACTAATTTAATGAGATATTATCTCATCTCTCATCCCAGTTCATCTGCCTACTTTAATCACCCGGCGGAAATTGCCGTGAATTCATTTTTATTTGTGCTGATTTGAGGGTTTTCTTTCATTCATAGAGTGTAGTGCGCTGACACATCAGGACCTTGCGACCTCCGCCAGAGATTCCATCTCACCGTACCATATGACTTGAGCATGTGCGCGGTATGTTCAATTTCACCCTAAATTGGTTGGCATGGCCTACTTTCCTGAAGATATTCTAAATATTTCTACATTTGGATAAAAGGTGCTACATGCACCATATACGTCAAAGGAGATTTTCCCCCCTCATCTTTCTATATTAGGCAAATTAATGATGTATTGTTCTTTTGATTACTCTCATATTTCCATGACATCATGTTTACCCTATCTATTTATTTATAGATTTTAGTCCTTCAATTTCAATTGTTGTACAGTTCTTTCAATTTGGGCCCATATTTGCATGTTACCGTATTTCCTTTAACAATCCTTCCATTTTCTGCTGCGCATCCCTTGCTATGCAACAAATTATGTAGTGCATAATTTTTTCCTTTACATAGATGAAGGCTGCACGGATGTCATACTGCACACAAACCATGGATTTACAATCGTTGCTATTGTATTACTTGATGAACGCGGTGACTCCTATTTTGACGCTGGCTTTTGGAAAGAAATTTCTAAGTTTTATGTACTAAAAGCTGGCACTAAAATTGGACTGCACATAAAAGGGCCTGGTCATGAGATATATGCTAACTTCCCCGACAAAATCATCCGTTCTGAGTTTGTTCGAAGTAAGTTTTCTTTTCAACTATATGCATGTTGACTTACCCAGCAATGTTAAATGAATCTATTATATACATAATACAGAAGACAAATAAGCCACCACGTTCGTCCACACAAATTAAATTACCTCAACCGTTAATTTTAGATATAGACGGTTGAGATTTAAAAGATGTAATGTTACATACAAATATATCAAGTACAAACAATTTGGCACGTCACATAGAAATAGTCCAACACATCCTTGGTCTAACTCATATGCCTTTCTAGAAAAAAAAGAATCGGACACAATCAGACACATAGGCTTACGTTGGTATTGCAACACATGAGCCGATCAAGGATTAAGAAGAGTCCAGCTCGATCAGCTGTCAAAAGAAAGAAGGAATAGTTTGACCACGCAGAGAAGGAAAGAGATACATATGTATACGTTTTGTTACAGCACGGCGGGAGCTGGTCATGTCACGTGGTCAGCTAGGGTCCCTATTTACATGCAAATCGGAGGACCATAAGACGTTCTTTTTTGCATCCGACCTGCACAAAAGTTGCAAGGTATGGTATAATGGATGATGTCATAGCCAATACGTTTAATAAATCCAGCGAGCAAATGTGCTACTTTTCTTTTTTATGTTTCACTTAATATAGCAAGTGTTCTAAAAGATTAATTTTGCAAGCCATCCATCACTAAAAATACTTGAGAAAACCATCCTTCCGGTTTTTTTACCGGAATCCAACGGGTTCTTTGACACGAGAAATAGAAAATAAATTAAAATCAGAAAGTACCCCGTTTTAACCGAAGCCTCATTTGGATTGCATGTAATTCCGTTTCTCTGTCTTTGTTGTAGCCCACTAATATATCCTACTCTCTTAATAAAGCCCAGAAATTAAAACAGAAAATTGTTAGACAAAACCTATCAATGTCACACTAGATCTTAACCCAAAAAGGTTATATTCCACTATTAATAGGTGCTGATACATACTAAAAAAACTCAGAGCTACAAAAAATATGCATGTACCTTAACTCTTTTTTGTGGGCCTTTAAAAAAAATTAAGCACTCACTTTGGCTTACTTATGCAGATAGACTGTATAATCTCATTCATCGGTTATATCATGGACCCTAATTATAATGATGCTGATTTAAAGAGAACCTGGCAGAACATTTTCATGTCAAAAACTATGATTCTGGAAAAAATAAAAAACACTGATGACATTATGGGCAGCATCAGCAAAAGAAACATATTATACGCTTTTTCTTCCATGGTGTACTTATATATACATATATCAAAGATCTGTGTGTTCATCTAAAAGGTAAACAGGGATCGACTGTGTTTGTTTGTTCGACCGGCTCCATAAGTTGTAGCTGACAACAAACTTAAACATTTTATAAGATAGCACAATAAATGCATTGGCCGCAAGGCCCTGTCATAGTTGGCACACATATTCCATGCATGCAATGACATCTCACTTAATATACATTTGGAAAAACAAAACCTAATATATCACCATATACAATTGTTGATTTATGTATCAATTAAGTGGTTGAGAGTAAAACAAAGTATTGTAATAAGTCACTGTACACCCCTTGGATATATCGACATGGATACACAAGCTACGATGATCAGGCTAAGAGATGATGTTTTGCGAGTCTTAACCGGCTCAATCCCTTTTTCATCCACTTCTCGCTATTTGTAATTCTACTTGAATTAGTTCTTCCTATGTTTAGTGTGGTGAGTACTGCATCCATAACTAGAGGACTTGCTTTTCTGCTTGTATCCCAGGGGAAGTTGGATTGCATAAGACATATTTGATAAAATTTTTATTACCATTAACTTTATAGTGATGATCATGGTGACTCGGAAAATTCTTATTAGTTGGAAATTTTCTTTAGATATATAGTCTAATGACATACAATTTTCATATCATATGGATAAAAACAACAATTGTTTACTACATAATAATTTATAATAAGAAAAACGGGTAGCAATTTTCCTTATTTTTAGACACTGCATACAGAAAGTATAAGAAATAGCTAGAGTTTATATATACAATTCAACCTACAAACTACACATGGAATTAAAAAATAGCAATTGCGTCCAGTCGACATCATGTAATATGTAGTAATGGAAGAAATGTTATTCAATGTAACATGCCAAAGTTGATTGGGCATGTATGTGTTACTTCGGCAAACAGAAAAATATGAGAAGTGTAGGAAATGTATCAACATTAATGGTTTTGGTAGTATATAAAAGTAGTTCAACACGAATACTAGAGATGCACGGAAGCTATATAAATTGATCATCATTGGTAGATTGAATTCATGGTGATGTGAAGCAAATGAGATTTGGTAGATTGGTAAGGATTAACATATAATATGAAGGACAAATATAGCATTAGGAAAGAAGAATCGACTGACCATTGTTGTGTCATCTCTACGAGGTAGAGTATCATGAAAAGAATGTAACATTGTGTCATGCCAAATAGTTGGATGCAGATATTATGTCAACTATGTGATAATATTCTTAGTGTGCCAAGTAATAAAACTTGATACAAACACCATGCATCGACACCACCATAAGGTATAAACATTGTGTTGAGAGTTATGGAGCTGGAATGATTTAGAAAATTTGGATGAGTGGGCCCCCCATAAAAACACGATTAAATGCAATGTCGCACTGCTGATGAGGTTGGTGAGGAAGGAAATGAATGTTTAGATCACGTTCTTTGTTCCAAATTATCTAGAAGATATTTAATAAAATTAGATATATCTATGTTAAATCATAAAGGTATATATTGAGAAGAATGTGGTATTTAGATTAGTCAAATAAAATTATTATAATATTATTTTCATTTTATGTAATCTTATCGTCATATCGCTTTTGTACAAACACTCATATAGAAAATAATGGTCAGAGTTATGTACCATAAATTCTCAAAATCTAATACGACGTTAACAAGATGTAAGGTGAGCAAACACACATGTCACTAACAGAAGAAAAAAAGCCTAGAACTATCTCCAAACATAGATATATGAGTTTATCCTGTAATACATCTAACCAAAGTGCTCGCATATTATGTATCTATATGTAAATAATAATAATAGTAATAACAATAATTCATCACCAACCTCTTATTAAAAAATCATTAGTTGATCTACATAAGTGTGAGTCTATACAATAGTAATAACCAAAGCCATGCACTATATATCGCATAGAAATCTGAAACGACAACTATGACAATACTCAATAAATCTAGCCGCGCAAATGCGCGGGTCACCCTGCTAGTTGTGTAGTATTTAAGCAACCAATTCTTATTCCCTTTTCTTACTATATTCCTACCTAATAACTTCTAGTTACCAATACACTTTTCTATTGCCCTATTTTAACTAAATATTCCATGTACTCTCATTTCTATGATAAAGCGCCGCTGACAAGGAGACTCCGGAGGTGGAGAACGGGCCTGCCAACAAGCGGAAGCGGGGGAGGATAGAACCGCAAGCGAATCCAGTAGTCATATACTTCATTAGCAGGCTCCCCGATGATATGTTGATAGTCATCATCTCCCTCCTCCCAATCAAATGTGGGGCGTGGACAACTGTCCTTTCCCGGCGGTGCCGCCCCCTATGGAACTTCACCCCTCTCGACCTCATCGACACCGACGAGCTCTTCCATGGATATCGCAAAAGCTTGGATGCGTTCTCCAAGATCCTCGGTAGTCACCCTGGCCCAACCAGAGGCCTTAGAATGGGCAAGTTCTGTTCCAACAGCAAGGACCGAGCCAAGCTTGATGATTGGTTCGGATCCCCCGCCCTAGATCATCTCAAGGAGCTCACTTTTGATGATGGGCATATGCGCTCGCTGCCAACGTCCGCGCTCCGCCTCGCTCCCATGCTGCACGTCGCCAAGTTCAGGAACTGCCGTCCCCCCCATAATGACGCACCCGCTCTTATTCTACCACGACTGAAGCATGTCGAGCTCGTCGCCGTCTGCCTCTCAAACGGTGACATGGAGCGCCTGCTCCGTGGCTGTACTGCACTCGAGTACCTTCGTCTTCAGGCGATCAATGGGTTGAGTACATACCACATCTCCTCCATGACTCTCCGGACTATTTATGTGTGTTGCTGGTTCGGTAGGAAGACATCACAAGATGTGTACCATGGTATGATCATTGAGGACACACCTGCACTTGAGAGATTACTTTTACTTGATCAAGTAGGTCCAACAAGAATCAGTGTCATTTCTACACCAAAATTGACAGTGTGGGCTACTCATCTGACAAATACTATGAACTTGTTATTGGATGTGCACACCCGTTCAGGTACAACAACCGCCTTCTACCTCTCCTTCTACAAATTAACATTATTTCTAATTTTGAAGATGTTTGTTTGTCTGTCATCCAGAAAATGATTCCGACAGGCCCGACCGCAAAACTGCACATAGTGAAGGTCTTGGCACTAGAATCTATCAACCCCAACCTAGAGCAAGTTGTCACTTTCCTGAGATGCTTTCCGTGCCCGGAGAAGCTATATATCAAGGTGATGTTCCTTTTTTGTTAAATGTTAACCATAAGGGAATTCAATTTGTGACACCTTTTTCCAAGTTTACATTGACAATGTACTACGATTTCTGAAGGATTCTTTTGGAAGATTTCAGTACATACATGTCTCCTTTTCCAAGTTTACAATGACAATGCTTGATCCATATGGTTACAATCCATATGCATTTCTCCTTTGGATTTATCTGTACTAGTTTTCTTAGGGAACTTTTCATCCACTCCAACATCTTGTGAAGATGGAAGATGGCATGTTAATGCCTGTGTTAATCATGTCAGATCGAAGATGGCATGTTAGTGCATTTTACAAATCCTGCAAACCAAATAGGCCTGTAGTAGTGTTCAAAACTGCATCTAGGCACTAACACGTTTTCTTCTTTTGCAGATGAGATTAGGCCCAGTGGTGGATAATGTGATACAATATAACAATCACGTCAAATTCCTAGATCTGCATCTCTTAGAAATTACTTTGAACTCCTACCGAGGGACCTTACTGGAGATTATATTCGCTAGGTTCTTTGTTGTCAGAGCAAGGATGCTGAAGGTAATGAGGTTTGCCCTACCACTACTAGGGAAAAGCCTAGCAGCAGTGCGGGTTCTAGGTATATCAGTAGCGCGAGACACGGTGCTACTAATAAGGCGCTACAGCTAACCTGTAGCAGCAGCGCGTGCTAGCCCGCGCTACTGCTATATAAGTGTAGCAACAGTGTTCTTCTCGGGAGCTCGCTACTGCTAATAGCTATAGCGCGCTTATTCGGTGCGCGCTACTGCTACTATCACACTGCTGCTAACTTTTCTCCACTCGCTACTGCTAATTTTAGTAGTTTTTGTTTTTTTCTGCATATTTGTTTTGTATTTGAACAGGCTTTATAGAAGAATCTTTAGCACTTACAAATGTCATCATGATACACATATAAATGGCTGCGAGACCACAAATGTAATCATAGCATATACATACAGATAGTATCATCATAATCATCATCCGACACTGATACATCTCCAACGTATCTACTTTTCCAAACACTTTTGCTCTTGTTTTGGACTCTAACTTGCAAATGATGTTGTTTTATGTGTAGAAAACAAAAGTTCTCGGAATGACCTGAAAATCCACGGAGATAAATTTTGAAAAATATAAAAAATACTGGCGAAATAATCAAGACTAGGGGCCCACACCCTGTCCACGAGGGTGGGGGAGCGCCCTCCCCCCTGGGCGCGCCCCCTGTCTCGTGGGCCCCCTGACGCTCCACCGACCTCAACTCCAACTCCATATATTCCGTTTCGCAGAGAAAAAAATCAGAGAGAAAGTTTCATCGCGTTTTACGATACGAAGCCCCCGCCAAGCCCTAATCTCGCTCGGGAGGACTGATCTAGAGTCCGTTCAGGGCTCCAGAGAGGGGGATTCGTCGCCATCGTCATCATCAACCATTCTCCATCACCAATTTCATGATGCTCACCGCCGTGTGTGAGTAATTCCATCGTAGGCTTGCTGGACGGTGATGGGTTGGATGAGATTTACCATGTAATCAAGTTAGTTTTGTTAGGGTTTGATCCCTAGTATCCACTATGTTCTGAGATTGATGTTGCTATGACTTTGATATGCTTAATGCTTGTCACTAGGGCCCTAGTGCCATGATTTCAGATCTGAACCAATTATGTTTTTATGAATATATGTGTGTTCTTGATCCTATCTTGCAAGTCTATAGTCACCTATTATGTGTTATGATCCGACAACCGTGAAGTGACAATAATCGGGATATATCTCGGTGATGACCATAGTTTGAGGAGTTCATGTATTCACTATGTGCTAATGCTTTGTTCCGGTTCTATATTAAAAGGAGGCCTTAATATCTCTTAGTTTCCGCTAGGACCCCGCTGCTATGGGAGGGTAGGACAAAAGATGTCATGCAAGTTCTTTTTCATAAGCATGTATGACTATATTCGAAATACATGCCTACATTACATTGATGAACTGGAGCTAGTTCTATGTTAGCCTATGTTATAGCTATTACATGAGGAATCACATCTGACATAATTATCCATCACTGATCCAATGCCAACGAGTTTTTCACATCTTGTGTTTCGCTTATTTACTTTTCCGTTGCTACTGTTACAATTCCTATAAAACTATTATCTTTACTTTTACCGCTGTTACCTTTATTATCATACCACTTTGCTAATAAATACTTTGCTGCGGATAATAAGTTATCCAGGTGTGGTTTAATTGACAACTCAACTGCTAATACTTAAGAATATTCTTTGGCTCCCCTTGTGTCGAATTAATAAATTTGGGTTGAATACTATACCCTCGAAAGCTGTTGCGATCCCCTACACTTGTGGGTTATTAAGACTAATTTCTGGCGCCGTTGCCGGGGAGCATAGCTCTATTCTTTGAGTCACTTGGGATTTATATCTGTTGATCACTATGAGGAACTTGAAAGACGAAAGAACCAAGATTTTTCCCTCAACTATGAGGGGAGGTAAGGAACTGCCATCTAGCTCTGCACTAGATTCTCCTTCTGTTTTGAGTAAGCTCGCGACACCTAAACCTGCTACTGCTACGAATTCTGATATGTTGCATGTTATTGATGATGCCACTTCTGCTATGCATGATACTTATGATGAAACTACTTCTGTGCGTGATACTACTTTGCCATTAGGTGAATTTCTTGATGAACAACTTGCTAGGGTTAGAGAGAATGAAATTATTGAAGATGCTATTATTGATGATAGTGATGATGAAAGTTCTCCCCCGATTATGAATGACATGTTGTTCCCGAAGGTTATGTTATGGATGAGGAAGCTGCTAGAGCTATCTTTGCTTGCAAAGATAGATATGATCTTAAAAAGTTATTAGCTAAATGGAAGCAGCAATCTCTTAATGCTAGAATGAAACCTGACCCTGCTTTTGCTACTTCACCTATCTGTGTTACTGATAAGGATTATGAATTCTTTGTTGATCCTAAAATAATTACTTTGGTAGAATCTGATCCTTTTTATGGCCTTGAATCTGAAACAGTTGTGGCTCATCTTACAAAGTTGAATGATATAGCCACCCTGTTTACTAATGATGAGAAGTCTCACTATCATTATATCCTTAAGATATTTCCGTTCTCTTTAAAGGGTGATGCTAAGACTTGGTTTAATTCCCTTGATCCTGGTTGTGTGCGTAGTCCCCAGGATATGATATATTACTTCTCTGCTAAATATTTCCCTGCTCATAAGAAACAAGCTGCCTTGTGGGAAATATATAATTTTGTGCAAATCAAAGAAGAGAGTCTCCCACAAGCTTGGGGGAGGCTTCTCCGATTACTTAATGCTTTGCCTGATCATCCTCTTAAGAAAAATGAAATACTTGATATCTTTTATAATGGACTAACCGATGCTTCCAAGGACTACTTGGATAGTTGTGTTGGTTGTGTTTTCAGGGAAAGAACAGTCGAGGAAGATGAATTACTATTGAATAATACGTTGACTAATTAAAATAATTGGACTCTTCCTGAGCCAATTCCTGAACCAATTGAGCCAACTCCTGAGCCTATTCCTAAACCCACTCCAAAGAAGAGAGGTGTTCTATTTCTCAGTCCCGAAGATATGCAAGAGGCAAAGAAATCAATGAAAGAAAAAGGTATAAAAGCTGAAGATGTTAAGAATTTACAACCTATTGAAGAAATACATGGTCTTAATATACTGCCTGTTGATGAACCACATTGTCTTGATAACCCGACACAGGTAGTAATGGTAAATTCTCTCTATAGATATGATAAAGTTGAAATTCCCTCTACTAAATTTCATAGCCCATGCTTAGATGAATTTGATGACTTTATGGCTAGGCAAGAAAGTTTTAATGCTTATGTTGGTAGAGAATTAAAGAATAATGCTTCCGAGATAGGACGCTTGAGTGATTATATGGCTAGAGTTAACGGTGAACTTAAACTCATTAGCAAATATGCTTCTATGGTTGCTACTCAAGCTGAGCAAGTACTTAAAGCGCAAGATGATTTGCTTGATGAATTAAATAATAAACCTGACCATGCTGTTAGAGTGGCTACTAGAACTGGTAGAATGACTCAGGAACCTTTATATCCTGAAGGCCACCCTAAGAGAATCGAGCAGGATTCTCAGAGAAATAATTTAGAGGCACCTAGTTCTTCCAAAAAGAAGAAAAAGAAAAACGATAGGACTTTGCATGCTTCTAGTGAACCTGTCGTAGATACACCTAAGAATCCCAATGATATTTCTATTTCTGATGCTGAAACCCAATCAAGTGATGAACATGAACCTAGTGATAATGTTAATGATAATGTTCATGTTGATCATGCTCAACCTGGTAATAACAATGAAGTAGAGGTCGAACCTGCTGTTGATCTTGATAACCCACAATCAAAGAGTCAACATTATGATAAGAGAGATTTTTTTGCTAGGAAGCACGGTAGAGAAAGAGAACCATGGGTTCAGAAACCCATGCCCTTTCCTCCTAAACCATCCAAGACAAAGGATGATGAAGATTTTGAGCGCTTTGCTGAAATGATTAGACCTATCTTATTACGTATGCGCTTGACTGATATGCTTAAAGTAAATCATTATGCTAAGTATATGAAGGATATCATTACAAATAAAAGAAAGATACCGGAAGCTGAAATTTCCACCATGCTTGCTAATTACACTTTTAAGGGTGGAATACCAAAGAAACTTGGAGATCCAGGGGTACCAACCATACCATGCTCCATTAAAAGAAATTATGTTAAAACTGCTTTATGTGATCTTGGAGCAGGTGTTAGTGTTATGCCTCTCTCTTTATATCGTAGACTTGAATTGAATAAGTTGACAACTACTGAAATATGTTTGCAAATGGCTGACAAATCAGCTGCTATACCTGTTGGTATTTGTGAGGTGTGCCTGTTGTGGTTGCAAATGTCACTATCGTAACGGACTTTGTTATTCTTGATATTCCCGAGGACGATAGTATGTCGATTATCCTTGGTAGACCCTTTTTGAATACTGCAGGGGCTGTTATTGATTGCAACAAAGGCAATGTCACTTTTCATGTTAATGGTAATGAGCATACGGTACACTTTTCGAGGAAACAATCTCAAGTTCATAGCATCAATTCTATTGGAAAAGTTCCAACTATTATTATTGGAGGTTTTGAATTTCCTCTTCCTACTGTCAAGAAAAAGTATGATATTCTTATTGTTGGCGATGTTCATATCCCCGTTGAGGTAACTTAGTGTTATTCGAAATTTCTCCGGTTCCGTGTTATTCGCAATGAGTTTGTTAACAAGACTTGATCAACCTTGTTTGTGGATTCATTTTGATGATCATGAGATGGATGAAACTAGAAGGCACAACCTTCTGTACCCGCTTTTTACTTTCTGTTATTTAGAATAAATAAAGCAAAAATAGTATTATCCGTCTGTATTCTGAATTATCCGTGCAATAAAATAATATCCCGAAAATAAAAGTTCTCCAAATGCCCTGCAAATTTAGTATGATTTTTTATGGATTATTTGAGGATTTTAGGCACTAAAAACACCGCAGAGGGGGCAAGCACGTGGCCACGAGGGTGGAGGGCGCGCCCACACCCCTAGGCGCGCCCCCTGTCGCGTGGGCCCACGGTGCCCCCCCTCCACTTATTCCTGCACCCACACACTCCATCTTCTTCCAAAAAAAATCCTCATCCAGCTCAAGCACGAGTTCTAGCTCATTTTGCTGCGATTTTCGATCTCCTTGCTAAAATCTCCATTCACAAAACTGCTCTGGGAGATTGTTGCTTGGTATGTGACTCCTCCATTGGTCCAATTAGTTTTTGTTCTAGTGATTTATTCATTGCAAATTTTTGCTGCATAGGTGACCTTGTTCTTGAGCTTGCATGTTAAATTTATGAGGTCCCAAGTAATTCTAATGCATGATATAGGCTCTAGGCACTTGTAGGAGTAGTTGCTACCAATCTTGCTTAGTTTTGTTCACTTTTATTTTGAAGTTACTAAAATTTCAGAAATTTTCAGAAAATGTTAAGGAGATTTTTGAGGGGCTCTTCTAGCCAAGGCTCCCAGGAAAAACAAGCTAAAGAGAAGGAAAAGGCCAAGTATAATCTTCCTCGCACAGCGGAAGTACGACCGTGTGAATGGCCCTGTGACAATTTCTTGAGAGAAGCTAGAATTTATGAAGACTTTTATTCTTTGATCGAGAATGCGGGCCTCACCGATTTCCTCAATGACCGGATCGATCAGTATCTCTTACTCACCAATACATTCATGCAAAACTTTTATTATTATCCTAAGAAGTCACCGCCTTCAGTATCATTTCATTTATATGATGAATTCAGTGAAATGTCTTTACGTAATTTTTGCACGGTATGTAGGATACCCTTTGTGGGAAAATTAGATGAACCACATCATAAAGATGTGGATGGCTTTGTTAACACTATCACTGAAGGGGATCCAAAGAAGGGTTCCGATGCGAGAATCTCTAGCATACACTTTCCTGTTTACGCTACTTTGCCATATTTGCTAGTAGAGGCTTAATTGGTCGTGGAAATAGTGGAAACTTCAATGTTCCTGATATTATTATACTTCACCATGCCTTGTTTGGTGATAATAGTTTTAGTATGGGTGCCATTATTGCTAAACGGCTAAGGCTGAATCGTACAAAAGGCCCCATCTTTGGAGGTATCTATGCTGCACGTCTTGATAAATATTTTGAGATACCTATTAGGCACCATGAGAAAGAGGAGACAATTTTGCCTCCTTAAATTTTAGATTACAGGAGCATGGTAGCGCATGAGTTTATTGTTGACAATGAAGATAAGATGCTTCTGTATAACCCGAGATTTAATAAGAAACACAATGAGACTATTATTCTACCTGCGCCTCTGTTGTTTGATTTGACTGCAGATAATTTTCTTGTCACGCTGGGAGCGGTGTATGCTCATCGAGGCCAAGAATCCACTCCAGAAACCGAGCCTGAGCCAGAACCTTCACTGGACCCTTATCGTGCACCATCTTACCAGTGGGATCCGGAGGAGATGACCAGCCAGTGGTATCCTGATTACACCCCTCAGTACACCGGGGAGAGTAGCCGCGGTCCGTGGCAATAGACCAACTTAGGCGAAAAGCCTAAGCTTGGGGGAGTACGTATTTCCCACCGACTTTACATTCATGTTCACACACTATTCTAGTCGTCGGTGCTCATACTCTTTCATTGTATTATCCATGCTAGTTTAATTTTCTTTTTCTCGCTTTCTTCTTGTGTGTTTGATAAACCTTAAGAGAAACCAAAAAAATTAGTTAGTTTAATTTCCATGCTTGTAGTAGAATTAAAATGAAAACCCAAACATATTTTTCGTTCTTCTTCTTACTTGTTGGGAGCTTTCCTGTGTAAATAGTTTTATTTTCTTTTCTTTCCTTTGGGGGTCGAGAGTAGAAGACCTTACTAAAAATGTTAAGTGGCTCTCATATGCATGATTGTTGATTTAATTTGGAGCCCATATTACTTGTCTTCTCTCTTGGGTTGAATGCTTGCAGATTCCAGCTTAGTCCAATGCACGTACACTATTATTATTATACACATCGTTCGCTCGTGCAAGTGAAAGGCAAGAATGACGATATATGATGGACTGATTGAGATGAGAGAAGCTAGTTTGAACCTGACCTCTCTTGTCTTTGTAAATATGATGAGTTCATCGTTCCTGATTCAGCTTATTATGAAGTAAACATATCTGCAATGACATTTAGAGATTATAGTTGCTTGTGCCATGCTTGATTAGCTATGAGTTATAATGGCTTACCTTGCGTGCCAACATGCTATTAAAATGATTGTGGTGTGGTATGATGGGATGGTATCCTCCTTTGAATGAATTGAGTGACTCGACTTGGCACATGTTCATGCATGTAGTTGAAACAAATCAACATAGCCTTCATGATATTTATGTTCATGGTAGATTATATCCTACTCATGCTTGTACTCGGTGTGAATTAATTTTAATGCATGTTCATGACTGTTGTCGCTCTCTAAGTTGGTCGCTTCCCAGTCTTTTGCTAGCCTTCACCTGTACTAAGCGGGAATACTGCTTGTGCATCCAAACTCCTTAAACCCCAAAGTTATTCCATATGAGTCCACCATACCTTCCTATATGCGGTATCTACCTGCCTTTCCAAGTAAATTTGTGTGTGCCAAACTCCAAACCTTCAAATGAAATTCTATTTTGTATGCTCGAGCAGCTCATGTTTCAACTAGGGCTGCCTATATCTTCCATGCTAGATGGGTTATTCTCAAGAGGAGTGGACTCCGCTCCTCATTCACGAGAAAAGGCCGGTAACCGGGATGCCTAGTCCCATGATCCAAAAAGATCAAAGCAAATCAAAATAATTAAACAAAACTCCCCCAGGGCTGTTGTTAGTTGGAGGCACTTGTTGTTTCGAGGAAGCCATGGATTGATGCTTATTGGTGGTGGGGGAGTATAAACTTTTACCATTCTATTTGGGAACTGCCTATAATACATGTACTATGGAAGATACAACCATCTCATAGTTGTTGCGTTGACAGTGAAAGTATGCCGCCCAAAATGTTATTCATCTCTATTTTAAAATCGAGATCTGGCACCTCTACAAATCCCTGCTTCCCTCTGCGAAGGGCCTATCTATTTACTTTTATGTTGAGTCATCACCTTCTTATTAAAAAGCACCCGCTGGAGAGCACACTGTCATTTGCATTCATTACTATTGGTTTATATTGGGTATGACTTGACTGGATCTCTTTTACCATGAAATGCAATGTTTAGTCAGTCCTTGATCTTTAAAGGTGCTCTGCATTTATGTTTTGCAGTCTCAGAAAGGGCTAGCGAGATACCACTTTGTTATACCATGTTATGATTGTTTTGAGAAAGTGTTGTCATCCGAGTTTTATTATTATGGCTCGCTAGCTGATTATGCCATTGATATGAGTAACTGTGAGACCTAGGTGTTATTGTGAGTATGGTTAGTTCATAATATTTGCTGAAACCTGAATGCTGGCTTTACATGTTTACAACAACAAGAGCAAACCGAGTTTGTAAAAGTTTTTCTTTATCACTTTCAGCTTATCAACTGAATTGCTTGAGGACAAGCAAAGGTTTAAGCCTAGGGGAGATGATACGTCTCCAACGCATCTACTTTTCCAAACACTTTTGCCCTTGTTTTGGACTCTAACTTGCATGATTTGAATGAAACTAACCCGGACTGACACTGTTTTCAGCAGAACTGCCATGATGTTGTTTTATGTGTAGAAAACAAAAGTTCTCGGAATGACCTGAAAATCCACGGAGATAAGTCTTGGAAAATATAAAAAATAGTGGCGAAAGAATCAAGACCAGGGGGCCCACACCCTGTCCACGAGGGTGGGGGGTGCGCCCTCCCCCTGGGCACGCCCCCTGTCTCATGGGCCCCATGACGCTCCACCGACCTCAACTCCAACTCCATATATTCCGTTTCGCGGAAAATAATCAGAGAGAAAGTTTCATCACGTTTTACAATACGGAGCCGCCGCCAAGCCCTAATCTCTCTGGGGAGGGCTGATCTGGAGTCCGTTCGGGGGTCCGGAGAGGGGGATTCGTCGCTGTCGTCATCACCAACCATCCTCCATCACCAATTTCATGATGCTCACCGCCGTGCGTGAGTAATTCCGTCGTAGGCTTGCTGGACGGTGATGGGTTGGATGAGATTTACCATGTAATCAAGTTAATTTTGTTAGGGTTTGATCCCTAGTATCCACTATGTTCTGAGATTGATGTTGCTATGACTTTGCTATGCTTAATGCTTGTCACTAGGGCCCCAATGCCATGATTTCAGATATGAACCTATTATGTTTTTATGAATATATGTGTGTTCTTGATCCTATCTTGCAAGTCTATAGTCACCTATTATGTGTTATGATCCTACAACCCCGAAGTGATAATAATCGGGAGACTTCTCGGTGGTGACCATAGTTTGAGGAGTTCATGTATTCACTATGTGCTAATGCTTTGTTCCGGTTCTCTATTAAAAGGAGGCCTTAATATCCCTTAGTTTCCGCTAGGACCCTGCTGCCACGGGAGGGTAGGAAAAAAGATGTCATGCAAGTTCTTTTCCATAAGCACGTATGACTATATATGGAATACATGCCTACATTACATTGATGAATTGGAGCTAGTTCTATGTTACCCTATGTTATAGCTATTACATGAGGAATCACATCCGACATAATTATCCATCACTGATCCAATCCCCACGAGCTTTTTACATCTTGTGTTTCGCTAATTTACTTTTCCGTCGCTACTGTTACAATTCCTATAAAACTGTTATCTTTACTTTTGCCACGGTTACCTTTATTATCATACCACTTTGCTGCAGATATGTAGCGACCAGACCTCAAATAGTCTGATCTCTGTGCTCAAGTGTCATCCCTGGATCAGTAATGCTGACACCACACAGTACTTGGAGGATTTATAACAGAGTAGCAATCACACACTTATTACATCGAAAGTCTCAAGAGAGAACTTATTAAAATAAATATGGCTTAAGGCCATCTAAATACGATAACAGCGGAAGGCTTGGAAGAATAAGCGAGTCCATGAACTCCAACGACATCACTGAGTATAGAACCACGACCTAAGCACCTTACTCGTTGTCTGAAAAGTCTGCAACATGAAACATTGCAGCCCGAAAACGGGTCAGCACATGGAATATGCTGGCAATGTAACACATAGAGAAATATGATCGAATAAGCTATACTACATGCATATTTGGCAGATGGAAAGCTCTATGGTTATAGTTTTGCGTAAAGCCAATTTTTCCCTACTACAAAGGAATAAATTTATTTAACTATCATGGTGGTTGTTAAACATTGAGAATGGTTGACAGCATTCTCAATCCCAATTAAAAGTACTCATTAACAACCCAACAATATTAATTAAAGTAACATGATGAGATTCACATGATATCCAAATACTACATACTCAAGATGTCCATAACCGGGGACACGACTAACCATGATTAGTTTGTTACACTCTGCAGAGGTTTGCGCACTTTTCCCCACATGACTCGATCTCCTCCGTTTGGATTCTCGCACTACATGGTGTTTGAGAAACGGATGACCGAGACATAGTCTTTCAGAAGCGCTTGCACCTTACGAACGGGTAGACCGTACCAACCTACATCCCCTACATCAGCTAGTCTACCACTGTAAGAGTTCGCACGACTTATTCAACTATGCTAGAGCCCATAGTAGCATGTGGCTGCACACGGAAGTTTCTAGCATGAATAATCTCATGATCCCTTTGAGCCTGGGTGGCAGTCCGAAGAAAAATAGGCAAATCCTGGAAACCAGGTACCTCAATGCACCCAGATGTGTGTTTAAGTTGCCACCTTAAATAAACCATTAATTAACAAACTCACATCTGTCATGGATACACTCACCCAATCCACGTCTACTAGTATAGCATGGCATAATGAGCAAACGTAGAAGTAACTCCCAAGGTTTGAATAATAAAACAGGTAATAGGTACTACCTCATCTACTTCCCAACCCACATATTAATTAGATCCTAGTCATGCAATGTTTGAGGATTGATCTAATGCATAAAAGCTGGGTAGTAGAAAAGGTATGATCAAAGTGTTACTTGCCTTGCTGATGATCCGCGAAACCTAGAGACTCGAAGTAACAGGCGGCGCACTCCGGGTATTCTATCGCAGACAAACAAACAAGTATACAATAAGTACTCATCTAATGCACAGGTAAAACTCGAATAAAAGATCTAACCAGAAAGTTCAACTTAAGAACTCCAGTTTGCAAAAAGAATCAAAACAAACGAAATAACGGAAGTCAAACGGCGAAAGAAAACAGCTTCGTTTTACTAATCTGGATCTAAGTCACATTTTACAGAAGCAAAAACTTGTTTAAGTTGGTTATTCATAAAGAGGGTTTCGAGACGAAACTCCAGGCGCTTGAATCGCCTGATTCCGATAAACGAGCGAAGAGTTATACTAAAACGAAAATCGGATCAGAAATCGCGATCAGAAAAATCGCGGATTAAATCCGAGAAAAAGAAAACGACGAACAGGTTAACAAACGAACGTTCGTTAACTAGACCTAATCTGACGAACATGTTCGTTAAAACGAACGAACGAGCAAATGCTCGCTATTTAACAGAACCGAAAAAATAAACCGATCTAATAAAAAAACGGAAACTAAAAAAAACCGGCGAAACCGAAGAAAACCGATCGGTTTTTGAAAAAAAACCGACGGCATGAATTACAAGGCAACCTCGGGCGGCGGGTCGGCGAGGCGGCGGCGGCGGGCGGCGGCGGCGCTGCGCAGGGCTCG
>NC_041385.1:185551824-185559857 GCF_002162155.2 Triticum dicoccoides | reverse complement strand
AGGCGGCGGCGCGGCTAGGGTTTGGGCGGCGGTGGGCTGGCGGCTCGGTGGGCTGGCGGGGTGGGCTGGCGGATCGGGGCGGCGCTTTATATAGGCTGCCCCCGGGCGGAGTCCCGCTCGGGTACGACCCGTAGGTCGGTTCGTTTTTTAATTATTTCGCGCAGAAAATCAAACGAAAGAAGTACTAAACGGACTCCAAAAATCCCGAAATAAATTTTTCACGGCTTCTAAAATCAAGCCGGACAAGACGAACATTTATTTGGGGCCTAAATGCAATTTTGAAAAACGCGCATTTTTCCTAAATCCAAAATAAAAAGGTGAAAAACTCCAAAATAAAATCCTATTTGATTTTTTTATGAAATCTTCATTATATCTTTATTTTGGGAAAGTCATTTTATTCCCTCTCTGAAATTTTGATAGTAGAAATAATTGAAGATAAAATAAATAAAATCAAATGATCCTATTTTCAAAATTTGAGAAAACTCGAATATGAAAATAACAAAATTCCCAACTCTCTCAGTGGGTCCTTGAGTTGCGTAGAATTTCTAGGATCGAGCCAACAATGCAAGAAAATATGATATGCAATGATGATCTATGTATAACATTCCAAATTGAAAATTTGGGATGTTACAAACCTACCCCCCTCAAGATGAATCTCGCCCTCGAGATTCGGGTTGGCTAGCAAATAGGTGAGGGTGGGCCTTGAGCAGATCTTCCTCTCGCTCCCAGGTGGCTTCTTCCTCGGTGTGGTGGCTCCACTGAACTTTGCAAAACTTAATGACCTTGCTGCGGGTGACTTGGCTGGCATATTCCAGAATCTTAACTGGTTTCTCTTCATAGGTGAGATCATTGTTCAACTGAATCGCTTCTAGTGGCACAGTATCTCTTAGTGGTATATCCGCCATCTCCCCGTGACACTTCTTTAACTGAGAAACATGGAACACATCGTGAACACCTGACAATCCCTCGGGTAATTCCAACTTGTACGCAACTTCTCCCTTGCGCTCCAAAACCTTGTATGGCCCCACAAAACGTGGCGCCAGCTTTCCTTTAACTCCAAAACGCTTAACTCCTCTAAGCGGAGATACTCGAAGATAAACTCTGTCTCCAACTTCATATTCGGCCTCCTTGCGTTTTGAATCCGCATAGCTCTTCTGCCTTGACTGGGCTACCTTGAGCCTATCACGAATCAACTTTACTTTCTGTTCAGACTCCTTAATCAAATCCGGTCCAAACAACTGGCGGTCTCCAACCTCATCCCACAACAGCGGGGTCCTACACCTCCTTCCGTACAAGGCTTCGAAAGGGGCCATCTTCAAACTAGTTTGGTAGCTGTTGTTATAAGAAAACTCCGCATATGGCAAGTTGTCATCCCAACTTGATCCATAATCCAAGGCACATGCTCTCAACATATCCTCAAAAATCTGGTTGACTCTCTCGGTTTGTCCATCTTTCTGTGGATGAAAAGTTGTACTAAATTCTAGTCTGGTTCCCAAAGTTTCGTGCAACTGCTTCCAGAACTTTGAGGTGAATTGGGTTCCTCTATCTGATACGATACTCCTCGGAACTCCATGCAAACATACAATCCTTGTCAGGTATATCTTAGCCAATTTGGCACTGTTGTAGGTAGTCTTTACTGGAATGAAATGAGCTACCTTCGTCAAACGATCGACTACAACCCAAATCGAGTCATAGCCTGAACGGGTCCTGGGCAATCCCGTGATGAAATCCATACCTAGTTTATCCCACTTCCATTCGGGTATTGGCAATGGTTGTAACAATCCTGCTGGCTTCTGATGTTCTGCCTTCACTCTCTGACATACGTCACAAACTGCTACATACTCTGCAATATCCTTCTTCATTCCGATCCACCAGAAAGTTTCCTTCAAATCCAAATACATCTTGGTATTTCCGGGGTGGATCGAATACGGCGAATCATGTGCCTCTTGCAAAATCAACTTCCTGATCTCCAGATCACTTGGCACGTAAACGCGGTCCTCGAACCATAAGGTATCGTGCTCATCCTCACGAAATCCCTTAGCTTTTCCCTTGTTCATCCTCTCCTTAATAGAAGCAACTTCCTTATCTGTCTTTTGAGCTTCTCTGATTTTATCCATCAAAGTAGACTGAATCTCCAATGCTGCTACATAGCCTCTCGGAACTATTTCCAAACATAGCTCCCGGAATTCCTCTGCTAATTCTTTTGGTAAACCTCCGGTCATTAGGGTGTTGACATGGCTCTTGCGGCTCAACGCGTCTGCTACAACATTAGCCTTTCTGGGGTGATAATGCAATCTCATATTGTAATCTTTAATAAGCTCCAACCATCTCCTCTGCCTGAGATTTAACTCCTTCTGCGTGAAGATGTACTTCAAACTCTTGTGATCCGTGTACACCTCACAGTGGTTCCCAATAAAAAAATGTCTACAAGTTTTCTGTGCGTGCACTATGGCTACTAACTCCAAATCATGATTAGCATAATTTAACTCATGAGGCTTAAGCTGTCGTGAAGCATACGAAACAACTCTTCCCTCCTGCATAAGCACTGCTCCAAGTCCTCGGCGTGAAGCGTTGCAATATACTTCGTAATCCTTGCCTTGATCTGGCAGAATTAACACTGGTGAGGTAACCATACGCTTCTTCAACTCTTGGAAACTAGCCTCACACTCCTCTGTCCATATGAACTTGGCATCCTTCAACAATTCTGTCATAGGCTTCGCAATCTTCGAGAAATTCTCAATGAATCTCCGGTAGTATCCTGCAAGTCCAAGGAAACTCCGGATCTCTCCAACTGTTGTTGGTGCTTCCCAGTTTGTCACAGTGGCAACTTTAGTGGGGTCTACTGCTATACCTTCTCCGGATATAACATGTTCGAGAAATCCAACTTCCTTCAACCAAAACTCACATTTATGAACTTGGCATACAAATGATGTTCTCTGAGCTTCTCGAGTACCAAACGCAAGTGCTCTTTATGTTCTTCTTCATTCTTTGAGTAGACCAAAATATCGTCAATGAATACCACGATGAACTTATCCAAAAACTCCATAAACACCTTGTTCATCATGTTCATAAAATAGGCTGGGGCGTTAGTCAGACCAAATGACATAACGGTATACTCATACAGCCCGTACCTTGTGGTAAAAGCTGTCTTAGGTATATCCTGCTCCCGAATCTTCAACTGATGGTATCCTGATCGCAAATCGATCTTGGAAAATACCTTAGCTCCTTGCAATTGGTCAAACAAGTCGTTGATCATCGGCAACGGGTACTTGTTCTTAATGGTCACTTCATTCAATCCTCGATAATCAACAACCATTCTTAATGATCCATCCTTTTTCTCCACTAGAAGTACTGGCGATCCCCAAGGCGAAGAACTTGGGCGAATAAAACCTTTGTCCAACAACTCCTTAATCTGCTTCTTAATTTCTTCCAAATCTTGGGCTGGCATCCTATACGGTCTCTTAGATATCGGCCCAATGCCTGGCAGTAGTTCAATCAGAAACTCAATGTCTTTGTCCGGTGGCATGCCTGGCAACTCTTCCGGAAACATGTCTGGATAATCCCTTACCACTGGTACTTCCTCCTGCACAACTCCTGATAAGGAATTTACATGTGCCCTCCTCGGCTCATGCCATGATACATACTTGATTCTCCTTCCTTCAGGGGAGGTAAGCAAAATCGACTTACTGGCGCAATCTATATTCCCTCCATACTTTGATAACCAATCCATGCCTAATATCACATCCAATCCTTGTGATTCCAGAACTATTAGGTTCGAGGGAAATACATAGTGTCCAATCCTTAATGGCAGTCGATCACACCATATACTAGCCATGTATTCTACTCCGGGTGAGGTTACTAGTATGGGTGACCTAAGGGCTTGGGTTGGTAATTTATACTTATCCACAAATCCCCTTGATATGTATGAATGCGATGCACCAGTATCAAAAAGAACAACTGCAGTAAATGTCTTAACCAAAAACTTACCTATCACTGCTGGCTGAGCTTCAACCTCCTCCACGGTAACGTGGTTTACCTGTCCCCTGTTGAAAGGGTTCGGCTTCTTTCCTGAGCTTCCATTGCCGTTACCATTTTGGGCTTCTGGACATTCATTTGCATAATGCCCAGTCTTACAGCACTTAAAACAAGTGATATGGCTCAGGTCTACCTTGGATGGTGTTGACGGGTTGGTGCGGTTTTGTCCATTGCTTCCTCCATTCCCGTTTCCATTCTTTGTGACATTATGATTGTGCGAGCTGCCTCCTCCGTGAGTATGCTGAAATTTCCCTCCTGACTTCGGGGTAAAGCGTAGTTTCTGCTGAGCTCCAAAATTGTTCTTCCCCTGTCCATACTTCCTCTTGTGATTGTCAATCTTC
This sequence comes from Triticum dicoccoides, assembly GCF_002162155.2. NCBI lineage: Eukaryota > Viridiplantae > Streptophyta > Magnoliopsida > Poales > Poaceae > Triticum > Triticum dicoccoides. The sequence continues at coordinate 185,555,481 of NC_041385.1, read as the reverse complement.
TGCTGCTTCCCTTCAATCATAAGTGCACGGTCTACTAACTCCTGGTAGTTATTGAAGGTGGCTACCATCAACTGCATGCTCAGCTCATCATTCACTCCTTCTAGAAACTTCTCCTGCTTAGCTGCATCCGTAGCAACGTCATCTGGGGCATAACGTGCTAGCTTACTGAAGTCATCCACATACTGGCCAACTGTCCTTCCTCCTTGGTGTAAGTTGCGAAACTCACGCTTCTTCATGGCCATAGCTCCTGCTGAAACATGGGCAGTACAGAAAGCTTGCTGAAACTAATCCCATGTGACAGTATCTACAGGGTAAGTGGCTATAAAATTCTCCCACCATGCTGCTGCGGGTCCTTCGAGCTGATGTGTGACAAACTTCACCTTTCCCCATCTGTACATCCTGCAGTGATTAACTCCCTCCCTATCTTACGGAGCCAATCATCTGCAACAATCGGCTCGGTGCTACTGGAAAACACCGGCGGATTCAGCCTTAAGAAACGAGTCAAATGGTCAATAGGTGGTGGTGGTGGTGGGTTGTTGTTGTCGTTGTTGCCTTGTTCTGTACCAATGTTTGAATCAAGGCATTCTGCTGCTGAATCAACTGAGTGATCTCCGGCGAGAAAACAAATTCGGGGTCGCGTCTCGGAGGCATCTGAGGGTTTTATAGAAAAGACGAGAGTTAAGAATAGAATGAGGTCTAGTGAGATAACACTACCCATATGCACATGAGACAAAAGCACACAATATCACTCCAATCAAATTCAAACAAGGGCATACAACGGTCTAACTATCGTTACAAAAGTGCTTGGACTAAAACTAATTTTTAATGGGGAAAATTCTACTACTGTTATGATGGTTAACTAGAAAAACTGCTCCGATGAAGACTCCATAATATCTGCTCCAGCTTCATCAACATAGTCATCATCACTATTGTCGGGATCCGAGTCGGTGTCGTCGATGATGATATAATTATCCGGACAAGTGGGTTCGTCATCTTCTCCTCTGGGTGCTGAACCTCCCATGAATACTCCAATCTTCTCCTTAAGGTCACCGTTCTGTCTTACTAGAGCGACGATCTCTTCCATATAGTCTTTACGCGTAGCCTTGAGTTCCTATTCTAGCTCCTTCATCTTGGTCATAGCCTTCTGCAGATCCTCCATGTCTGCGCACATCTGATTCTCCTGGCGTCGGATGTGTTGGTCTAATTCTTGGATATAAGCTGCGATTGATTTGTCCTTCCTGGTGTTGATCATCTCCCAATGCTCATCTCGGCGCCACAAATCTGGTAGATAGTATTCTTGAGATCGTTGTGGTAAACTCCTCCAATTCGTCCCATGGCGATGTGGGCTGCCATGCTCTTTCCTAGGCTCCATGTTGGTGCATCAAAGGAAAACTCTATGGGCTCCGTGACTGGTGCAAATGTCCTCCCTGGAATGTGGACTTGAATCATCCACCGCTCCTCTTCGGGTAAAGTGGCGTTGAAGGTTCTAGTGAAGCTTGGTACTCCTATGTTCAGGTATCTAGTGACTTCCTTCAAATGATATCCAAAAGGTGAGTCTTCATCCGGTTGTGTGAACTTGTTCCTTGCATCCGCCATCCTAAAGAATAGAAAAGATGAGGAGTCAGAAATGAGAAGAAAGAGTAGTGATCTAGGGCTTTAGCTTAGTGGTCGTGTCCTACAGTCAGCGTGTGCTCTGATACCATCTTTGTAGCGACCAGACCTCAAACAGTCTAATCTCTGTGCTCAAGTGTCATCCCTGGATCAGTAATGTTGACACCACACAGTACTTGGAGGATTTATAACAGAGTAGCAATCACACACTTATTACATCGAAAGTCTCAAGAGAGAACTTATTAAAATAAATATGGCTTAAGGCCATCTAAATGCGATAACAGCGGAAGGCTTGGAAGAATAAGCGAGTCCATCAACTCCAACGGCATCACTGAGTATAGAACCACGACCTAAGCACCTTACTCGTCGTCTGAAAAATCTGCAACATGAAATGTTGCAGCCCGAAAACGGGTCAGCACATGGAATATGCTGACAATGTAACACATAGAGAAATATGATGGAATAAGCGATACTACATGCATATTTGGCATATGGAAAGCTCTATGGTTACAGTTTTGCGTAAAGCCAATTTTTCCCTACTACAAAGGAATAAATTTATTTAACTATCATGGTGGTTGTTAAACATTGAGAAGGGTTGACAGCATTCTCAATCCCAATTCAAAGTACTCATTAACAACCCAACAATATTAATTAAAGTAACATGATGAGATTCACATGATATCCAAATACTACATACTCAAGATGTCCATAACCGGGGACACGACTAACCATGATTAGTTTGTTACACTCTCCAGAGGTTTGCACACTTTTCCCCACATGACTCGATCTCCTCCGTTTGGATTCTCGCAGTACATGGTGTTTGAGAAACGGATGACCGAGACATAGTCTTTCAGAAGCGCTTGCACCTTACGAACGGGTAGACCGTACCAACCTACATCCCCTACATCAGCTAGTCTACCACTGTAAGAGTTTGCACGACTTATTCAACTATGCTAGAGCCCATAGTAGCATGTGGCTGCACACGGAAGTTTCTAGCATGAATAATCTCATGATCCCTTTGAGCCTGGGTGGCGGTCCGAAGAAAAACAGGCAAATCCTGGAAACCAGGTACCTCAATCCACCCAGATGTGTGTTTAAGTTGCCACCTTAAATAGACCATTAACAAACTCACATCTGTCATGGATACACTCACCCAATCCACGTCTACTAGTATAGCATGGCATAATGAGCAAACGTAGAAGTAACTCCCAAGGTTTGAATAATAAAACAGGTAATAGGTACTACCTCATCCACTTCCCAACCCACATATTAATTAGATCCTAGTCATGCAATGTTTGAGGATTGATCTAAAGCATAAAAGCTGGGTAGTAGAAAAGGTATGATCAAAGTGTTACTTGCCTTGCTGATGATCCGTGAAACCTAGAGGCTCGAAGTAACAGGCGGCGCACTCCGGGTATTCTATCGCAGACAAACAAACAAGCATACAATAAGTACTCATCTAATGCACAGGTAAAACTCGAATAAAAGATCTAACCAGAAAGTTTAACTTAAGAACTCCGGTTTGCAAAAAGAATCAAAACAAACGAAACAACAGAAGTCAAACGGCGAAAGAAAACAGCTTCATTTTACTATCTGGATCTAGGTCAAATTTGACAGAAGCAAAAACTTGTTTAAGTTGGTTATTCGGAAAGAGGGTTTCGAGACGAAACTCCAGGCGCTTGAATCGCCTGATTCCGATAAACGAGCGAAAAGTTATACTAAAACGAAAATCGGATCAGAAATCGCGATCAGAAAAATCGCGGATTAAATCCGAGAAAAAGAAAAATGACGAACAGGTTAACGAACGAACGTTCGTTAACTAGACCTAATCTGACGAACACGTTCGTTAAAACGAACGAACGAGCGAACGCTCGCTATTTAACCAAACCGAAAAAAATAAACCGATCTAATAAAAAAAACGGAAACTAAAAAAACCCAGCAAAACCAAAGAAAACCGATCGGTTTTTGAAAAAAAACCGACGACACGGATTACGAGGCAACCTCAGGCGGCGGGTGGGCGAGGCGGCGCTGGCGGCTCCGGCGAAG
>NC_041385.1:185524786-185551159 GCF_002162155.2 Triticum dicoccoides | reverse complement strand
GGTGGTGGGCTGGCGGCTCGGTGGGCTGGCGGGGTGGGCTGGCGGCTCGGGGCGGCGCTTTATATAGGCTGCCCCCGGGCGGAGTCCCGCTCGGGTATGGCCCGTAGGTCGGTTCGTTTTTTTAAAATTATTTCGCGCAGAAAATCAAACGAAAGAAATACTAAACGGACTCCAAAAATCCCAAAATAAATTTTCCCCGGCTTCTAAAATCAAGCCGGACAAGATGAACATTTATTTGGGTCCTAAATGCAATTTTGAAAAATGCGCATTTTTCCTAAATCCAAAATAAAAAGGCGAAAAACTCCAAAATAAAATCCTATTTGATTTTTTAATTATATCTTCATTATTTATTTATTGTGGGAAAGTCATTTTATTCCCTATCTGAAATTTTGACAGTAGAAATAATTGAAGATAAAATAAATAAAATCAAATGATCCTATTTTCAAAATTTGAGAAAACTCAAATATGAAAATAACGAAATTCCCAACTCTCTCCGTGGGTCCTTGAGTTGTGTAGAATTTCTAGGATCGAGCCAACAATGCAACAAAATATGATATGCAATGATGATCTATGTATAACATTCCAAATTGAAAATTTGGGATGTTACAAGATACTAATTTATCCAGGTGTGGATTAATTGATAACTCAACTACTAATACTTAGGAATATTCTTTGGCTCCCCTTGTGTCGAATCAATAAATTTGGGTTGAATACTCTACCCTCTAAAGCTGTTGCGATCCCCTACATTTGTGGGTTATCAGACACAAAGTGGTATCTTGTCATCATCTCGAAAATAGCGATACATGCAAGTCTCAAATACTTGCAATTACAACATCATCCATTTAAACAAAGGTATACGCGAGAAGAGCTATCACTATGAGTGAGAGTGGAACTATGTAGTACATGAGGCGGCGGTTACGAGTCCTCTCTCGCGCTAGCATGAACCTCAAGTAACTAGCTTCTCCTTCTTGTCTACTTTTGAAGCCTTTATGGTTGGCGCCCGAGAACCCATTCACTTGCGACTGACACTCAGGCCACTTGTTGTACACTCCCGGAACCTTCCCTTTGTACACGACATAGCACTGCCATCTCGCCATCAAGAAGCTAGGTACCTGTTAGAGATGCATCTTCATCAAGAGGATGTACAATCATATGCAACAAAATATACTAGAGCAACACGAAAAAGAAAGGGTTAGCAACTAGATGCAACATACTATACGCAAACTAATTAACTAGAGGTACGTAGGTCATCGTACCCAAACTAACAAGCAGCGTTACGCAAGTTCGGCAGGGATCATGGACACCACAAAGTTTCATCGCTACAGAAAGTATACAAGTTTAACCAACACATATGATCATCATCGGCATTGTAAATCACTAGAAGTTCCATCCTTCCATATCATCCAGGATGGACCCTAGCATCTTGAACGACGTGAGGTCATGACATTGCATACCTATGCGAGTTTGCATGTCAACTCATGATATAGGGCTGTGGTGGAACATCCCCTTCTCATCGACGACTTCTTTCATGATGATCGTCGCAATGTCCCTTTGGATGCGAAAGAAGTCATCTCTTCTGTGTATATAATCCGCTTGTCCATGAGAATCTACCCACTTGTGGATATGATCATCATTTTTGCCTGTCATGCGAAGCTTTTGGTGATCGGTGCTGAACTCAATCATGAGATGGAGGATGTAGAATCCATCTTTCTTGCTTGGTTTTGGGACTTGGAAGCAGCAGAAGTTAGTTTTATGCGCGAAACCCATCTTCTTGTTCCTTTGTTTCCTGATCTGCATGTGGCCACCTCTAATGTTGAATCCTTGGAGAGCATCATCTAGAATATTCATTATGTGGGTGTAGTCCTTCTTCTCGTAGTCTCTGGAAGGGTCGAAATACACGGTGTGGGAGACTTGCGGGTAAAGAAAGATAAGGACGACACGCCCGTTGCTGCGGGGAAAAGACACCTCAAATTATTCTCCATGTGAGCAAGACGGAATGACTGAAATGTATGAAAGGGTTGTCCGGAATTGACTTACTTTGGATGATAAGGCAGGAGGACAATTTCTTGGTCCTTATTCTGTACCATGAAGTTTTGGAGGTAGTCCCTAGCAGTTTCACGCTCAAAGTCACCGAGACTCAAGAAAGACTCGTGCATGTAGTACGGATCCGCCACACAGATTTGCGAGACTTCTTCTCTCTTCATGACGGAGCTCATATGTACCGCAAAAAGGCGGACGGTTGTATAATCGAGCCGCCATGTCAGAAACATCTCAAAGATATGGTTAAACCGCAGGAAGAACACCTCCATGGTCCGTGTGTCGACATAGCACTTCCCCTCAGGCACACAAGCCACGTATGTCGGATATCCTGGATCCTTCGAGGCTAGTAGGCTTTTCTCAGTTCACAGCAGATGGTCATGCAGTCTCCTGAGATCCCGTGATAGTGCCTCCAGCGGTTCGGTGGTAGCATCGGCTCGCCCGTGAGATGGAACATGGCCGCACCTTTCACGGGTACACGCTCTTCAGAATCCATCGTCTGGCTGCTATGTGCTCTGGCTTGTTTGGAGGCAATTATCTTCCCCGATATCTTCCTCTCCTTTTTCTTGGGCACACCTTCCAGACCCTTCCTTAACCCCTGCCCCAGTGTTCCCGGGCTAAGCACTATACGAACCCTGGCTAGTTGAGCCTGTGTTGAGGCGGCATCTTCAGGCATGTCCTGTGAGGATTTCATGAAGAGAGACTTCTTGCAATCCCTGCTATGACCTTCCTGCCCGGGCAGATCCATATCCTCATTAGCATGCTGATAGCCCGATTCATCATATGGTTGACTCATCATATCCATGTCACAATCATACGCGTTTGTATTGAGGAAACCCATTGGGTCGACCTCCGTCTCATCATCCATTCTCTGTTCTGCAGGACCAATTACATCATCCAGTACTATTACGCCCCCTACATCACGTCGTCCGCCACTCTCACCCGGCACTACAGGAGCCGGTAATTGCGTAGGCGGGGTGGTGGTCTCCGCACATGCTTGTTGATGTGTGGTTATTGGTGTGCTCTCGGCCGGCTCTAGACAAATAAGATTCTTCGGCCATAGCAGCACCCAACCCTTGCAGCTTCCAATCCGCGGCGGGGTCTCGTCATCCTCTCCCACATGCTGTTTTGGAGGAGGCAAATCCTCGTGCCCCAATTTCACACTGGACAAGTTAACCCTGAAGTGCCTAGCGGGGATCTGCTGGTTGTGGAACGTGAGATGCAAGAGGTTCATTATCATCCCCTTTCCAACGTCCACCTTCTGTCCGTTGATCAAGTAGAGTATGGTGCACGAGGTTTCTTCGGCCTGCAAACACATGTTTGTGGCGTAAAACATTCGAAAGGCAACGAAAATGGAATATTCTATATATATATATATATATGTTGGTGCGACATGTAATTACCGTGAGGGCGTCGAGCTCAGCCAAAGACAAAGGCCCACCTAGCGCGCCAGAGACTGGGGACGAGCTGCTATGAGAGGGAGCGAGTGCGAGAGGAGGCCTGGTTGCGTGAGCAAGTGATGGTGCAGTGGTGTTGATGTTCACATAGTTGCTCCCGACGAAACTGGGCAACGGGAAATCATGTACCGTCTTGTCTAGATTTTCCTTCGTCTAGTTGATGATAGCTGGAACCAAGTTAGTAGCGAAATCATTTCTGCAGGCAGTTACAGCTGCATTGACTGCCTGCTGTAGCAACTCATTTTTCTCCTCGGCTATTTTTTTCGCGTCCTCAGATGCTTTTTTCTCGACCGCAAGCTTCACCTTCTCGTCGATGTCCACCTGACTAAACTTCCTTTTCTGCTTCTTGGCCTCCGGTCCCTTGTTGTAAAATACCTTCCATGTGGCACCGTCTCCAGCATCGTGCACACAACCATATTACGGCCGCTGGTCCAAAGGGAGTCCCTTAAGTTTGTTCAAGACCCGGTTGAGAGGGGTGTCCCACTTGGGCATCATCGGAGAAGTAGGGCTTTCGGCTGCAAGCTGGTGTTGCTTCTCCTGTAGAAGGAGCGTGAACCGTTTAGGAATGTGTAGTTGACTAGATCTGGAGCTAAATGTAAGGTGGTAAAAGAATAATTACCAGTAGTCTGATCAATTTCCTTGTGATCTGGTCCGTGTAAAAAACCTTCTTTTCCTTGTCCCACTTGTAGCGGGCCCTGATGAAGTCACACTCCAAGGGGTTGGTGAACTTCACGAAGGGGTCTGGGAGACCCGCGGCTTCATGTTCCGCGTCTTCCTTATCCCATATGGGCCTTTTACCGAGGTAGCCACAGCTTCTGAGGCGATGCTTCCCCGTGTTCCTTTGCTGAAGGCTCTTGAATTTTGCAGCCTTAGCCTTGGCTTCCTCGGTAGCGCAAGTGTCCTTGAACTTTTTGAACTCCTCTTCCGTAAGTGTCGGATTTTCCTCCAGAATCTTGGACAGGGGTTCCTCAGCCTCAATAGCTCTTTTCACCCTCCCTTTCCAGGAGGCAAAATCATTGCTAAACATGCCCATGGCGTGATTGTTAATCTTTTTCATCTTTGGATCATCCCACAGTTGTTCTATGTTATCATCTCGGTCAGGGAACTTGAATCACTTGTGCAACTTCGTCAGGGGCAACTGCATAAAATGTTCTTTACTCCTTAAGTCATCGTCGTTGATGCTCGCGCATTCCCGTAGGATGCATCCTACTTGGTTCCCATAGCACTTGCGAGGTTCTTCTGGCTCTAATGGCTCAAACTTGCCAAGTGCCATCTTTGTGATCACCAGTCGTCCAATCCCTGGTTTGTTAGGTTTTCATATTCTCTACTTCTTCTGCTTCTTCTTTTCGGTAGCGGCACCGGCGCCGGTACCTTCCCCACCGGTATCTTCCCCGCTGGTACATTCCCCGCCAGTACCTTCCCCGCCGGTCTCGGCGCCGCCATCGGTCTCGGTGCTGCCATCGGTGCCGGCACCGTCGGTGTCGATGTCGGCGTCAGTACCATCATCGAGGCCGACCTGCAAACCTTGACTTTGCTTAGCAGTCAAATAGTCGAGGTACTCTTGTTCACCCTCATAATCCATCTCGTCTGCATCTTGGTCAGAAGGCCCAGTTTCTACGTTGTTCAACATGTTTCCTATGATTAAGTCTCCTCGTTTAGTTCTAAAACTATGAAAAAATGAGAAATGACATAAAAAAGAAATTTATGTTGCCGGAATGTCGTTTCCCCGCTACTCCCAGCACTCGATATGCCTACCATCTAGCACAAATCATGCCAAAATTCACGGAAATTTTTGGCATGACCTTTGCTAAAAAATGGACATATCGAGCGCCTGAAATTTACCGGAACGGAAATGAATCAACATTCCGGCGTAACATAGGCCACTCGGATCATTAACCCTGCACATAATCATCATGTCCAAATGACATGTCCAAATTTCAAATATGACATGTCCAAAACATCACATGTCCACTTCATAACTAAAACCTAGCTAAATTCATAACTAAATATATAACCTAATTAACCATCTGCCCTAACTAAAACCTAAGTAAATTAACCAAAAAACCCTAGCTACCAGAGAGAGGAGGTGCGGTGGGGGGCTTACAGAGGGTGCCGACCCGACGACGGCTGAGGTTTGGAGGGGGTCGGGGTCGAGTGCCGGGGCCGGAGCCGGTGTCGGGGTCGGGGTCGGAGCCGGAGCCGGGGTCGGGGTCTGGGCCGAGGCCATGGGAGAGCGCCGGGGCCGGGGCCGTGGGTGAGTGCTGGGGCCGGAGCTGGCGCCGGGGTTGGGGTCGGAGTCGGGCATGAGTGCAGGGCGCGGTGAGGGCAACGGTGCGGCGAGGGCACCGGCGCGGCGAGGGCAGGGCTCCGGTGGCACGACGGGGGAAGAGAGAGTGGGGATTTGGGGAAAAGAGGCGGGACGAAGAGAGGAGTGGGGATTTTGGGGCTTAAGTGGGAATAGCAGTAGCGCGTTTATGAGAAACGCGCTATAACTACTACAGGTAGCTATAGCGGTTTTCTTAGAAACCGCTACTACTATAACCAGTATAACAGTTTTCCTGTTTATTTCCTTCTATTTTCTTTTCCTTTATTTTCTCTCACTTTTCTTTTCCGAGAGCAGTGAACGAAGGGAAGGCGATATATATTGCATCATTTTGAGTCGGCTTCTTTCCCTTCTTGTTCGTTGAAGAATAATTGAGCCCCTCATTGTTACTTTGCCTTTTCCATGGAGTACGATTTTTCTTAGGTAATGTAGTATTGATTCTTCTTTTGATGTATACTTGATCATTGTCGTCATCTTCCCTTATTGGGTTGCCGTACTGATTGTAATCTTCCTCGTTGGCGACTCCATCCATTCCAATGATGTTCCTTTTGCCTCTCCTCATGACAACACGGTTGGGATTGTGCGGGTCCGTTATGAAGAAGCATTGTGTCACATGCTTAGCGTGTACCCATGGCTCGTTTTTTGCGATAGCGCGGTAGCGCTCTTGGCATCAGGTATAGTCATGGTAATGAAATTCCGGTTTTCTCTTTCGACATTCTTAGCCCGTCTGACACGGAAAATCGTCATGTTGTGCAGTCCAGAGTAGTCAAGCTCCCAGCTCTCCTCGACCCTTCCATAAAATCGTTCAGTTGCGCCGTTGTCGCTGCCCGTCATGCATTCCATCGTCACCCTGAGTTCTTATCATCACTATCCATATCTTTGGCCTCCGTGTAGAACGTGTATCCGTTGATATCGTATGCCTGATAGGTTGCGAGGTTTGGGCAAGGGGCCATGTGCTAAGGCGTATATGAGCAATCCGTCCTTAGAGCACTCCTCTGGGGGATTAGCAATAATATGCTCTTTGAACCAATGCAGGAAAGTGGAGTTGTGCTCGCTAGTAACTTCGGCGTCCGTCCTGCATACCCCCCGTTCATGATACTTCTTTGCTATAATTTCTTTGTGCAGTGCCACGAAAGGATCTACCTCGTCTAGGTGTTTTAGCACTACCAAGTTTGCTCTGTCAAAGTCGCAGTGTCGATCTGAGTATGCCACGTGCAGTTCCCTGCAACCGTTGCAGTGACCTTCTCCTTCAAGCCTCCCATCATGCTTGTTAACAGGCAGACCAACACTAACACCAGGCGGATGGTCTACGCCATATAGAAAATTCTCGCAGAAAGAGATGCACTCTTGTGTCACATAGCCCTGGACGATGCTTCCATCCGGACGAGACATGTTATGAACGAATCCTTTGATGATCCCATTCATCCTCTCAAACGGCATCATGTTGTGCAGGAATGACGGCCCCGGGTCTATTATGTCATCCACAATATGGACACACAGATGCACCATCACGTCAAAGAACGCGGGCGGAAAGTACATCTCAAGCTCATTCGGTATCACAACAATCTCTTCCTGTAGCCTTCGGAGCTGCTTCACACCGACCGACTTACGAGAGATGACGTCGAAAAAGTTGCAGAGACCAATAAGCGTGTCATGGATGTGCTTGTCCATTATCCCTCTAAGGGCAACAGGTAGTATCTGCGTCATCATCACATGACAGTCATGGGACTTCATCCCGCTGAACTTTTTCTTGTCCGTGTCTAGATATCTGCTTATGTTGCCACAGTAACCGGAACTAACTTTGACTCCGGTAAGGCACTTAAAGAATAGATCAATCTCAACCTGACTTAGGGTGAAGCAAGAAGGGGGGCAATAATCCTCTTTCTTTATATTCTTGCCCTTCTTCTCCCGTGCCTCTGTCTCCATCTCTGTCTTGTCTGACTTTTTACGGGGCGGCATGTGCAGATCTTCCCTGATATTCAAATCTTGCAAGTCTTTTCTTGCCTTCGACCCATCCTTGGTCTTATCCGGCATGTTCATCAGTGTCGCGAGCAAGCTCTCAAGGACATTCTTACAGATATGCATTTGATCAAGGCAATGAGGTGTATCGAGTTTGTGCCAGTACTTCAAGTCCCAGAACACAGACCTCGTTTTCCATACCTTCAGCAGCGGCTCCGGCGCCTTTTTGATCGTCTTTCTCGGTGCGGGGCACTCCTAGTTTTTCAACAGCTCATCGATTTTGGCGCCGTTCCGCTTACGTGGAGGTCCTTGATGCTCAGCGTGACCATTGAATAGATCTCCACGGTTTCTCCACGGGTCGTCCTGTTCGAGCCATCTTTGATGCCCCATGTACACGATTTTCCCAGACCAGCCATCTTTCCTTGACATTAGCTGCTGAGATGTCGTATCATCCATGCACCGCGTGCATCCGCAATATCCATGGCACACCTGGTCTACGACATATCCGTAACCGAGATAGTCATGCACCGTCGTGATTAGCGTGGCTCTCATGTAGAAATAGTCGCTTTTGCTGGCGTCCCATGTCTTGGCCGGTGTTTTCCATAACATGTCTAACTCCTCTTGAAGTAGCCCCAGATACAAATTAATATTATTTCCTGGTTGTTTTGGCCCCTGAATCAACATGCTCATGTGAATGTACTTCGACTTCATGCACAACTAGGGGGGAGGTTGTACATCCATACAAACATGGGCCATGTGCTATGGTTGGTGTTCTGGTTGCCAAATGGATTCATGCCATCGGTAGACGTGTCGAGCACGATGTTCCTTGCATCGCATTCGAAATACCGATAAAAGTTGTTCAACGCTCTCCACTGGCTTCCATCCTTGACGTGTCTCAGCTTCGGATCATCTCCATCATTGGGCTTCTTCCTCTGCGCGTGCCAGCGCATTAGCTTTGCTTCCTTGGGATCTATGAAATGCCGCTGGAGATGGGGAGTGATCGGTAAGTACCATACAACTTTCTGGGGACATTTCTTCCCAGCCTTCTTGTATCAAGAAGCATTGCACACCAGCCAACTTGTTTTTTGCGCATGCTCCTTCCGATAAATTATGAAATCGTTGATGCATGCATGGTATCTAACGTGCGGCAGATCAAGAGGGCACACGATCTTCTTGGCCTCATCAACACTAGTAGGACATAGATTCCCCGCAGGAAGAACATCGTTTAGGTACTTGAGATGCTCATCGAGGCTAGTGCCGATCGATTTGTTTTTAGCCTTCGTCTTTAGGAGTTGGAGCGTGAAACTCAAGCGGGTCACCTCAGGATTGCAACCATCATACAATGGAGTGTTCGAGTCTACCACCAGTTGCTCCAGCTTAGCCTCCTCTCTAGAAGCAGCTCTCTCAGTACTCATCTCGTTGTGAAGCAGTGCTTAAACATGAGGGTCCCGCATGATTGAACTTAGTACCGACTGATACGTTTCCAACGTATCTACTTTTCCAAACACTTTTGCCCATGTTTTGGACTCTAACTTGCATGATTTGAATGAAACTAACCCGGACTGACGCTGTTTTCAGCAGAACTGCCATGATGTTGTTTTATGTGTAGAAAAGAAAAGTTCTCGGAATGTCCTGGAAATCCACGGAGGCACTTTTCAGAATTAATAAGAATTTTTGGCGAAAGAATGAAGGCCAGGGGGCCCACGGGCTGTCCACGAGACAGGGGGGCGCCCCCCTAGGGCGCGCCCTCCTATCGCGTGGGCCCCCTGCAGACCTCCCGACCTCAACTCCAAGTCCATATATATCGTCTCGGGGAGAAAAAAATCAGAGAGAAAGTTTCATCACATTTTACGACAAGGAGCCGCCGCCAAGCCCTAATCTCTCTCGGGAGGGCTGATCTGAAGTCCGTTCGGGGCTCCGGAGAGGGGGATTCGTCGCCGTCGTCATCATCAACCATCCTCCATCACCAATTTCATGATGCTCACCACCGTGCGTGAGTGATTCCATCGTAGGCTGGCTGGACGGTGATGGGTTGGATGAGATTTACCATGTAATCAAGTTAGTTTTGTTAGGGTTTGATCCCCAGTATCCACTATGTTCTGAGATTGATGTTGCTATGACTTTGCTATGCTTAATGCTTGTCACTAGGGCCCGAGTGCCATGATTTCAGATCTGAACCTATTATGTTTTCATGAATATATGTGTGTTCTTGATCCTATCTTGCAAGTCTATAGTCACCTATTATGTGTTATGATCCAACAACCCCAAAGTGGCAATAATCGGGATACGTCTCGGTGATGACCGTAGTTTGAGGAATTTATGTATTCACTATGTGCTAATGCTTTGTTCCGGTTCTCTATTAAAAGGAGGCCTTAATATCCCTTAGTTTCCGTAAGGACCCCGCTGAACACGGGAGTGTAGGACAAAAGATGTCATGCAAGTTCTTTTCCATAAGCACGTATGACTATTTACGGAATACATGCCTACATTACATTGATGAATTGGAGCTAGTTCTATATCACCCTATGTTATAACTATTGCATGAGGAATCGCATCCCGCATAATTATCCATCACTGATCCATTGCCTAGGAGCTTTTCATATATTGTTCTTCGCTTATTTACTTTTCTGTTGCTACTGTTATAACTACTACAAAACCCCCAAAACATTTATCTTTACTTTTGCTACCGTTACCATTATTATCATACCACTTTTGCTACTAAACACTTTGCTGCAGATACTAAGTTATCCAAGTGTGGTTGAATTGACAACTCAACTGCTAATACTCAAGAATATTCTTTGGCTCCCCTTGTGTCGAATCAATAAATTTGGGTTGAATACTCTACCCTTGAAAGCTGTTGCGATCCCCTATACTTGTGGGTTATCACCGACGAACTTTGCTATGTGGAGTCCACGTTCTCTCCACCGCCATGTTTGGCCCCTTCTCCACTGCCATGTCCGGCCTCTTCCTTGCCGCCATTATCGATCATCTCTTCATCTTGCCCCGTGTCGTCATTGCCTGCCCCATCGGCGTCCTCAACATCGTCATCTTCATCTTCAATTGTCCACCGAGTATAGCCATCCATGAAACCAGTCATGAGAAGGTGCGCTTCAACATGACCATCGTCATGGGGTCGAGCCAAACTATTCCTTTGCATTTTTGACACGGACATAAAACCTTTGTCCGTTTATTTTCTTTCATGTCCTGCATCGCCGACCGCAACCACCTGTCTACCATCTTTCCACTGACCATCGTGAACGTCTGCACGGTAATAATAAGAAAATTGATTATAAAAATGCGTGCATGCATCAATGTCATACAAAAATTCGGCATGACCTTCCCTAAAAATAGGACATATATAGATCTAGAGTTTGCCCGGAATTCGCCGAAACAGAAATAAATCGACATTTCAGCAAAACATAGGCAACTCAAAAGCACAATTTGGCGTCAACTCATGCCACACACGCAATTTCCATCATATCTCCCAATTATCAGATCACACACACATAAACATATTTCCATTTTGCAAAAGCATGAAATTTAATCACCTCTATCTTGAGATCGAGCACACAGTGGAGATGATGATGTAGGGAGATCAAAAGTGCACAATGCTCTTCTTGACAAAGATAGATCTAGTTAGGGGGCAAATAGATCACTTAACTAAATGCTACATCTACCTAGCTAGCTAATTTGGGAGGAGACAACTGCAACTAGTGGAGGGGGAAGGAAAAAGAGAAAGGAGATGCATTAATGGAGGTGGTGTAGTTAGCTAGGAGTAATGAAGAGAGAGAACGGTAGGTAGAAGAGGGAGAGTAATGGGGGAGAAGTATTGAGGAAGAAGAAGAGTGAGAGAGGGAGGATGTGGGAGGTAGGGGAAAGGGAAGAGAGGAGATGGGGGAGGGGAGGACGGGTGGGGAAAGGTGGTGCGTTGGTGTGGCTTAGCAGTACCGCGGGACGTAAAACGCGCTGCTGATAAGAAAGTAGCAGCAGCGCGCTTTACACACACGCGCTACTGCTAAGAGGGACCAACAGTGTGCCCAATTTGAAAATTAGCAGCAGCGACCCCAGAAAAAGCGTGCTACTACTACAGCTTTAGCAATAGCGCGTGTCGTGACAATGCCGTGTCAGTAGCGAGTTTTGCTTGCCTGCGCTACTGCTAATTAGTGATACGTCTCCAACATATCTACTTTTCCAAACACTTTTACCCTTGTTTTGGACTCTAACTTGCATGATTTGAATGAAACTAACCCGGATTGACACAGTTTTCAGCAGAACTGCCATGATGTGGTTTTATGTGTAGAAAACAAAAGTTCTCAGAATGTCCTGAAAATCCACGGAGGCACTTTTTGGAAAATATAAAAAATACTGGCTAAAGAATCAATACTAGGGGTCCCACACCTTGTCCACGAGGGTGGGGGCATGCCCTCCCCCCGGGCGCGCCCCCTGTCTCGTGGGCCCCCTGAGGCTCCGCCGACCTCAACTCCAACTCCACATATTCCGTCTCACGGAGAAAAAAAATCAGGGAGAAAGTTTCATCGTGTTTTACGATATGGAGCCGCTGCCAAGCCCTAATCTCTCTCGGGAGGGCTGATCTGGAGTCCGTTCGGGGCTCCGGAGAGGGGGATTCGTTGCCGTCGTCATCATCAAACATCCTCCATCACCAATTTCATGATGCTCACCGCCGTGCATGAGTAATTCCATCGTAGGCTTGCTGGACAGTGATGGGTTGGATGAGATTTACCATGTAATCAAGTTATTTTGTTAGGGTTTGATCCCTAGTATCCACTATGTTCTGAGATTGATGTTGCTATGACTTTGCTATGCTTAATGCTTGTCACTAGGGCCCGAGTGCCATGATTTCAGATCTGAACCTATTATGTTTTCATGAATATATGTGTGTTCTTGATCCTATCTTGCAAGTCTATAGTCACCTATTATGTGTTATGACCCGACAACCCCGAAGTGACAATAATCGGGATACTTCTCGGTGATTACCATAGTTTGAGGAGTTCATGTATTCACTATGTGCTAATGCTTTGTTCTGGTTCTCTATTAAAAGGAGGCCTTAATATCCCTTAGTTTCCGTTAGGACCCCGCTGCCACGGGAGGGTAGGACAAAAGATGTCATGCAAGTTCTTTTCCATAAGCATGTATGACTATTTATGGAATACATGCCTACATTACATCGATGAAATGGAGCTAGTTCTATGTCACCCTATGTTATAGCTATTACATGAGGAATAGCATCCGGCATAATTATCCATCACTGATCCATTGCCTACGAGCTTTTCATATACCGTTCTTCGCTTATTTACTTTTCCGTTGCTATTGTTACAATCACTACAAAACCCAAAAATATTACTTTTGCTACTGTTAACTTTATTATCATACTACTTTGCTACTAAATACTTTGCTGCAGATACTAAGTTATCCAGGTGTGATTGAATTGACAACTCAACTGCTAATACTCAAGAATATTCTTTGGCTCCCCTTGTGTCTGATCAATAAATTTGGGTTGAATACTTTACCCTCGAAAGGTGTTGCGATCCCCTACACTTGTGGGTTATCAAGACTAATTTCTGGCGCCGTTGCCGAGGAGCATAGCTCTATTCTCTGAGTCACTTGGTATTTATATCTATTCATAACTATGAAGAACTTTAAAGACTACAGAACTACGATTTTTCCCTCAACTACGAGGGGAGGTAAGGAACTACCATCTAGCTCTGCACTAGATTCTCCTTCTGTTTTGAGTAAGCTTGCGACACCTAAACCTGCTACTGCTATGAATTTTGATATGTCACATGTTATTGATGATGCCACTTCTGCTATGCATGATACTTATCATGAAACTACTTCTGTGCGTGATACTACTTTGCCATTAGGTGAATTTCTTGATGAACAACTTGCTAGAGTTAGGGCGAATGAAATTATTGAAGATGCTATTATTGATGATAGTGATGATGAAAATTCTCCCAATGATTATGAATTGCTTGTTGTTCCTGAGGGTTATGTTATGAATGAAGAAGCTGCTAGGGCTATCTTTGCTTGCAATGATAGATATGATCTTAAGAAATTATTAGCTAAATGGAAGCAACAGTCTCCTAATGCTAGAATGAAACCTGAACCTGCTTTTGCTACTTCACCTATCTGTGTTACTGATAAGGATTATGAATTCTCTGTTGATCCTGAAATTATTACTTTAGTTGAATATGATCCTTTTTATGGCCTTGAATCTGAAACTATTGTGCCACATCTTACCAAGTTGAATGATATAGCTACCCTGTTTACTCATGATGATAAATCTCGCTATTATTGTATCCTTAAGATATTTCCGTTCTCATTAAAGGGTGATGCTAAGACTTGGTACAATTCTCTTGCTCCTGGTTGTGTGCGTAGTCCCCAGGATATAATTTATTACTTATCTGCTAAATATTTTCCTGCTCATAAGAAACAAGCTGCCTTGCAGAAAATATATAAATTTGTGCAAATCAAAGAAGAGAGTCTCCCACAAGCTTGGGGGAGGCTTCTCCGGTTACTTAATGCTTTGCCTGATCATCCTCTTAAGAAAAATGAAATACTTGATATCTTTTATAATGGACTAACCGATGCTTCCAAGGACTACTTGGATAGTTGTGCTGGTTGTGTTTTCAGGGAAAGAACAGTCAACGAAGCTGAATTACTATTGAATAATATGTTGACTAATGAAAATAATTGGACTCTCCCTGAGCCAGTTCCTGAGGCAATTCCTGAACCAATTAAGCCAACTCCCGAGCCTATTCCTAAACCCACTCCAAAGAAGAGAGGTGTTTTATTTCTTAGTCCTGAAGATATGCAAGAGGCAAAGAAATCAATGAAAGAAAAAGGTATTAAAGCTGAAGATGTTAAGAATTTACCACCTATTGGAGAAATACATGGTTTTAATATACCGCCTGTTGAAGAACCACATTGTCTTGATAACCCGACACAGGTAGTAAAGGTAAATTCTCTCTATAGATATGATAAAATTGAAATCCCCTCTACTAAATTTCATAGCCCATGCTTAGATGAATTTGATGACTTTATGGCTAGACAAGAAAGTTTTAATGATTATGTTGGTAGAGAGTTAAAGAATAATGCTTTCGAGATATGATGTGTGAGCGATAATATGGCTAGAGTTAAAGGTGAACTCAAACTCATTAGCAAGTATACTTCTATGGTTGCTACTCAAGCTGAGCAAGTACTTAAAGCTCAAAATGATTTGCTTGATGAATTAAATAATAAAAATGACTTTGCTGTTAGAGTGGCTACTAGAACTGGTAGAATGACTCAGGAACCTTAGTATCCTGAAGGCCACCCTAAGAGAATCGAGCAAGATTCTCAGAGAAATAATTTAGAGGCACCTAGTTCGTCCAAAAAGAAGAAAAAGAAAGACGGTAGGACTTTGCATGCTTCTAGTGAACCTATTGTAGACACACCTGAGAATCCGAATGATATTTCTTTTTCTGATGCTGAAACACAATCAGGTGATGAACATGAACCTAGTGATAATGTCAATGATAATGTTCATGTTGATGCTCAACCTTGCAAAAACAATGATGTAGAGGTTGAACCTGATGTTGATCTTGATAACCCACAATCAAAGAATCAGTGTTATGATAAGAGAGATTTTGTTGCTAGGAAGCACGGTAGAGAAAGAGAACCATGGGTTCAGAAACCCATGCCCTTTCCTCCTAAACCATCCAAAACAAAGGATGATGAGGATTTTGAGCGCTTTGCTGAAATGATTAGACCTATTTTCTTATGTATGCGCTTAACTGATATGCTCAAAGTAAATCCTTATGCTAAGTATATGAAGGATATCATCACAAATAAAAGAAAGATACCGGAAGCTGAAATTTCCACCATGCTTGCTAAGGGTGGAATACCAAAGAAACTTGGAGATCCGGGTGTACCAACTATACCATGCTCCATTAAAAGAAATTATGTTAGAACTGCTTTATGTGATCTTGGAGCCGGTGTTAATGTTATGCCTCTCTCTTTATATCATAGACTTGAATTGAATAAGTTGACACCTACTGAAGTATCTTTGCAAATGGCCTATAAATCAACTGCTATACCTGTCGGTATTTGTGAGGATGTGCCTATTGTGGTTGCAAATGTCACTATCTTAACAGACTTTGTTATTCTTGATATTCTCGAGGACGATAGTATGTCGATTATCCTTGGAAGACCCTTTTTGAACACTGTAGGGGCTGTTATTGATTGCAACAAAGGCAATGCCACTTTTCATGTTAATGGTAATGAGCATACGGTACACTTTCCGAGGAAACAATCTCAAGTTCATAGCATCAATTCTATTGGAAAAGTTCCAACTATCATTATTGGAGGTTTTGAATTTCCTCTCCCTACTGTCAAGAAAAAGTATGATATTCTTATTGTTTGGGATTTTCATATCCCCGTTGAGGTAACTTAGTGTTATTCGAAATTTCTCCCATTCCGTGTTATTCGGAATGAGTTTGTTAACAAAACTTGATCAACCTTGTTAGTGGATTCATTTTGATGATCATGAGATGGATGAAACTAGAAGGCACAACCTTCTGTACCCACTTTTTACTTTCTGTTATTTAGAATAAATAAAGCAAAAATAGTATTATCCGTCTGTTTTCTGAATTATCCATGCATTAAAAATATCTCGAAAATAAAAGTGCTCCAAGTGCCCTGCAAATTTAGTATGATTTTTTATGGAATATTTGAGGATTTTAGGCACTGAAATCACTGCAGGATGGGAAAGCACCAGACCACGAGAGTGAAGGGCGCGCCCACCCCCTGGGCGCGGCCCCCTGACTCGTGGGCCCCTGGTGGACCCCCTCCACTTATGCCAGCACCCACAAACTCCATCTTCTACCCAAAAAAATCCCCATCCAGCTCAAGCACGATTTCTAGCTCATTTTGCTGCGATTTTCGATCTCCTTGCTCAAAGCTCCATTCACAAAACTGCTTTGGGAGATTGTTGCTTGGTATGTGACTCGTCCATTGGTCCAATTAGTTTTTGTTCTAGTGCTTTATTCTTTGCAAATTTTTGCTGCATAGGTGACCATGTTCTTGAGCTTGCATGTTGAATTTATGAGGTCCCAAGCAATTCTAATGCATGATATAGGCTCTAGGCACTTGTAGGAGTAGTTGCTACCAATCTTGTTTAGTTTCATTCACTTTTATTTTGAAGTTACTAAAATTTCAGAAATTTTTCAGAAAAAGAATTATGTCTAGGAGAATGTACCAAGGTGGTTCCTCGGTAAAGAAAGGGCCCAGGATTTCTATACGTGAGCAAGATGTTGAATTACCGAGGGACGCGGATGTACGAGCTTGTGAGTGGCCATCCGACGATTTTATGGTCGAAGCAGGCTTTAAGGAGGAATTTGACGCGTATGTGCGTAATGCTGAGCTGGAGGACTTCTTACAAGATAAGTGTCCTCAGTACTATCAATTGATTGATTCCTTTGTGTGGAGGTTTAAATATAACTGTACGCGTAATTCTCCTAGTGTCCTATTTGATATTTATGATACATCTTATACCATGGACTTAGAGGATTTTACGACTGCTTGCAAACTTCCACAGTGGGGTAATATTAATGATCCTCACAAATCTGAATTTAGAAATTTCCTTGCTAGTATTACTGTGGGAGAATCCAGGGACATAGCACAAGCTACCATAGGGAGCATTCATTTTCCTGCTATACATTATTTTGCTCTCTTCATTGGTAGATGCATTAATGGTAAAGATGAAGCATGTCATATGTGTGTCCCTGATCTTTGTGTCCTCAAGAGTGTTGTGTTAGGTTATAAAGGTTATAACTTGGCGGCAATAGTTGCACGTAGGTTGCAGAATAATGGTAGAACTGGAGATTTATTTGGAGGAATTTACGCAACCTGAGTGGCTAATTATCTTGGTATAGCCCCACGAGAGGGGGATGTGATGATACCTCCCGCTTATTTAGATTATGACGCTATGGTCAATCATCATTTTCTTAGGAGGAATGAACAATTCCTCCATTATCGACTAATTTATGACAGACGCAATGTCGTCCATGTTACTCTTCCTGCTCCTCTCCTTTTTGATTATCAGGCAAAAGGATGTTGTTACCAGGGAGGAAGCAGCTGAACACGAGGGGAGAGCGGAGGCAGCTCGCCAACATGCCGCAGCTCAGGAGGCAGTTGCTACTGCATCTCAGTATGACCCCAACTACAACTACGGATATCTGCCAGGCGGTCCTTGGTATTAGACCAACTTTGGCCAAAAGCCTAAGCTTGGGGGAGTACGTATTTCTCACCGACTTTACATTCATGTTCACACACTAGTCGTCGGTGCTCATACTCTTTCATTGTATTATCCATGTTAGTTTAATTTTATTTTTCGCTTTCTTCTTGTGTGTTTGATAAACCTTAAGAAAAACCCCAAAAATTAGTTAGTTTAATTTCCATGCTTGTAGTAGAATTAAAATGAAAACCCAAAAAGATTTCTCGTTCTTGTTCTTACTTGTTGGGAGATTTCCCGTGTAAATACTTTTCTTTTCTTTTCTTTCCTTTGGGGGTCGAGAAGACCATATTGAAAATGTTTAGTGGCTCTCATATGCATGATAGTCTATTTAATTTAGAGCCCATATTATCTTGTCTTCTCTTTTGAGTTGAATGCTTGCAGATTCCAGCTTAGTCCAATGCACGTGCACTATTATTATTATACACATCGTTCGGTCGTGCAAGTGAAAGGCAATAATGACGATATATGATGGACTTATTGAGATGAGAAAGCTGGTATGAACTCGACCTCTCTTGTTTTTGTAAATATGATGAGTTCATCATTTCTGATTCACCTTATTATAAGATTATAGCTGCTTGTGCCATGCTTGATTAGCTATGAGCTATAATGGTTTACCTTGCGTGCCAACATGCTATTAGAATGATTATGATGTGGTATGATGGGATGGTATCCTCCTTTGAATGAACTGAGTGACTCGACTTGGCACATGTTCACGCATGTAGTTGAAACAAATCAACATAGCCTTCATGATATTTATGTTCATGGTAGATTATATCCTACTCATGCTTGTACTCGGTGTAAATTAATTTTAATACATGTTTATGACTGTTGTCGCTCTCTCAGTAGGTCGCTTCCCAGTCTTTTGCTAGCCTTAACATGTACTAGGAGGGAATACTGCTTGTGCATCCAAACTCCTTAAACCTCAAAGTTGTTCCATATGAGTCCACCATACCTACCTATATGCGGTATTTACCTGCCGTTCCAAGTAAATTTGTATGTGCCAAACTCCAAACCTTCAAATGAAATTCTGTTTTGTATGGTCGAGCAGCTCATGTTTCAACTAGGGCTGCCTATATCTTCCATGCTGGGTGGGTTATTCTCAAGAGGAGTGGACTCCGCTCCTCATTCACGAGAAAGGGCCGGTAACCGGGATGCCCAGTCCCATGATCCAAAAAGATCAAAGCAAATCAAAATAATTAAACAAAACTCCCTCAGGGCTATTGTTAGTTGGAGGCACTCGTTGTTTCGAGCAAGCCATGGATTGATGCTTGTTGGTAGTTGGGGGAGTATAAACCTTTACCATTCTGTTTGGGAACTGCCTATAATGCATGTAGTATGGAAGATACAACCATCTCATAGTTGTTGTGTTGACAGTAAAAGTATGCCGCTCAAAATGTTATTCAATCTCTATTTTAAAATCGAGCTCTGGCGCCTCTACAAATCCCTGCTTCCCTCTGTGAAGGGCCTATCTATTTACTTTTATTTTGAGTCATCACCCTTCTTATTAAAAAGCACCCGCTGGAGAGCACACTGTCATTTGCATTCGTTACTATTAGTTTATATTAGGTATGACTTGACTGGATCTCTTTTACCATGAATTACAATGTTTAGTCAGTCCTTGATCTTTAAAGGTGCTCTACATTTATGTTTTGCGGTCTCAGAAAGGGCTAGTGAGATACCATCTTGTTATATCATGTTATGATTGTTTTATGAAAGTGTTGTCATCAGAGTTTTATTATTATGGCTCGCTAGCTGATTATGCTATTGATATGAGTAATTGTGAGACCTGGGTGTTATTATGAGTATGGTTAGTTCATAATATTTGCTGAAACCTGAATGATGGCTTTGCAAGTTTACAACAACAAAAGCAAACAGAGTTTGTAAAAGTTTTTCTTTATCACTTTCAGTTTATCAACTGAATTGCTTGAGGACAAGCAAAGGTTTAAGCTTGGGGGAGTTGATATGTCTCCAACGTATCTACTTTTCCAAACACTTTTGCCCTTGTTTTGGACTCTAACTTGCATGATTTGAATGAAACTAACCCGGACTGACGCTGTTTTCAGCAGAACTGCCATGATGTTGCTTTATGTGTAGAAAACAAAAGTTCCCGAAATGTCCTGAAAATCCACGGAGGCACTTTTTGGAAAAAATAAAAAATACAGGCTAAAGAATCAAGACCAGGGGGCCCACACCCTGTCCACGAGGGTGGGGGCGCGCCCTCCCCCCTGGGAGCGCCCCCTGTCTCGTGGGCCCCCTGAGGCTCCGCCGACCTCAACTCCAGCTCCATATATTCCGTCTCGCGGAGAAAAAAATCAGGGAGAAAGTTTCATCGCATTTTACGATATGGAGCCACCGCCAAGCCCTAATCTCTCTTGGGAGGGCTGATCTGGAGTCCGTTCGGGGCTCCGGAGAGGGGGATTCGTCGCCGTCGTCATCATCAACCATCCTCCATCACCAATTTCATGATGCTCACCGCCGTGTGTGAGTAATTCCATCGTAGGCTTGCTGGACGGTGATGGGCTGGATGAGATTTACCATGTAATCAAGTTAGTTTTGTTGGGGTTTGATCCCTAGTATCCAGTATGTTCTGAGATTGATGTTGCTATGACTTTGCTATGCTTAATGCTTGTCACTAGGGCCCGAGTGCCATGATTTCAGATCTGAACCTATTATGTTGTCATGAATATATGTGTGTTCTTGATCCTATCTTGCAAGTCTATAGTCACCTATTATGTGTTATGATCCGACAACCCCGAAGTGACAATAATCGGGATACTTCTCGGTGATGATCATAGTTTGAGGAGTTCATGTATTCACTATGTGCTAATGCTTTGTTCTGGTTCTCTATTAAAAGGAGGCCTTAATATCCCTTAGTTTCCGTTAGGACCCCGCTGCCATGGGAGGGTAGGACAAAAGGTGTCATGCAAGTTCTTTTCCATAAGCACGTATGACTATTTACGGAATACATGCCTACATTACATTGATGGACTGGAGCTAGTTCTGTGTCACCCTATGTTATAGCTATTACGTGAGGAATCGCATCCGGCATAATTATCCATCACTGATCCATTGCCTACGAGCTTTTCACATACTGTTCTTTGCTTATTTAGTTTTACGTTGCTATTGTTACAATCACTACAAAACCCAAAAATATTACTTTTGCTACCGTTACCTTTATTATCATACTACTTTGCTACTAAATACTTTGCTGCAGATACTAAGTTATCCAGGTGTGGTTGAATTGACAACTAAACTGCTAATACTCAAGAATATTCTTTGTCTCCCCTTGTGTCGAATCAATAAATTTGGGTTGAATACTTTACCCTCGGAAGCTGTTGCGATCCCCTACACTCGTGGGTTATCAATTAGCAGTAGCACTTCTTTTTGAGCCGCACTACTGCTAAGATTCTGTGTATAAGGTTTTCCCTAGTAGTGTACATTTATTTGAGAAAAATGAATGTTTTGTTGATCAGCGCCAGTGCCTGGGGCAGAATGGAATAGGCTCCTAAAATGTTGAATTTCATTTTAGAACTTCAGATGAGAGAGTAATTGGAACTCATCGTGTCAACCCCATACATGACTTCTCGGTGGCCGAACCCTTTGCAAAAGTTGTGAGGTTTTGAAACCAGACTAAGAAGTAGTAATATTAGTTTGAACCTCTCTGATATCCATGTTCAGCGGATCAACGCGAGCGTTTGCAGCTGATGAGCTGAATTTCATTTCAAATATCAGTTTGAACCTTGTAATCTTTGAATTTGATCCATATAACTCTGGAATTTGAACCTTGTAATATTTTGAGCCTTTGTGGTACAATTGTTGAAATGGCATCGTATAAGACTCGTATATTGGTAGAGCTATTTTGAACTTAATATGCAATGGTCTTAGATTTGATTTTATTAACCATTCTCGAATCTGTTTACCTTGTCGGTCTCACAGCACACGATCTGTATAGCTAACTCGACTGCGATCTTGGACATTATTGCACACAGTTGGTTTCTTCCATCGTGTGCCCTATAGAGCGCAAAATTAATTATCGCACTCGAGTGTCCATCATCACCCTTCTGTGTAAATTTTACCTCATCACGCATGAGTAAACTTACGACTGAAGTCATTCCACACACTTCATTTTTACAAAGCTTTTTGCCAATAAATGCCCATGATTTGTCCCTCTTTTAGCCGACGCATGGCAAACCAAGACGGGCGGGAAGCTTGCATGGTAAACTGCGCGGTAGCGTGGGAACAGGCTCACCGACGATTCATTTGGTGCCTCTTCCAGCCCACGTGTGGTCAAACTGCGGTGCAGTGTTGTCAAGCATGCACTGGAATCCTCACCGCGGTGTAGTGTTGTCAAGCGTGCACTAGAATCCTCCGCTATGAACATCGTGACAAGACGTGACAATTACAGGCCGGCAGCCCCCCATTTGTTACAACGGCTATTTAACCCTTGTGTCTCTTCAACCTTTTGATCGCGCCCCACCATTGCAAGAAGCACACCCACCATGACAAATTCTTAAAGAGTATCCTGCGCGGCTCCAATGGCGCTCCGAGCGGCTGCCGACGCTGAGAAGCAGTTCACCGTCCATGCCGTGGTGGATACCCACCGAAGGTTTGAGGAGCTCTCGGTGGTGCACACTGATACGTCCATTTTGCATCATGCTTTTATATCAATATTTATTGCATTATGGGATGTTATTACACATTATATCTCAATACTTATGGCTATTCTCTCTTATTTTACAAGGTTTACCATGAAGAGGGGGAATGCCGGCAGCTGGAATTCTGGCTGGAAAAGGAGCAAACATTGGAAACCTATTCTGCACAGCTCCAAAAGTCCTCAAACTCCACAAAACATCTTTTTGGAATTAATAAGAATTTTTGAGCGAAAGAAATACACCAGGTAGCCCACACCCTGTCCAGGAGAGTGGAGGGCGCCCCCCTACAGGGCGCGCCCCCTATCTCCTGGGCCCCTTGGTGGGCCTTCGGTGTCCATCTTCTGCTATATCAGAGCTTTTACCCTGGAAAAAATCATGGGCAAGCTTATAGGACGAAACTCCGCCGCCACGAGGCGGAACCAATCTAGGGCTCTGGCAGAGCTGTTCTGCCGGGGACACTTCCCTCCGGGAGGGGCCAATCATCACCAACGATCCTCTCATCGGGAGGGGGTCAATCTCCATCAACATCTTCACCAGCACCATCTCCTCTCAAAACCCTAGTTCGTCTCTTGTATCCAATCTTGTATCAAAACCACAAATTGGTACCTATGGGTTTGTGACGCCCCCGATTCAATTATACACTAATCATACATGCAAACGTGTACGATTAAGATCAGGGACTCACAGGAAGATATCACAACACAACTCTAAAAATAAAATAAGTCATACAAGCATCATAATACAAGCCAGGGGCCTCGAGGGCTCGAATACAAGTGCTCGATCATAGACGAGTCAGCGGAAGCAACAATATCTGAGTACAGACATAAGTTAAACAAGTTGCCATAAGATGGCTAGCACAAACTGGGATACAGATCGAAAGAGACGCAGGCCTCCTGTCTGGGATCCTCCTAAACTACTCCTGGTCGTCGTCAGTGGGCTGCACGTAGTAGTAGGCACCTCCAGCGTAGTAGGAGTCTTCATCGACGGTGGCGTCTAGCTCCTGGACTCCAGCATCTGGTTGCGACAACCAGAAAGAAAGGAAAGGGGGAAAAGGGGGGAGAAAGCAACCGTGAGTACTCATCCAAAGTACTCGCAAGCAAGGAGCTACACTACATATGCATGGGTATATGTGTAAGGAGGCCATATGAGTGGGCTGTACTGCAGAATGCCAGAATAAGAGGGGGATAGCTAGTCCTATCAAAGACTACCCTTCTGGCAGCCTCCGTCTTGCAGCATGTAGAAGAGAGTAGATTGAAGTCCTCCAAGTAGCATCGCATAGCATAATCCTACCCGGAGATCCTCTCCTCGTCGCCCTGTTAGAGAGCGATCACCGGGTTGTATCTGGCACTTGGAAGGGTGTGTTTTATTAAGTATCCGGTTCTAGTTGTCATAAGGTCAATGTACAACTCAAAGTCGTCCTGTTACCGAAGATCACGGCTATTCGAATAGATTAACTTCCCTGCAGGGGTGCACCACATAACCCAACACGCTCGATCCCATTTGGCCGGACACACTTTCCTGGGTCATGCTTGGCGTCGGAAGATCAACACGTCGCAGCCCCACCTAGGCCTAACAGAGAGGTCAGCACGCCGGTCTAACTCCTATGGCGCAGGGATCTGGGCCCATCGCCCATTGCACACCTGCACGTTGCATGGGCGGCCGAAAGCAGAACTAGCCCCCTTAACACAAGAGCAGGCTTACGTTCTAATCCGGCGCGCGCTGCTCAGTCGCTGACGTCTAGAAGGCTTCGGCTGATACCACGACGTCGAGTGCCCATAACTGTTCACGCGTAGTTGGTTAGTGCGTATAGGCCAGTAGCCAGACTCAGATCAAATACCAAGATCTCGTTAAGCATGTTAATATGAAGAAACCACGAACGCCGACCAGGGCCAGGCCCACCTGGCTCCTAGGTGGTCTCAACCTGCCCTGTCGCTCCGCCACAAAGTAACAGTCGGGGGCCGTCGGGAACCCAGGCCCACCTCTACCGTGATGGAGCCACATGTCCTTTCAGCCCCCACATCGGGATCACTTGCGGGTACTCAATGAGTTGTCCCAACTTTAGTCACCATCTGTATAATATGTATGTATGTATAGTATATACCCGTGATCACCTCCCGAGTGATCACAGCCCAATAGTATAGCAAGGCAGACTGACAGGAATGTAGGGCCAATGATGATAAACTAGCATCCTATACTAAGCATTTAGGATTGCGGGTAGGGTATCAATGGCTGTAGCAACAATGACAGGCTATGCAACAGAATAGGAGTAACCGAACAGTAACATGCTACACTCCTCTAATGCAAGCAGTATAGAGAAGAATAGGCGATATCTGGTGATCAAGGGGGGGGCTTGCCTGGTTGCTCTGGCAAGGAGGGGTCGTCAACTCCGTAGTCGAACTGGGCAGCAGTAGCGTCGGTCTCGGGGTCTACCGGAGAAGAAGAGGGGGAAGGAACAGTAAACACATTGCAAACAGATGCATAACGATGCATGACAAAGCAAACAACAATGATATGTGTGCCCTAACGCAGTACTAGGTGATACCGGTGAAGGGGGAAACATCCGGGAAAGTATCCCCAGTGTTTCGCGTTTTCGGACAGATGAACTGGAGGGGGAAAGTTGCGAGTTGGATAGGTTAGGGATGTGTGGCGGACGAACGGGCTACGTATCCGGATTCGTCTCGTCGTTCTGAGCAACTTTCATGTAGAAAGTATTTTCATCCGAGCTACGGTTTATTTTCTATTAATTTTTAAAGTTTCAAAACATTTTCTAAATTATTATCTATTTAATTCTAACATTATCCAGAGTAGTGCATGGTGACATCAGCATGACATCAGCATGACGTCAGCAGTCAACAGGACGTTGACTGGGTCAAACTGACGTGTGGGTCCAGTGGGACCCACCTATCATAGACTAAACATGTTAATTAGGGTTTAATTAAGCCGAATTAGTTAGGTTTAATTAAACTAGATTAATTAAGTTAAATAATTTGTTAATTAATTAATATATTTTATTTCTTATTATCATTTTCTAAAACCTTTTCTTTTTAATCCATTTTCGTTCTCAGGGGTGTGGGCCCCGTTTGTCATTGGCCCAAAGGCCAAACGGGCGCAATACACTGGGCTCGGGTTAATGGGGGGTGGAGCGGAGCCACAGGGCTCGCGGGCGCGAGCGCCGGCGGCCAGGGGCCGCGCGGGCGGCGACCCGAGCAGGGCTGGGGCAAAGGGAGTGCGGCCAGGCGGACGCGGCGGCATGGGCGCGAGAGGAGCGCGGGCAGTGGCGAAGCAGCACGAGGCCGGTAGGCATCAGGGATGGCAGCAGGCCACGGCATGAACGACGGGCGCGCTCGGTTCCGGCGAGGGAAGCAGAGGGGGAGAGGAGAGGGGCGATGCTCACTGGGCCCTGCAGGTGTGCGACAGTGGGCTCGAGGTGGCGACGGTGACGACGAAGACAAGGAAGCAGTGGCCGGCGAGGCTCGGTGCGGTCCGGCGAGGAAGAGGCGGTGTGGCGGTGACGGGGCGCAGCATGGCTTGGGGAGGCCGTCGGGGAGGAGGTCGAGGAGGTCCGGCGTGGGGAGAAGACGAGGAGGCGCCGGCATGGGGAGGAGACGAGGAGGCGCCAGCGGAGACGGGCGTAGGGATGAGGCGGCGAGG
>NC_041385.1:185516798-185524352 GCF_002162155.2 Triticum dicoccoides | reverse complement strand
TGGGGGGGTGGCGCTAGGTCACGGGGAGGGGAGGAGGCCTAGTAGGCCAGGGGGTGCGGGAGTGGGTCGGCTGGGCCGACTGGCTCCTTCGGCCAACTGGGCTAAGGCCCAGTCGGGAGGGGGGGGGAGGGTCTTTTATTTCTTTTTCCTTTTCTACAGTTTTTATTTTATTTTTGCTCTGGTTTGTTAATTGCTTAACCACCAAAAGACTTTTGTAAATCATGTAGCTTGTCACATGAACATCATTGCATTATATAGCAACAATGCCACAAAAAGTTGAAGGTCTTCCGAAAAGGTTTAATTATTTTTAGAAAGTGAAAAGGCCAAGTGATGTGATGTTGGTCCACTGTTTTAATTCCTAGGGGCATTTCTGGAGCTTCTAAAGTGTTGGTTTTATTTTTATAACAGCTTTGGTAATTTTTGCAATATTGTGAACATTTTAGTTTTTAGCGTTTGAAAACTTTTGTTGTTTGTTTTTATTTTAAATTTTATTTTGGATCGGTTTCGAGCTAAAACGATATTAACACAGAAACCGGGGTGACGTGGCATCGCTAACGTGGGATTACTGTAGCCTGATTATCCGGGCATCACAATTCTCCTCCACTACAAGAAATCTCGTCCCGAGATTTAAGCGGTGGAGTAAGGGGGGGAAGGTGCTGGTAGCGAAAAACCTAACGAGTCTTCTCGGTCTTGGCTGCTCTTCTCGAAGAAGTTAATCCCTTTCGTTGATGTCTTCAATTCTTTATTCCAATGCACCATGATGAAGTCGGCATCCTTTCTTGAGGGTCTTCATCGCACTTATGAAAGAATAAAGGGGGAGCATTCCGGAAGAATGGACCTCGGCAAGGTTGACTATCTGGTAGATAACATCGGGGAAGGAGGCGGAAAGTAACTCTCAAATTGAAACCTCTAAAAATATCGAGAGCAAAGTAAGGAGGTATTATGGGAAGTTTCGAGCTGGCAGGCAATCGTTCGTTGCCTGAAACAGAGTGTGAAAGGGGTTCAAAGCAACGGAATTATGTATTGTGTTTAATACCAGAACTGCGGATCACACGGAAGGCGGCTCGTGAATTACATACCAAGCGTGAGGAATATCTTTGGAAACAGGGTGTACATGAGAGTCGGGTTTCGATCCTGTGGAACTGTGGATTTTGGGCCCACCATGTGGTCTAAAAGTAGGAAGGTCGGTGACATCTTGCACGATCATGTAAGCAAGGCATGTCAGAGGATAGTCTGTCGGTTATGTCGGCAACAACATCGGTACCAAGAGTGAGGGACGAAGAGAACCATCTTCCTGCTCGTTGAACGAGGCGGACCATTAGGCAAAGTTCTCGTCCATCGGTGGGTACCAGAATGTCATCAACAATAGAAACAGGGTCTTGCTGACAGAATTGTACACCGAGATGTTTACATAAGCAGGAGAATATTACTGCTTAGATCATATAGATCACAAGCAACGTTAAACCAACCAATGGAATGGAAAATATGGTTATCAGATTAAACAGAACAATGGAAAGGAAAATGTGGTAAAACACATATTTCAAGGGTATATCCGTCCCAAGGACAAGCAGAGCATGATATCCATGATAGGATATAATGTAGAAAACTCTTTAGGTAAGGGGAGAGAAATTTCTTGACAGCGGTGTTTGGATAACTGACCAAGAAACATTTAGCATCGCGCCTCCAATGTTCTTGTTGATGAGCGGGGTATCATAGTCATGCTTCGAGGTAGCAATGATATGGTGTTTCAATCAAGGGCCGGACTTTGGATAAAGGAAGGATCCACCAGGAACAACTTGTAGAATAAGTCTTACAATTTCCTCATGGAAGAAAGGATAACCTTGCAGAAAAGGAATCTATAACAATAGGGCCTCCGGCCAGGTGTGCTAGGCATGACATCACCTTACCGGGTCATGTAAAGATGTTTATAACTCCTAGAAATATGTTCCAACCATCATATATGACCGAGATTCAGATCTGATTGGTGCCAGGATACCTCAGACTCAGGATGTCTGAGAAGAAAAGGTGCAACACAAATTGCCGAGATGACAATGTAAGATTCTCGGGAATTGGACTATGGAAATGAGTTCCGAAACAAGAGTTCATCATCAAACCAAGGAGAGGATGAGGGGGTGGCTGATGAACTAAACCACAATTCATCGAGATTTACAAAAGATGGATTTCCACAATCATGTGAACAAAGAGATAACAATTGTCAGATCAAATGATATAATGAGGTATGCTCGAGGAAAACATACCCAGGTTAAACATTGCTTGAAAGGTGCACCCGAAATATGGACTTAGGTAGCATGATAAATGTTAGAATGGTGATTCGATAACCAATGGTCTAAGAATGAAATACCGGCCATTAACTTCAAACAATAGGGTTGCTAGAAGTTTTGAATTCACACATCATAGTCCAGTTATCGGTATTCCGGTTAGAAACAACAGGGAGGGACCAAGGAATGAACGGAGATGGCGAGAAGTAATAATATATCAAGAATTCTCAAGAGGTGGAGCAATTATCACAACATCCTTGACATACAAGGTGGTAATACTTCAAGGTAGAACGTAATACAAGCTGGATAGCAAGTTGCATCCACAACATAAACAAGTTTATGATGAAAGAGAGATAAGGATGTTGTTGATGGTAACTCAAATTACCAAGGGACGAGGATGGTACTTACCATCATGAATTTGGTTGATATCCTGGAAGGAGTCAAAATGTTGATTATGATCATCACGACAAATTTTGTCGAGAGGCTTCACGAAGAAGCAATCGAACAGCGACGACATCTAGCAAAAGCAATGGTGAAGCGAAGGTTTATTGGAATCACGGATATGACATAGACTCGAAACCAAGCTTGCTGTTCGAGGTGAAACGATAAGACGAGGAAGATCGACGTAAGCTTAGCTCATCGCCGAAAGTTATGCTCCGGGAATAAGGACTAGGTAGCACAGTTAAATTCAGCACGATAATGATATAGCCAATTAGGCTAGGAATGACTTCAAGGATTATTAAATCATAAGTAATGAAAATTACTTGAGTTACTGAATCGGAGTGCGGATTCAATTCACTTATCGGTGTTCTTGAGTGACTAATAACTCAGACCCGAGGGAAATTAGAATCGGCGAGAATAATAGTTGATGAAGAACTCATAAGAAGTTATGTAGTTTTGTAATATTATCGAGATACCAGGGGTATTACTCGAAGGTAGAGCAGAATAGAGGTTGCACAGGTGTATTAATCTATAGAAGACAAGTAATTTAACTTGTCCGAGAAAAGGAATTAATGAATAATAATATTGCCAGAACCATGATTGCAAAAGACCAGATCCAAGATATAAGATGAACTTATACCAAGGGAATAATTACTTTAAGAGAAGCTCCCATGATAAGATCTACATCGTGTCCATGGGCATGAACACAAGGTTCAAGGTCGACTCCCACTTTTCCAATGCATGACCATTCATTCACTGCTCTTATTAAAAAAATGATTTCAGTGTCAAAAACCTACTTGGTGAATTACCAGAGGAGTATGACCCGTGAAAACTTTCGAGTTCACGCAGATTAAGGAAGGCATAGGTTCAACCCATTGGGGCTTCTTAGAACATATACCATAAACTTTGGGAGTAATTAACACAAGCTCAAAGTAGAGCATGTTTGAAAAAAAATAGAGGTACAATTTACCAAAGGCATTATGTATCGGGTAAAGAACTCATAAGAATTTCGGTTGTGAAGGACACTGTCGGATAATAACCCGGCAATGGGTATGGCGGTCCACAGCGAGGCTGATGTGAGTATCGGTACTCAATTAGAGGAAGAAAGAATGCAAATGCATCAGATTATAGAACATCGGAATAATTCGATGCTTAGATAACAAAGGAATTATGATTTCCAAAACGAAAGATCAGAAGTAGACGCTCTGATCAAACATGGATAACTGAATAGACATAGGGGGTTACAATCGACGGTAACTTGATTCGTCGAGACCCAGCTCATGTTTAAAAATGGCGTCTGAGATGGAAGGATGAATTCTAGGATCTGATTGAGGTTTGCACGCATTCGCAACATATTGAATCAACAGACTCAAATGATAATGACAAAGGATGCCAATAAGATTACCAGACTTATGGGATTAATCATAATGGAAGCAAACAAGAAATTCCAGAGCAATAGGTTGCTGAGGATTTTCGGAAGATCGAATGGTATTTTGAAGACTTTTGTGAAACACATGAACAACTGGTGATGAGTGGATACTCGATAAGGGCGAGAAATTATTCGTAGGGGTATTCAGGTGGAAAGGAACTGCAAGGCAGTAGGCACAAAATATTCTCGGAGCAATAGAGGGGATTTCAGGGTATCTTGTTATAACAAGATCAACTGGGCATAAAAGTAAGAACGGCAAGTGTATGTATTTATCCATAGGGATATTTCGGTGGTTGGGAATTGCAAAAGCAACAGGCTCAAAGTCTTGAGAGAACATCGGAGAGTATCTTCGAAATCCTTCGGTGCACCAAGTAATCATCTGGACTGAAGAGGCTCTTCGGGAGAAAGTATTATCGAGAACCTAGAGTCAGAGTTAGTAAAAATTGTTTAACCCGAATAGAAGAGAGATCAGAGTCCCAGAGTAAAGGTTGAGGAGTAAAAGATCCTAGTACCACCCAATGGCGACGTGGGCCCTTAAGCTACACAGCCATGTTAGTAAAAGTTTTAGCAATGTCTAGACTCAACTTCGGCCAAGGAGTCGGAAAGGGGGATTCCTATAGGCAGTCGGCTCTGATACCAACTTGTGACGCCCCCGATTCAATCGTACACTAATCATACACGCAAACGTGTATGATTAAGATCAGGGACTCACGGGAAGATATCACAACACAACTCTAAAAATAAAATAAGTCATACAAGCATCATAATACAAGCCAGGGGCCTCAAGGGCTCGAATACAAGTGCTCGATCATAGACGAGTCAGCGGAAGCAACAATATCTGAGTACAGACATAAGTTAAACAAGTTGCCATAAGATGGCTAGCACAAACTGGGATACAGATCAAAGAGACGCATGCCTCCCACCTAGGATCCTCCTAAACTACTCCTGGTCGTCGTCAGCGGGCTGCACATAGTAGTAGGCACCTCCAGCGTAGTAGGAGTCATCATCGACGGTGGCGTCTGGCTCCTGGACTCCAGCATCTGGTTGCGACAACCAGAAAGAAAGGAAAGGGGGAAAAGGGGGGAGAAAGCAACCGTGAGTACTCATCCAAAGTACTCGTAAGCAAGGAGCTACACTACATATGCATGGGTATATGTGTAAGGAGGCCATATCAGTGGACTGAACTGCAGAATTCCAGAATAAGAGGGGGATAGCTAGTCCTATCGAAGACTACGCTTCTGGCAGCCTCCGTCTTGCATCATGTAGAAGAGAGTAGATTGAAGTCCTCCAAATAGCATCGCATAGCATAATCCTACCCGGCGATCCTCCCCTCGTTGCCCTGTTAGAGAGCGATCATTGGGTTGTATCTGGCACTTGGAAGGGTGTGTTTTATTAAGTATCCAGTTCTAGTTGTCATAAGGTCAAGGTACAACTCCAAGTCGTCCTGTTACCGAAGATCACGGCTATTCGAATAGATTAACTTCCCTGCAGGGGTGCACCACATAACCCAACACGCTCGATCCCATTTGGACGGACACACTTTCTTGGGTCATGCCCGGCCTCGGAAGATCAACACGTCGTAGCCCCACCTAGGCCTAACAGAGAGGTCAGCACGCCGGTCTAACTCCTATGGCACAGGGGTCAGGGCCCATCGCCCATTGCACACCTGCACGTTGCGTGGGCGGCCGAAAGAAGAACTAGCCCCCTTAATACAAGAGCAGGCTTACGTTCCAATCCGGCGCGCGCCGCTCAGTCGCTGACGTCTAGAAGGCTTCGGCTGATACCACGACGTCGAGTGCCCATAACTGTTCCCGCGTAGTTGGTTAGTGCGTATAGGCCAGTAGCCAGACTCAGATCAAATACCAAGATCTCGTTAAGCGTGTTAATATGAAGCAACCGCGAACACCGACCAGGGCCAGGCCCACCTGTCTCCTAGGTGGTCTCAACCTGCCCTGTCGCTCCGCCACGAAGTAACAGTCGGGGGCCGTCAGGAACCCAGACCCACCTCTACCGGGATGGAGCCACCTGTCCTTTCAGCCCCCACATCGGGATCACTTGCGGGTACTCAATGAGCTGACCCGACTTTAGTCACCATCTGTATAATATGTATGTATGTATAGTATATACCCGTGATCACCTCCCGAGTGATCATGGCCCAATAGTATAGCAAGGCAGACTGACAAGAATGTAGGGCCAATGATGATAAACTAGCATCCTATACTAAGCATTTAGGATTGCGGGTAGGATATCAATGACTATAGCAACAATGACAGGCTATGCAACCGAATAGGAGTAACTGAACAGTAACATGCTACACTACTCTAATGCAAGCAGTATAGAGAAGAATAGGCGATATCTGGTGATCAAGGGGGGGGGGGCTTGCCTGGTTGCTCTGGCAAGGAGGGGTCGTCAACTCCGTAGTCGAATTGGGCAGCAGCAGCGTCGGTCTCGGGGTCTATCGGAGAAGAAGAGGGGGAAGGAACAGTAAATACATTGCAAACAGATGCATGAAGATGCATGACAAAGCAAATAGCAATGATATGTGTGCCCTAACGCAGTACTAGGTGATACCGGCGAAGGGGGGAAACATCCCGGAAAGTATCCCCGGTGTTTTGCGTTTTCGGACAGATGAACTGGAGGGGGAAAGTTGCGAGTTGGATAGATTAGGGATGTGTGGCGGACGAACGGGCTACATATCCAGATTTGTCTCGTCGTTCTGAGCAACTTTCATGTACAAAGTATTTTCATCCGAGCTATAGTTTATTTTCTATTAATTTTTAAAGTTTCAAAACGTTTTCTAAATTATTATCTATTTAATTCTAACATTATCCAGAATAGTGCATGGTGACATCAGCATGACATCAGCATGACGTCAGCAGTCAACAGGACGTTGACTGGGTCAAACTGACGTGTGGGTCCAGTGGGACCCACCTGTCATAGACTAAACATGTTAATTAGGGTTTAATTAAGCCAGATTAGTTACGTTTAATTAAACTAGATTAATTAAGTTAAATAATTTGTTAATTAATTAATTAATTAATATATTTTATTTCTTGTTATCATTTTCTAAAACCTTTTATTTTTAATCCATTTTCGTTCTCAGGGGCGTGGGCCCCGTTTGTCATTGGCCCAAAGGCCAAACGGGCGCGGTACACTGGGCTCGGGTTAACGGGGGGTGGAGCGGAGCCATGGGGCTCGCGGGCGCGAGCGCCGGCGGCCAGGGGCCGCACGGGCGGTGACCCGAGCAGGGCTGGGGCAAAGGGGGTGCGGCCAGGCGGACGCGGCGGCATGGGGAGGAGACGAGGAGGCGCTGGCGTGGGAAGGAGACGAGGAGGCACCGGCGGAGACGGGCGTAGGGATGAGGCGGCGAGGTCGGGCCCCCATGCCCCGATCCGATCTGGATCG
>NC_041385.1:185502172-185516476 GCF_002162155.2 Triticum dicoccoides | reverse complement strand
GGAGGAGGCCTAGTAGGCCAGGGGGTGCGGGAGTGGGTCGGCTGGGCCGACTGGCTCCTTCGGCCAGCTGGGCTAAGGCCCAGTCGGGGGGGGGGGGGTCTTTTATTTCTTTTTCCTTTTCTACAGCTTTTATTTTATTTTTGCTCTGGTTTGTTAATTGCTTAACCACCAAAAGACTTTTGTAAATCATGTAGCTTGTCACATGAACATCATTGCATTATGTAGCAACAATGCCACAAAAAGCTGAAGGTCTTTCGAAAAGGTTTAATTATTTTTAGAAAGTGAAAAGGCCAGGTGATGTGCTGTTGGTCCACTGTTTTAATTCCTAGGGGCATTTCTGGAGCTTCTAAAGTGTTGGTTTTATTTTTATAACAGCTTTGGTAATTAATATTGTGAACATTTTAGTTTTTAGCATTTGAAAACTTTTGTTGTTTGTTTTTATTTTAAATTTTAATTTGGATCGGTTACGAACTAAAATGATATTAGCACAGAAACCGGGGTGGCGTGGCATCGCTAACGTGGGATTACTGTAGCCTGATTATCCGGGCGTCACAGGGTTGCTAGTAGTGTTGATTACTCCTTGTAGTTGATGCTAATTGGTTTACTTGGTGGAAGATTATATGTTCAGATCCTTTGTGCATATTATTACTCCTCTGATTATGAACATGAATATAATTTTGAGTAGTTACGTTTGTTCCTGAGGACATGGGTGAAGTCTTGCTATTAGTAGTCTTATGAATTTGGTATTCGTTTGATATTTTCATGAGATGTATGTTGTCTTTTCCTCTAGTGGTGTTATGTGAACGTCGACTACATGACACTTCACCATTATTTGGGCCTAGAGGAAGGCATGGGGAAGTAATAAGTAGATGATGGGTTGCTAGAGTGACGAAGCTTAAACCCTAGTTTATGTGTTGCTTCGTTAGGGGCTGATATGGATCCATATGTTTAATGTTGTGGTTAGGTTTACCTTAATACTTCTTTTGTAGTTGCGGACGCTTGCAATAGGGGTTAATGATAAGTGGGATGCTTGTCCAAGTAAGGGAAGTACCCAAGTACCGGTCCACCCACATATCAAATTATCAAAGTACCGAACGCGAATCATATGAACGTGATGAAAACTAGCTTGACGATAATTCCCATGTGTCCTCGGGAGCTCCTTTCTCATTATTAGAAATTGTCCAGGCTTATCCTTTGCTACATAAAGGATTGGGTCACCTTGATACACTTTGTTTACTTTATTTACTTGTTACTCGTTACTATTTATCTTATCACAAAACTATCTATCACCTACAATTTCAGTGCTTGCAGAGAAAACCTTACTGAAAACCGCTTATCATTTCCTTGTGCTCCTCGTTGGGTTCGACACTCTTACTTATCGAAGGGACTATGATCGAGCCCCTACACTTGTGGGTCATCAAGACTCTTTTCAGGCGCCGTTGCCGGGGAGTGTAGCGCTTTTGGTGAGTGGAACTTGGTAAGGAAACATTTATATAGTGTGCTGAAATTTTCTGTTACTTGTCACTATGGAAACTAATCCTTTGAGGGGATTGTTTGGGGTATCTTCACCCCAACCAGAAGAGCAAAGAGGTACTCCTCAACCTACTGAACTTTATGAAAATATTTACTTTGAGATTCCTTCGGGTATGATAGAGAAACTGCTAGCTAATCCATTTGCAGGAGATGGAACATTGCATCCCGATTTACACCTTATCTTTGTGGATGAAGTTCGTGGATTATTTAAGCTTGCCGGTATTCCCGATGATGTTGTCAAAAGGAAGGTCTTCCCTTTATCTTTGAAGGGAGATGCATTGACATGGTATAGGCTATGTGATGATACGAGATCTTGGAATTATAAGCGACTCAAGCTGGAATTTCACCAGAAGTTCTATCCTATGCATCTCGTTCATCGTGATCGTAATTACATATATAATGTCTGGCCTCACGAAGGAGAAAGCATCACTCAAGATTGGGGGAGGCTTAAGTCAATGTTATATTCATGCCCCAATCATGAGCTCTCTCGGGAAATGATTATTCAGAACTTTTATGCTCGGCTTTCTCTTGATAATCGCAACCTGCTCGATACTTCCTGTGCTGGTTCTTATATGCTGAAGACTATTGATTTCAAATGGGATTTATTGGAAAGAATTAAATGCAACCCTGAAGATTGGGGTTCTGACGATGGTAAGGAGTCAGGTATGACACCTAAGTTCAATTGTGTTAAATCTTTTATGGATACCGATGCTTTCCGTGGATTTAGCGCTAAGTATGGACTTGACTCTGAGATAGTAGCTTCTTTCTGTGAATCTTTTGCTACTCACGTTGATCTCCCTAAAGAGAAGTGGTTTAAATATAATCCTCCTGTTGAAGTGAAAGTAGTTGCACCTATTACAGTCGGAGAAAAGACTATTACCTATAGTGATCCTATTGTTCCTACTACTTATTTTGAAAAACCTCCTTTTCCTGTTAGGATAAAGGATCATGCTAAAGCTTTGACTGTTGTTCGTAAGAGTAATACTAGGACTTATACACCTCCTGAGAAAATTAATGTTGAACCTAGTATTGCTATGGTTAAAGATCTCTTTGATGATGATTTAGATGGGCATGTTATTTATTTCTGTGGTGAGACTGCTAATATTGCTAGGCCAGGTACTAAGACACGTAGAACTGTCGTAGGCATGCCTGTTTTTCTGTTAAAATAGGAGATTATTGTTATCATGGCTTATGTGATATGGGTGCTAGTGCTAGTGCAATACCTTATACCTTGTATCAAGAAACTATGCATGACATTGCACCCATTGAATTAGAAGACATTGATGTTACTATTAAGCTTGCTAATAGGGATACCATTAAACCCTTTGGGATTGTTAGAGATGTTGAAGTTTTGTGTGGGAAGGTTAAATACCATGCCGATTTTCTTGTTCTTGGTTCCCCACAAGATGATTTTTGTCCCATTATTTTTGGTAGACCCTTCTTGAATACAGCTAGTGCTAAGATTAATTGTGAAAAGAATACTGTCACTATTGGCATAGATGGTATGTCTCATGAGTTTAATTTTGCTAAGTTTAGTAGACAACCTCGTGATAGGGAACCACCTAGTAAGGATGAAATTATTGGTCTTGCTTCCATTGCTGTTCCTCCAACTGATCCGTTAGAACAATATTTGCTAGACCATGAAAACGATATGTTTATGAAGGAAAGAGAGGAAATAGATGAACTGTTCCTTAAACAGGAACCTATGCTGAAACATAACCTTCCCGTTGAAATTCTTGGGGATCCCCCTCCACCCAAGGGTGATCCCGTGTTTGAACTTAAACCATTACCTGATAATCTTAAGTATGCTTATCTTGATGAAAAGGAAATATATCCTGTTATTATTAGTGCTAACCTTTCAGAGAAAGAAGAAGAAAGATTATTGAAAACTCTGAAGAAGCACCGAGCAGCTATTGGATATACTCTGGATGATCTTAAGGGCATTAGTCCCACATTATGCCAACACAAAATTACAGTGGAGAAAGATGCTAAACCAGTTAGAGATCCTCAAAGACGATTAAATCCTAAGATGAAGGAAGTGGTAAGAAAGGAGATACTAAAGCTCCTTGAGGCAGGTATTATTTATCCCGTTGATGATAGTGAATGGGTAAGCCCTGTCCATTGTGTTCCTAAAAAGGGAGGTATTACCGTTGTTCCTAATGATAAAGATGAATTGATCCCGCAAAGAATTATTACAGGTTATAGGATGGTAATTGATTTACGTAAGTTAAATAAAGCTACTAAGAAAGATCATTACCCTTTACCTTTTATTGATCAAATGCTAGAAAGATTATCCAAACACACACATTTCTGCTTTCTAGATGGTTATTCTGGTTTCTCTTAGATACCTGTGTCAGCAAAGGATCAATCTAAAACTACTTTTACGTGCCCTTTTGGTACTTTTGCTTATAGACGTATGCCTTTTGGTTTATGTAATGCACCTGCTACCTTTCAAAGATGCATGATGGCTATATTCTCTGTTTTTTGTGAAAAGATTTGTGAGGTATTCATGGATGACTTTTCCCTTTATGGATCCTCTTTTGATGATTGTTTGAGCAACCTTGATCGAGTTTTGTAGAGATGCAAGGACACTAGTCTCGTCCTGAATTGGGAGAAGTGTCACTTTATGGTTAACGAAGGCATTGTCTTGGGGCATAAGATTTCCGAGAGAGGTATTGAAGTTGATAAAGCCAAAGTTGATGCTATTGAAAAGATGCCATGTCCCAAGGACATAAAAGGTATAAGAAGTTTCCTTGGTCATGCCGGTTTTTATAGGAGGTTCATTAAGGACTTTTCTAAAATCTCTAGGCCTCTGACTAATTTATTGCAAAAAGATATTCCTTTTGTCTTTGATGATTGTGTAGAAGCATTTGAAATACTTAAGAAGGCTTTGATCACTGCACCTATTATTCAGCCACCTGATTGGAATTTACCTTTTGAAATTATGTGCGATGCTAGTGATTATGCAGTAGGTGCTGTTCTAGGGCAAAGAGTCGATAATAAATTGAATGTTATCTAGTTTGCTAGTAAGACTCTTGATACTGCCCAGAGAAATTATGCTACTACTGAAAAAGAATTCTTAGCAGTTGTGTTTGCATGTGATAAGTTTAGACCTTATATCGTTGATTCTAAAGTTACTATTCATATTGATCATGCGGCTATTAAATATCTTATGGAAAAGAAAGATACTAAGCCTAGACTCAATAGATCGGTTCTCTTGCTCCAAGAATTCGACTTGCATATTATTGATAGAAAGGGAGCTGAGAACCCCGTTGCAGATAACTTGTCTAGGTTAGAGAATGTTCTTGATGACCCACTGCCTATTGATGATAGTTTTCCT
The DNA here is from genome assembly GCF_002162155.2 of Triticum dicoccoides. NCBI lineage: Eukaryota > Viridiplantae > Streptophyta > Magnoliopsida > Poales > Poaceae > Triticum > Triticum dicoccoides. The sequence goes on along the minus strand of NC_041385.1, from coordinate 185,511,603 downwards.
GATGAACAATTAGCGGTCGTTAATGCTTCTCGTACTGCTCCTTGGTATGCTAATTATGCTAATTACATTGTTGCTAAATTTATACCGCCTAGTTTCACATACCAGCAAAAGAAAAAGTTCTTTTATGATTTAAGACATTACTTCTGGGCTGATCCACGCCTTTATAAAGAAGGAGTAGATGGTGTTATTAGACGTTGTGTGCCTGAGCATGAACAGGAACAGATCCTATGCAAGTGTCACTGTGAATCCTATGGAGGACACCACGCTAGAGATAGAACTGCACACAAGGTACTACAATCTGGTTTTATTGGCCTACTCTCTTCAGAGATGCTCGTAAGTTTGTCTTATCTTGTGATGAATGTCAAAGAATAGGTAACATTAGTAGACGTTAAGAAATGCCTATGAGTTATCTCTTGTTATTGAACCGTTTGATGTTTGGGGCTTTGATTATATGGGACCTATTCCTGCCTCTAATGGTTATACACATATTTTAGTTGTTGTTGATTACATTACTAAGTGGGTAGAAGCTATTCCAACTAGTAGCGCTGATCATAACACTTCTATTAAAATGCTTAAAGAAGTTATTTTTCCGAGGTTTGGAGTCTCTAGATATCTTATGACTGATGGTGGTTCACATTTTATTCATGGTGCTTTCCGTAAGATGCTTGCTAAGTATGATGTCAATCATAGAATCGCATCTCCTTATCATCCGCAGTCCAGTGGTCAAGTAGAGTTGAGCAATAGAGAGCTCAAATTAATTTTGCAAAAGACTGTGAATAGATCTAGAAAGAATTGGTCGAAAAAACTTGATGAGGCACTATGGGCCTATAGAACTACATACAAAAATCCTATGGGTATGTCTCCATATAAGATGGTTTATGGAAAAGCGTGTCATTTACCTCTTGAACTTGAACATAAGGCATATTGGGCAATTAAGGAGGTCAACTATGACTTCAAACTTGCCGGTGAGAAGAGGTTATTTGATATTAGCTCACTTGATGAATGGAGAACCCAGGCATATGAGAACGCCAAGCTATTCAAACAAAAAGTCAAACGCTGGCATGATAAGAGGATACGAAAGCGTGAGTTTAACGTAGGAGACTATGTGTTATTATTCAACTCTCATTTAATATTTTTTGCAGGAAAACTCCTCTCAAAATGGGAAGGTCCTTACGTTATCGAGGAGGTCTATTGTTCTGGTGCCATAAAAATCAACAACTTCGAAGGCACGAGTCCAAGGGTGGTAAACGGTCAAAGAATTAAACATTATATTTCAGGTAATCCTATCAATGTTGAAACTAATATTATTGAAACTGTAACCCCTGAGGAATACATAAGGGACACTTTCCAGAATGTTCCGGACTCCAAAAAGGTATAGGTATGTGGTACGGTAAGTAAACCGACTCCAAAACGACTCCAACGGCAATTTTTATCAGTTTTGGAATATTTAAGAATTTTAGGAACAAAGAAGTAGTCCGAAAGGGACACGAGGCTCCCACGAGAGTGGAGGGCGCGCCCCCCCCCCTACCGGGGCGCCCCCTGTCTCGGGGGCACCTCGTGTGCCTCCCGGACTCTGTTTTCGTGCATGTTACATATTTTGGTCGGTAAAAATTCATTATATATACTCCCGAAGGTTTTGACCACCGTATCACGCAAATATCCTCTGTTTTCGTTTTGAGCTGTTTCCGTTGCAGATCTAGAGCACCATGACATCACCCTCCTCCAACAACGAAGACAAGGATGCTTGGCTATTGAAGATAGAGCTGAAAAGAGAAGAACTAGAAGAGATCAACAAGGATGAAGGGATCAAGAAGGCCATGGAGGTTTAAGCTCCGGCGGTGAAAGAAGAAGACATCCCTCAACCTTTACCTAACCTTTTCACTCCAACAGAGATTGAAGTTTTCAAGATGATTGAGTTAGCTCGCATACAGAATAAGTATCTTACACAGGAGAATATTCTGTTGAAGGATCATATCGCCGGACTCAAGGGCATTATCCGCAACTTGGAGGAGCTTTTACGCTCGATGTGCGATTATCCACCGTCATCATCACCACGTCCGTCACCTCCGAGGACATAATCACATGGGTATGGGCACTCCCCTTGGCAACTGCCAAGCTTGGGGGAGGTGCCCCGGTATCGTATCACCATCACACTCCTATCTTTACCGCTTTATTTAGTTCGATCCTTTTAGTAGTATCTTGATCTAGTAGATTGAAGTTTTGATATCAAGTAGTTTGAGTTTTGCTTTGTGATCTCTTTTTGTAACCAAGTCCGTGAGCTATCTATAATAAAGATTAGTGTTGAGTCAAGGGCTTTGCTATGTTGCTATGATCTTGAGAAAGTAGAAAGAATAAAATAGTTCATATTGATCTTATGGATAGTGATAACTTCACATATAGAAAGTACGAGGCATAAAAATTGTTGAGAGTTGATGAACGTAGTTTTGGTCATCGTTGCAATTAATAGGAAGTGATAAGGAAAGAGGGGTTCACATACAGATATATTATCTTGGACACCTTTTTATAATTGGGAGCACTCATTAGGTATGACATGCTAAAAGAGTTGACGTTGGACAAGGAAGACAACGTAATGGTTTATGTTTTCGCGCATCTCAGTTAAAGTATATTGTCATTGACCTTCCAAACATGTTGAGATTGCCTTTCCCCCTCATGCTAGCCAAATTCCTTGCACCAAGTAGAGATACTACTTGTGCTTCCAAATACCCTTAAACCCAGTTTTTCCATGAGAGTCCACCATACCTACCTATGGATTGAGTAAGATCCTTCAAGTAAGTTGTCATGTTGCAAGCAATAAAAATTGCTATCTAAATATGTATGACTTATTAATGCAGAGAAAATAAGCTTTGTACGAACTTATTGTGGAATTAATAAAAGCGACAGACTGCATAATAAAGGTCCACATACAAGGGGCAATATAAAGTGACGTTCTTTTGCATTAAGATTTTGTGCATCAACCCTAAAGCACATGACAACCTCTGCTTCCCTCTGCGAAGGGCCTATCCTTTACTTTATGTTTTTATTTTATGCTTGAGTCAAGGTGATTCTCACCTTTCCCCTTTTCATTTTATCCTTTGGCAAGCTCCTCACGTTTGAAAGATCATGATGTTAGCATGGGATATTATTGTTGACATCACCTAAAGGTGAATACATTGGGAGGCAACACAATAAGCCCCTATCTTCTCAGTGTCCGGCTGAAATTCCATAACCACCAGTATTGCGTGAGTGTTAGCAATTATAGAAGACTACAAGATAGTTGAGTATGTGAGCTTGCTGAAAAGCTCTATTGTTGACTCTTTCTGATGTTACGATTAACTACAATTGCTTCAATGACTGAGATTATAGTTTGTTAGTTCCCAATGAAGTTTTTGAACCATACTTGACATTATGAATTGATTGTTACTTGAGCATAAGAAATCATATGATAAAATCTATATATGTTGATGTTATAATAATGATCATGATGCCCTCATGTCCGTATTTTATTTTTATCGAAACCTCTATCTCGAAACATGTGGGCATATTTTTCGATTTCGGCTTCCGCTTGAGGACAAGCGAGGTCTAAGCTTTGGGGAGTTGATACGTCCATTTTGCATCATGCTTTTATATCAATATTTATTGCATTATGGGCTGTTATTACACATTATATCTCAATACTTATGGCTATTCTCTATTATTTTACAAGGTTTACCATGAAGAGGGGGAATGCCGGCAGCTGGAATTCTGGCTGGAAAAGGAGCAAACATTGGAAACCTATTCTGCACAGCTCCAAAAGTCCTTGAAACTCCACGAAACATCTTTTTGGAATTAATAAGAATTTTTAGTGAAAGAAATACACCAGGGGCCCACATCCTGTCCAGGAGAGTGGAGGGCGCGCCCCCCTATAGGGCGCGGCCCCTATCTCCTGGGCTCCCTAGTGGGCCTCTGGTGTCCATCTTCTTCTATATCAGAGCTTTTACCCTGGAAAAAATCGTGGGCAAGCTTATGGGACAAAACTCCGCCGCCACGAGGCGGAACCTTGGCGGAACCAATCTAGGGCTCTGGCAGAGCTGTTCTGCCGGGGACACTTCCCTCCGGGAGGGGGAAATCATCACCAACGATCCACTCATCGGGAGGGGGTCAATCTCCATCAACATCTTCACCAGCACCATCTCCTCTCAATACCCTAGTTCATCTCTTGTATCCAATCTTGTATCAAAACCACAAATTGGTACCTGTGGGTTGCTAGTAATGTTGATTACTCCTTGTAGTTGATGCTAATTGGTTTACTTGGTGGAAGATCATATGTTCAGATCCTTTATGCATATTATTACTCCTCTGATTATGACCATGAATATGCTTTTGAGTAGTTACGTTTGTTCCTGAGGACACGGGTGAAGTCTTGCTATTAGTAGTCATGTGTATTTGGTATTTCGTTTGATATTTTCATGAGATGTATGTTGTCTTTTCCTCCAGTGGTGTTATGTGAACGTCGACTACATGACACTTCAGCATTATTTGGTCCTAGATGAAGTCATGGGGAAGTAATAAGTAGATGATGGGTTGCTAGAGTGACAGAAGCTTAAACCCTAGTTTATGCGTTGCTTCGTTAGGGGCTGATATGGATCCATATGTTTAATGATGTGGTTAGGTTTACCTTAATACTTCTTTTGTAGTTGCGGGCACTTGCAATAGGGGTTAATCATAAGTGGGATGCTTGTCCAAGTAAGGGCAGTACCCAAGTACCGATCCACCCACATATCAAATTATCAAAGTATCGAACGCGAATCGTATGAACATGATGAAAACTAGCTTGACGATAATTCCCATGTGTCCTCGGGAGCTCCTTTATCATTATTAGGAATTGTCCAGGCTTATCCTTTGCTACATAAAGGATTGGGCCACCTTGCTACATTTTGTTTACTTTATTTACTTGTTACTCGTTACTATTTATCTTATCACAAAACTATCTATCACCTACAATTTCAGTGCTTGTAGAGAAAACCTTACTGAAAACTCCTTATCATTTCCTTCTGCTCCTCGTTGGGTTCGACACTCTTACTTATCAAAAGGACTACGATTGATCCCCTACACTTGTGGGTCATCATACACCAACCACCCGGTCTGGGTGGAGCACTCCATCCGCATCATGGAGCTGTTGCTTGCCGACGAGAAGTACAAGGTGGTTGGGTTCGACATCGAGCACACCCGCACTTGTGCCGGGTCTTGTCCCAAGGTCACTGTTGCCCAAATGTGCGTGGGCCACCACGTCCTCGTCTACCACTACTGCCTTGCCACAAGGCCTTGCGAGCGTTTCACCAGGTTTGTCAATAGCCCCCACTACATGTTTGCTACGGTCGACATCATCAATGATGTCAATGTGCTCAAGAATTCGGGCATATCGCTTGCCAGAATCTTGTCGACATCCAAGGCCAATACAAGATCTGGGGTAGCAAGGAGCATGAGAAGGACTCACTAGTTCACCTCGCGAAGGCCATCATTGACCCCTACTATAGAGACATGAAGGATTCCTGCAACAACAACAAGCGTGCCTGGCACTCGGCCTGGATGGAGAAACTCAACAAAGATCACGTCGTGTACGCGGACAAGGAGGCGTACACGTGCTACGACATGTACAGGCGGATCATTGACACGAGGAAGTGCCTCCTTCCCCAAAACGACGAGGGATCCAGCCGGAAGCAGAGCAATGGCAAGCATCGTCAAAACAAGAAGTAGATGATTAGATCCTCGTTTCTCCTAGTTTAGTATGCATGTAATTGCTTACTTTGGTGTGTGAAGATGTTATCTGTGTAGTCACTTGTCTAATTGTATGCTTAATTTGGTTATGTAATGCTGCCTTTTTAAGTATATTTGTTGATGCTCTGTAGACAGAGCAAATCACATCGCACACGGACTAAACAAAGGAACCTGTCGGTGATGATTAAATCACTGACAATTGTATACCATCAATCTTTGGCTCACAACACACACGGCTTGTTAACAGGAATCGTCTATGTTGTTATTGGTCTTCCCACACATTTCTGATTACAGACCTATTTGTCGCGTATCACACGCATCTTGTTATATTGAACCATTTCTGTTTTTCTTGTCTCAACACAAACAGTTCATCCGAGTGAACCGCATGATGTATATCGCACACACACCTTGATCTGGCTGACTGTTTCTTTTGTGTTGCCTAATCAAAAATAGTTCATCCGAATGAACCGTATGCTGTGAGTTGCACACGCCTTCATCTGGCTGCCCGTTTCTTTTGTTCCTCCTCATCGCATACAGTTAATTGAATTGAACTGTATAACCTGCATCGCACACGCAAGTAAAATCTGAACCGTGTATGATGCATCCGTCATCACAAATGTTTTGCACATTTTAGACTGTTCTCTGACACCACCGTTTGCGATTATTGCATCGCACACAGTTTCTCGAAGGGTCTCCGATTGTAGTGTCGCATTAGCAGCATACTGCAGTAGTGTAAGTAGAACTTGTCAAAAGACAAAAGAAAAGTAATTTAAAACAATTAAAACTAAAGGAAATAAGATTAATCCTAAAAAATGCTAAAACAATACCGTTTCTCCAATAAACCTAATTAAAATAAACAAAAAATAAATAAGTATATGCTACTCGATAAACAAAATAATAACAAAATAGTAGCAAAGAGAATGAATGAGAATATATTTTAAAACTCAAGATATGGCCATATTAGTGATTTGGACAAGTTTGAAATAATTCAAATTTAAATTATCCAAATTCAAAATTTCAAGTCATTAACATAAACTTCATAAACTATTTGACACAGTGCAATTGGAATAACACAAAAACATTAAAAATCCAAAAATATATTAAAGATCTAAGTTCAAAACTATTTCTGTAAAAGAAATAAAAACAGAAATACAAGAAAAGACTACGGCTCGGTCAATGTACCCATGGCACTTTGCTACTGGCCTAGCGGGGTGTGCACGTGTATACTTTGGCCGTAAGACCGAAACTTAACAAAAACAGCGTGCGGCGACTAACAGGAAAAACATGGGCGGCTCGATTCAAACTAAACTGGCCTTAACCGTAAATAAAACCGATCTAATGAAAAACCCTAACCATTCGATCTAATCTGATCTCTAGCATTGGTTTGGATCGAACGGGGGAGATGCTTACCATGGTGGCGTGATGGGAACAAAGGCAAGGTCGACTTGGCGGCCGACGGTGGCGGGGCCTCTGGCAGTTGTTGGCGGCGGCCGAGGCGTACGGTCTTCACTATCGCTTCGCCGTCCAGAGCTAATCATCACCGGAGAATTAGAGGAAGGAGATTAGAACCACGCTGTTCTTCTAATTATGAGGATTAGAGGTGGCTAGGTCGAGCTCTAATTAGTCTAGGAGCAAATAGAACTAGAACTAGATCAACTAGAACAGGCACCCAAATCTTGTGTATCAATAGGGTGGGAAACCTCTAGTATATATAGGTTAGAAGGGGAGGAGAGGGCAACCACCAAGGGAGGAAAGTCCTCCCATGGGGTGCCGGCCAAGGGTGGGTGGGGTGGAGTCCCACTCCCTCCCCAAGTATGATTCGCCCCGCCCCATAAGGAAAGGGGGGGCGCCACCTCCACTTGGGCCTTTATGGCCCAAGTTTCTCTCCACATCTTGGCATTTAAGGCCGTTGATATTTGAATTACATATAAAATACTTTAAACATTTTTATAGTATTATATCTTCTATATCTAAATAGGGGCACCCCACTAGGTGATTTTCCTGCCTTCTCATGAAGCCACGTCACTCGAATTGTTATAGCTGTTGATTCAGTAAAGCTGAGGAGTGCGCAGCCGTTTGATCAAAGGTTGAGAAAATTACTAAAAGCTGCCACCACTAAGTGAAGATACCATTTTGTTCTCAGACTTGCCGCTCGCTACTTTGCTTTTTTCAGACACCGTAGCGCTGGCTTGTAATCCTCCCGCTCGATTTTTTTGCTTGGGCTTTACACATACACTTAACTGGATACTAAAAAGACCATCGTTCCAGCCTTTCCTTCCAATGGCAACAGCCACGACCCCACACATTTATCATCTCCCTAATTAACTCCTTGGTGTTCGGCCACTCGAATCGAACCAGCGCGATCGCTAATTAATTCCTTGGTCGATTGATTTCCCATCAATCTCTCCATCTCTACACAGTTGCCATTTCTTCTTCTCCACAAAATAAATGGAGTAGTAACATATAGGATTCGTCCCACAACAAGTATTCTCAAACCAGTCAGTGGTCTGTGGGAGACGCTGCCTCGGCCATGCAGCCATCGCCTGCGGCGTCGCCCTCATCTCCTACCCGGCCATGTTTGTCAACTCCTAGATTCAGACGACTCCGACGGAGGTATGTAGCAGTTGTGCATGGCGGCGTTGGGGTTGGCATGTTCAGGGGCTGGAGGAGGTCGTCGACGACACTGGTGGCCACGCCGTCGAACATGTGAGGTCCACATCATGCAGAAGGAGGCGAGGAAGATGAGCATAGGGGTGATTTCTCTCTCCCCTACATATCACTTCCACGATGGGCACCAGCTACGCATTCCTCTGGACCAGCGCCGCCTCATCACAAGGTAATCGCCATCGTTTGCCGCGGCTGGAAAGCTTTCTGCCTATATCTTTGTCTGATCGATGTTCTTGGTGTGCATCTCATCTCTCCCTCTCTTCTATTAATTGGCGATTGCTTTAGGTCTGCGCTACCTGATGGCTATGACTCTGCATCCGACCTCGCAAGAATCAATGGCAAGGAGCAGAGATGATCCCCTGCCAATCTTCTTCAAATTTTGTGTAGTGTAGTAAAATCATGATCATATACAATTTAAGAAGGTGAGATATCCATTTTTTTAAGAACACCTGTTTCGCCATGGGATTTTGGACATGGAAAAAAGTGCATGGTTTAAACCATGTTTGTCTTGATAGCAGGTTATCAAAAGTATTGTAGGTTCTAAACCATGTTGACATATTGCAGGTTATCCAAAAGACATGGCAGTACAATAGGGGATTGTCGTCAAAACAGTGTGCCAACTACTTTGATAACAGTGTGCCAACTACTTTGTTGGAGATTGTCGTCAAAACATGCTATTTTCGGGTTTTCTCAAGATGGCATATTTATGATTTCCTCATGGTGTTTGAAAGTTCATATATATATATTTAGTCATTTCACATTTGTTGTTGTTCCGGAGAGTTGACAAGTCGAAGACCCTCTCAACTATATCGCCATTCATTGTAAATAGAAGGGACCCTAAATCATATGATGAATTTGAAATAGAATAGGGAATTTGTATGTATGCTCAATAGGAAAGTTAATTGTACGGACAAGTTTAGAAACTTTCACAGTGTACCCATTGTTTTATGCTTTCTTCTCCTTGCGTTGTTGTCGTGGGAACGAACACCTATGGAGCCGGAGCCCCTTTC
>NC_041385.1:185500621-185501720 GCF_002162155.2 Triticum dicoccoides | reverse complement strand
TACGTTGCGCATGGGCCTCCTTTTATATGCTCAAGGGGTCACCGACAGGTGGCAACGTAGGCGAGGGCAAAAATGGAAAAGGAGTTGTGGTTGGTACAACTACCTGAACAGTGTATCCTACTTAACCCTGACGGCAGGGGACAAGGGCATTAAATGCCCGTCTGTGTCACCCAAACAGTGCAGAAAAGGGACCGTCAGGGGCGCCACCGCTTGCCACGATGGCAATCTTGTCAGCGCCGCTTGCCACCTCGCACCGCTGACTGCATAGCCTCTCGCCACGCGCGCCTGGAGAGGTCCCAGGGCGACACGTTGGTGGATGTGCTGGAGCGCCGGTACAGAGAGGTAGCTTGCTGCGGCAAGCACCTTGCCGCGGTCGTTGTCTTGCCACGCCCGGAAGCTTGTCGCTCGCCGGGCCTTGCCGGGACGCGTGGTGCGTCGCGGCAAGTTCCTTGAAATGCCTCGGTTGGCCTTCCTGGCAAGCTCCTCTTGATGGGGTCTTGTCTCCTTGGCTTAAACACTTTGTTCTTGAATGGCTCCAAAGGAACCACGGAGGACATTGGCGGTCACCCGGCAAGCCTTGCCGCAGGGTGCTGCGACTGCCCGTGCACAAGTTCGGGATACTAGGGTACCCCTACTCTATTACACTGACAGGAGCCCCCGGGCCTGGGCCACACATGGTGCCGAGCGCTGTTGGGCCAGGCCCAAAACAGGGCACGGGCACGCGCGGCCTGGGTCCACGCCATATCTTACTCCGTATCCACCGCGCCCTCCCCTAACGGCACGCGTTGAACGCAGCGTCATGGGAGAGATCGTGGGTGGTTCTTTATTCGGAAAAGCGGAACGTCCGCCCCCTCCCTCCTTATAAGCAGAGGAAACAGGGGCAATTCCCCCATCTCGCTAGTTGTTGTTTCCAATCTCAGAAATCTCCGCCGCTCCCCCCTTCTTCCAAAGCCGAGAGAGAGCAGCGCTCTGCACCCCATCGCCGCCGGCACCACCAACGCCTTCGATCTCCCCCACTACCTCCGCCATGGCTCCGAAAGCCGAGAAGGCTGTGAAGTCGGCCGAGGCGCTGCGGCTCGAGGCGCTGCGAAAGGAGCGG
>NC_041385.1:185481246-185500378 GCF_002162155.2 Triticum dicoccoides | reverse complement strand
GTGGTACTACCTCTTCTGGTCGATGGAGACGCGAGCGCATCCGCGCACGAAGGTACTCTCCGCCGCTTCTTCGGAACCGGCTCCGAACGGATACCCTTTCTTCGCGCTGTTCTTCTACTTCGGTCTCTACCCGCCTTTCTCTAAATTGTTCTGCGATATCATGAACACCTACGGGTTCCACCTCCTTGACTTCACCCCCAACGCTGTTCTGACCATGGCAGTTTTCGCGCATCTTTGCGAAAACTTTGTCAGAGTCCACCCAAACGTAGCTCTCTTCCGCCACTTCTTTATGCCCCGGGTCGAGAGAGGAGATCCTCTATCCAGCGGAATTGCCTGGATCTCGAGAGCCGGCAAGAAGGAAGCCTATCTGGAGGGAGAGCTCCGCAGCAAATGGGAGGAATGGAGAGCGGAATGGTGCTGGATCGTCGAGGAGAACCCGCAGCCGTTTACTGCCCTGCGCCAAGCCCCAGCAGTGTGCGGCAATGATTGGAGCAACCTGGCACCGGAAGACGATAGGTTGAAGATTGCCGTCACCCGGATCTTGCACCTCAGGCTTGCCGGGCTCACTGTAGGCGCCGTTGGCGCAGATTTCCTTCGCCGCTGCATCGCCCCCCTACAGGAGAGGAGGAGACCCGCCTGGGAATTCGGGGGCCCGGCGGACATCATGAGGCTGCGCCCGGGCCTCAATTTCAACTTCACTGTCTTGGAGCTGGACGCGATGCTCAAGGAGCTGTTCAAGCACGATCCTCAGCATCCCGAATGGTTCAGGCTGCCGCAGGGCGTCGTCCCGTTGTGCAACAATTCCTCGCTCAATTGCATCCGTGCAATGATGCCGCAGTGCGATTCGCATGGAATTGTTCCAACTTGGCAAGAGCCCGGAGACGACGTCGTGCAGCAGTTCTTCGACGGCTTGGTGGAGGTGACGGTCCGCTCCGATGAACAGAAGAGCCTCACTCGCGACACCACCGATGCGGAGATGCGGCGCATCGCCACTAGGGCGGAAGAGGCGGCGGCAGCTGCTGCTGCGGGTGAGTTTGGATTCACCGTGGAGGAGGCAGAGGCAGCAGAGGCGGCAAGCCTTGCCGATCGAGATGAGCTTGCCGGAGAGCTTGCCGGCGAGGGAGAGCTTGCCGAGCCTGACGCCGAGTCAAGCGAGCCCGCCGAGGGTGCGAGCGGCCCACCATCTTCAAGCAGCTTGCCGCAAGCAGAGCCCCCGGCTCCACCAAGAAGGCGTCTCCGCAGGGATGGGGACGTAGCAGGGCGGCAGACGGGTCAACAGCCGTTGCGCCGCGCGACACGCTCCACCGCGACAAGCACTGTTGCCGCGGGAGCGTCTCACACCGCTGCGGCAACTAGAGCGGGGTCCTCCCGGACCGCCGTTTCTGATCCTGCCGCTACCCCCGCCAAGCGGTCAAGGGAGCCTACTCCTCCGCCTCGTCGCGCCAAAAGAGGGCCGGACTTCGACCTCTCCGCGCTCAGCTCCGACGAGGAAGAAGAAGAGTAAGATTCCTTGCTGTACTTGTAGTTCTTCAATTCTTGCTGTTTCTGTCTTGTATCTGATTTGCTTTACTCTAAACTCATTCCTTTTCAGGACCCTGGCCCAGAGGGCGGCAAAGAGAGACAAGGCTCCGGTGATTGTCATCGAGGACGAGCCCACCGCGACAGCAGGGGGCGCGCCCGAGACCACCTTGCCGGACCCGGCAATTATTCCCCAAAGCAGCCCCCAGCGCAGCCCCAAGCGTAAGTAGATGGTTTACTTTTTACTGTTAGGCGCGCATGGGTGCTCTTTATTTGTTGACATCTGTCTATTGGTTTGTGTAGGAGCAGAACAGCCTCACCAGGAGCACCCGGAAGCCGCCCCCGAGACGCTATCTGCTTCGACTACGCCGCCAAGGGAGGATTCCCCGGCAAGGGAGCGTTCTCTGGCAAGGGAGAAGTCTCCGGCAAGGGACAGTTCTCCGGCAAGGGACGGCACCAGCGACCCCCCGGTGGTGGAGCCCATGACTGCAGATCCCAGTACAGGTAACCCTTCTTGCTTGAAAACTTCCCTTGTGTTCTTCTTCTTCTGATCTTCTTCTGATCTTCTTTTTGGATATTTGCTTGACTTTTTCTCTCTTTTCCTGGCCGTCAGATCCATCTTCCACGGAGCCGATGGAGACCGAGGCCACCGGCGAGGAGGACGCGCGTGGCAACACTGACGACGCCGCCGCCACCAAAGAAGGAGCTGGCGCTGGTGAGCCTGCCGGCGAAGAGGCCGCCAAAGCTGCCGCCGCAGAAGCTGGCGAGGGATCTGGCGATCGCACTGACGACCCCGAGGCCGCAGGAGCGCAAGGCGCTACGCCGACCGCCGATCCCTCCGCCGCTGCCGCAGCGCCAGGCTCCGAAGAGCCCTAGCCCGGCGCCTATTTGAAGGTCGGCGATGGCGTATTCATCAAGCTCCCCTGGGCATCAAGCTCCAGGGCGCCGGTCGAAGGAGAAGTCTTTGACGAAGAAGTGCTCGCCTCCGCTGGGCTGACTTTGGTTGACGTGCCGAGCAGCAGCAGCGGCGAGCCTGAGGAGGAACAGCTGCTGTGGAGGCTGCTGTCACTCTACCACGCCCGACAAGCCAAGGTGGAATCCCGGGAAGCGCTTGTCGCGCAGGCGGGAGTGGATATTGAGAAGCATGCGAAGGAGCTCCGGAGTCGCAACCAGGAAGCCCTTCGGACCATTGCAGAGGAGCGGGCTCAACTCGCCGAGGCACGGAAAGCCTTCCTCCTCGAGAAGGCCGAAGCTGAAGAGCAACAGCGGCTTGTCGCCGAGGAGCTGTTTGCGCGGGAAGGCGAGTTGGCGCAGCGGAAGGTCAATCTTGACAGCCATGAGGAGGAGCTTGCCGCGCGAGAGCAGACATTTGGTGGGGCCCTCAAGGAAGCAAAAGATGCCGCCGCAGCTACCGAGGCCGCCAAGAAGGAGCTGGAGACGAAGGTGGCGCAGCTGGAGGCCGATCTCAGGGCGAAGGACGAAGAGCTTGCCGCTCTCCAGCGCGAGCGCGAGAAGGACGCCTACGCCCATGGCGAGCTGCAGGGTCGTCTCGTCGAGAAGGGCAAGGAGCTTAGTGCCGCCAAGGACTCCAATGCAGATCTTGAGTTGAAGCTGGCTACTTTGACCGAGACGCTGGACGGCGCCAAGGAGCGGGAGGTGGCCTTGAAGGAGGAGATCAAGGCCAACGAAGTGCTGCTGACGAGGGCCGCCGAAACCCAGAACACTTTTAGGGGGACCGTGGAGCTCTGGACAGAGGGTCTCGTAAATATCGCCACAGTCATCGATGAGGAGCTGGCGCAGCTGGGGATGGAGGATTTTGGGTATTCCTCCAATGAGAACCTCCAGCCCAGCGCCAAGCTCACTTTGTTCTTCAAGGGCGTGGCGACGGCCCTCCAGCGACTCCGGGAAATGATCCCAAAGCAGCTGGCTGACGAGTCGCGCACGATCTGCGCAAGAGTTCTTCAAAAGGTGCTGGTGAAGGTGGCCTTCCGCAACCCGGGCCTCAACCTCACCAATGTCCTCAAGAAGCTGCCGGCGGATGCTGATCTGGAATTGCTCAAGGCCCTTGTCGCACCCATTATGGACAAGGTGAACGATGTCAAGAGGGTTGATGGCAATCGCGTAGATTAGGCCGCCTGTGTTCTCCTTTTCTTGTCGCTGCTGGTCATGTTATGAAAAACAATCTGTTTAGAGCTGCGACAAGCTATTTTGTAATATAACTTTATTTTGGGTATCGATTGCTATGTTATTCCCTTTACTTGATCCCTTCCTTTGTAAGTTTTTGCCCTGCGCTTTTAGGGAACTTGTCGGCGCGGGCACCTTTGCCGCGAGCGCTGAGTGCGGAACATCAGCAGCCTGCTGGCGGTGCCGCTACCGACAAGAAACCTTGTCGCAACTAGTCGCAGCACACTTAAGTTGTTGAGCAGACTCGAAACAAAGTAAGGGCGCAACTAGCTATGAGTTGGTTCCTCCGCGCACATGTTTTCCATACAAAGCACGGTCGTTCGAGGAAGATAACTTAAATTTTTTTAAAATTGATTGCTCAAACTTTGGCAACTTAACTTTTCTGTCGTTTGCTTCCCGGTAAGGCAAAACTTCCTTGAATGACGCCTGGTCCACACCATTATCTTCTCCTTCCCCCCCGGCAAACTTGTGGGCGAGGGAACCTTCCTTTCTTTGAGAAAGAGAAAGAAGAGAAAATAAAGATATGGAGCCTTACGGCTCGTTATTGCTTACCGGGGGTAGGTGCTGCACAAAGTGTCAGATAACACATGCAAAAAATAGAAAGCATGAAATTGACAAGATGTGCGGAGCACATGAGCTTTATTTATGCACGGGGTCTACGCCCGGCTTTGTACAAAGGGTTACATGCAACAGCGGCAAGACTCGTACAAAAGGGTGGTTGTCGGAACAGGTTCCGGCAACCGCGCCTTACGGGTAAAACTTACGAAGATGCTCAATGTTCCAAGAGTTGCTCACCGGAAAGCCATCTTCGGTCTCAAGGCGGACAGCGCCGGGCCTAGTGACTCGTTTCACCCGGTAAGGGCCTTCCCACTTCGGCGTCAACTTGTTGGAATTCTTGGCGGACTGAACACGCCGAAGAACAAGGTTGCCTTCCTCGAGACTTCTGGCGTTAACTTTGTGGCTGTGGTAGCGGCGCAAAGCTTGCTGGTATCGAGCAACTCGTACAGTAGCCTGAAGATGGTCTTCCTCAAGGAGCAGCGCGTCATCTTGCCGCAGCTGCTCTTGCTCAAGCTCATCATAAGCGAGAACTCGAGGCGACCCGTATACGAGTTCCGTGGGGAGAACTGCCTCTGCTCCATAGACTAGAGCGAAAGGTGTCTGGCCAGTGGCTCGATTTGGCGTCGTCCTGATCGACCAAAGAACCACCGGCAGCTCCTCAATCCAGTTCTTTCCGCACTTGCGCAGCCTGTCGAAAGTCCTAGTCTTGAACCCGCGCAGCACTTCAGCATTTTCCCTCTCCGCTTGACCGTTGCTTCTCGTATGAGCAACAGAAGCGAAGCAGACCTTGGCGCCAAGATCTTGGACGTACTGCATGAAGGTGCGACTCGTGAATTGCGTGCCGTTGTCGGTGATAATCCTGTTAGGGATTCTGAAATGGAAAACAATAGACCTGAAGAACTTGACTGCTGACTGTGATGTCACCTTCCTCACTGCTTCCACTTCCGGCCACTTTGTGAACTTGTCGATTGCAACGTACAAGTACTCAAAGCCCCCGACAGCTCGGGGAAAAGGGCCGAGGATGTCGAGCCCCCAGACCGAAAATGGCCAGGATAAAGGGATCGTCTGGAGAGCTTGAGCTAGCTGGTGTATCTGCTTGGAATGGAACTGGCACGCTTCACACTTGGTTACTTGTGTAGTTGCATCCTGGAGGGCTGTCGGCCAAAAGAAACCTTGCCGGAATGCTTTGCCGGCAAGTGCTCTTGCGCCAATGTGGTGACCACATATGCCTCCATGTATCTCCGGCAACAGCTTTTGTCCGTCTTCCCGGGGAATACACTTCAATTTCACACCGTTGAATCTTCTTCTGTACAGTGTGTCATCGACAAACTGGTACATACTTGACTGCCGGGATACTCTTTCCGCTTCTTCTTGCTCTTCGGGAAGTTCTCCTGTCTGAAGGAAACGGACAATCTGCTATGCCCATGCTGGAGCCTGCGGCTCGACAACAAGGACTAAAGGCACATATGCTGCTGCGGGAACATCCGCTTCTATGGCGAGAACCTGTGGCTCAGCCGGAGCTTGATGTTCCCCGGCAAGCTTGCCGGAGCAAAACTTGTCGGGAGTGTCTGCTTCAACGGAACAAACCCTAGGGCTTGTCGGAGCAGACTGCTCCTCATCACTCTTGGTGTTTATCTTGGGGACCTTCTTGGCGGCGGCTTCAGGGAGCTCTGCCGGAAAATAGTCACCAGAAATCAACTTCCTCTTCTTGCTCTGTCCAGTTGATGGCGTTACAGACGGTTGAGTCAGTTTGAGCACAAAGATCCCTGGTTCCACAGGTAACTTAAGTGCGGCGCACTTTGACAGGCCATCGGCAATGTCGTTCTGAGCTCTTGGAACATGTTCCATCTGTAGGCCGTCAAAGTGCTCTTCTAACTTTCTCACTTCATCAGCGTAAGCTTCCATCAACAGACTCTGATAGTTCTTGTTCACTTGGCGGACGACAAGTTGCGAGTCACCCCTGACAATGAGCTTCTTGATCCCAAGGTCTGCTGCGATCCTGAGACCGGCAAGCAAACCTTCATACTCTGCAGTATTTTTTGTTGCTTGCTCCTTGGGAAAGTGCATCTGGACGATGTACTTGAGGTGCTCTCCAGTGGGTGCGACAAGCAACACGCCCGCACCGGCGCCTTGCAGCGAGAAGGCACCATCAAAGTACATCAGCCACTCTTTGTCTGCCTCCTTGACGGGGATGCTCGTTTATGGAGTTTCTTCATCTGGTGTTGGCGTCCACTCTGCTATGAACTCTGCCAATGCCCGGCTCTGGATAGTTGAAGTACTCTCAAACTTAAGGCCAAAGCTTGACAGTTCCAGTGCCCACTCGACAATCCTGCCTGTTGCTTCTGGATTCTGCAGTATCCTCTTCAGCGGAAAACGAGTGACAACTGTGATCTCATGTGCTTGGAAGTAATGGCGCAGCTTTCTCGAGGCCATGAGAAGACCGAAAAGCAACTTCTGCACACCAGAGTACCTTGACCTAGCCCCCTGCAGAAGGGAACTAACAAAGTAAACTGGGCGCTGCACCATCTTCTTCTGTATCTCCTTATGCGCCTGCGCAGATCCATCCTCGCCGGGACCAGAGCTTGTCGGACCAGAGCTTGTCGGACTAGAGCTTGTCGGCGAAGCCCCCTGCTTGTCGCTGGATGCATCTGTCGTGGTTGTTGGCTCATCATCCGCCTCCCTCTCCGCTACTAATGCAGCACTAACCACTTTATTGGTTGCCGCTAGATACAGCAGCAACTTCTCTTGTGGTTTAGGTGCGACAAGTATTGGAGTGGAGGACAGGTATCTCTTTAAGTCCTGCAGCGCAGCCTCCGCTTCCGGAGTCCATTTCATCGGACCTGCCTTTTTCAATATTTTGAAAAATGGCAGGGCGCGCTCAGCAGACTTAAAGATAAACCTGCTGAGAGCAGCCACGCAGCCGGAAAGCCTTCGTACATCCTTGACGCGCTTCGGTGCTTCAATCTGCTCAATGGCCCTTGTTGGGATTGGCTTCAATTCCCCGCTGAGACACGAAGAACCCGAGAAGCTTGCCGGAGAGGACCCCAAACACACACTTCTCGGGGTTAAGCTTGAGGTTGATCTTGCGCAGATTTGCAAAGGTTTCATCTAAATCTTGAATCAGAGTTGCCTTGTCCTTGCTCTTGACCACTATATCATCCATGTAGGCTTCTACATTTCTGTGTATTTATGGCTCAAAAGCGTCATGGACTACTCTTGCAAATGTTGAACCAACATTCTTCAAACCGAAAGGCATCCGTACGAAACAGTATGTGCCACACGGAGTGATGAATGCGGTCTTTTCCTCATCTTCTTCTGCCATGAAGATCTAATGATATCCTGAGTATGCGTCAAGAAATGAAAGCAAGTCACATCCGGCCGTGGAGTCAACAATCTGGTCAATGCACGGCAAGGGAAATGGGTCTTTGGGACAAGCTTTATTAACATCGGTAAAGTCGATACAAAGCCTCCATTTCCCGTTTGCCTTGCGCACGACTACAGGATTGTCCAACCACGTAGGATGGAGCACTCCTCTGACAAGGCCTGCTGCTTCCAGTTTCTTGATTTCTTCTGCGATGAATTCTTGGCGCCCCACTGCTTGTTTCCTGACCTTCTGCTTGACGGGCCGCGCATGAGGACAAACGGCAAGATGGTGCTCGATTACTTTCCTGGGAACACCGGGGATGTCAGACGGTTGCCATGCAAACACGTCGACGTTCGCCCGCAGGAAAGCAATGAGCGTGCTTTCCTATTTAGGGTCGAGAGTGGCACTGATGGTGAAGGTACCACCAGTGCCGTCCTCCTTGGTGGACACCTTCTTGGTCTCTGGCGGAGCTGCCTTCGTCTTCTTACACTTGCCGGTGGAGCTCGATGGTGCGTCCTCGACGGTAGCGCAACACTCCGAAGAGGTGCGCTTGCCGGAGTGGGCATCAGAACTCTTGCCGGACTTGGTCTTCTTCTTCCCTCCGGGAGCTTCAGCGGCAAGTGACTTGCGTTCAGCTGCGGCTGCTGCTTCCCGGTAAATCTTGTCGGCGCACATAAGAGCATCCTTCTTGTCGCCAGGGACAGAGATGACACTTATCGGGCCTGGCATCTTCAGTATGTTGTATGCATAGTGAGAGGCTGCCATGAATTTGGCGAGCGCTGGACGGCCGAGTATCCCATTGTATGGCAATGGAAAATCGGCAACGTCAAAAGTGACCCTCTCAGTCCTGAAGTTCAACTCGCTGCCAAATGTTACCGGCAACGTGATCTTTCCCTTCGGCTTGCTCCTTCCCGGATTGATTCCTTGGAATGTGCCGGTCTCTTCGAGCTCGCTGTCAGGGATCTGGAGTTTCTGGAGTACCGCGGAGGAGATCAGGTTCAAGCCGGCCCCGCCGTCAACTAGCATCTTAGTGACCTTGAGGTTGCGGATAGTTGGTGAGACCAACATTGGCAAGCACCCGACCGCAGTTATGCGATCAGGGTGGTCCTCAATATCAAAGACGATAGGCGTGCTGGACCATTTCAGAGGCTTGCATGACTCGACGGGTGGTTCTGCCGCATTGACTTCCCGCACCCACTATTTGAGCTAGCAGTGTGAAGTATGCAGAGAAGCACCGCCGTCAACGCACAGGACCTCTGTGGCTTTCTGAAACTCCTGCTCATCGGCCTTGTCGCGGCCGTGGGGAGGCCTGTCTCCTTGCCGCTGCTTGGCCTTGCCGCGGCGTCCTCCCCGGCCGGGACGCTTCTTGCCGGATCCTCCAGTACCTTCTTGGGCCTTCTCCTTGTCGCGTCGCTCGTATTCAGCCTTCTGCTGCTCGACAAGCTGCTCGACCTTCTTGCAGCTCTGGAGATCATGGCCCTTGGTGCGGTGGATCTTACAGTACTGCTTGCCGGAGCCATCCTGCTTGTCGGCGGCCGCCACAGCTTCGGCTTCCTTGGCGCCACCTCCGTTGCCAGACTGCTCAACGACTAGCACATCTTTGCCTTTCTTCTTCCTGTTGTTCCGCCGCCGGTTTTTCCTTGCCGGGGCGGCATCCTCACTGTCAGATCCTCCTGCTCCTGTATTCTCTCCGGGGAGTCTCCTCCATTCCTCAGCACGTGCCTACTTGTCGGCGAGGGCATATAGCTCACTGACGTCTCTGATCTTGCACATAGCCATCTCTTCCCGCATCCTGCGGTTACGCACGCTCTGATGGAATGCGCTGATGACCGCGGCAGGGTGGACATCCGGGATTGTGTGCTGTACACGGCTGAATCTCTGAGTGTACTTGTGCAGGGACTCTCCTTCCTTCTGGACGAGTATGTGAAGGTCGCTCTCTTGGCCATGAGGTTTGTGGCCGCCTGTAAAGGCACCGACAAACTGATGGCATAAATCTGCCCATGAGGATATGGAGTTGTCCGGCAAGTGCATGAGCCAGGATCTGACATTGGGCTTGAGCACCAGCGGGAAGTAGTTGGCAAGGATCTTGTCGTCCCGTCCCCCGGCAGCTTGCACCGCGATGGTGTAGATGCTAAGGAACTCCGATGGATGTGTCTTGCCGTCGTACTTCTCTGGTACGTCTGGCTTGAAATTCTTCCTGCTGGGCCACTGGACTTGCCGCAGCTCATGAGTGAACGCAGGGCAACCTACCGCGTATGGCAAGTCGCCTGGTTCCCCTGGCGCATGCATGTCGACAGTGGGCCCAGCGCGCTGGTCCTATTGACGCCGCGCTTCTCTTTGGCGCTCGATGCGAGTACGAGCGTCTTCTTGCTGTCGTTCTTGAAGAACTTGGCGCTGATCGCGACGAGCTCGTGGATCTGATGACACTGTGGAGTCAGTATCGAGGTTGACCCGGCGAGTCGGGGAACTTGGCCTTCGGGGTGGAGAGTGCATGGTGGTTGCACCCCCACCGGTCTTGTCGCCATCGGCTCGTGCCTGGCAGTCTTGCCGCGGCTTCGATGTACTCGGTTGTCGTGGAGTGTCGCCGTTGACGAAGCCGATGAGACTCTGAATGGTGGCCCTCCAGTCGTTGATCTTGTCTGCCGTTGGAGGGTAATCCAGGAGCAGTTGAGCTCGTGCCAAAGCTTCTTCTGAAGTTTTGGGTGGCGGTGGTGAACGGTGCGAGGAGCGGGATATGCTCGGACTCCCAATTGGGTTGGAAGGAGCAGTATCCCGTCCAGGCGACCGTGTCTTGCTTGTGCCAGCATGTTGGCGCGCATGCTGGTCTTGAGCATCCCGAGATCCACCAGCTCGATCTCGGTCCAACGAGCGTATGGTACCACGAGTACCATGACGCTGTTGGTTTCGCACCTCCTGAGATGGGCGCGGTGCATGTACGGACGCCGAGGTCTGCGCAGCCTTGTCCTTGGACCTGGCAGCAGCGTGAGCTCCCTCGTCGACGCTCGTTCTTCCGCCGGCGTCTACCCCACCACCCGTTTGCTCCGGTGGCGGTGGGATCGACGTGGACAGAGCAGCCACCTCCGAAGCCTTCTTCTTCGGTGGCATGTCGACGAAGATGACGAAGATCTAGCTCGTGTGAACGCCGGATCAGGTTCACACAACCTCGACGAACCCTACCTGGCGCGCCAAACATGTCGTGGGAACGAACACCTATGGAGCCGGAGCCCCTTTCGGTTCAGCGGGGGGGGCGGAGATCGCACGAAGAGCAGATCGAGGCGAAGCACACGAGGGATTTACCCAGCTTCAGAGCTCTCCGGAGAGATAATACTCCTACTGCTGCTTTGTGGGTTGTATTGAGTTCTTGCTCGGGAGCGTGAGTGTTCTCTGGTTTCGAATGCTTCGAACCCCCCCTACGTTGCGCATGGGCCTCCTTTTATATGATCAAGGGGTCACCGACAGGTGGCAACGTAGGCGAGGGCAAAAATGGAAAAGGAGTTGTGGTTGGTACAACTACCTGAACAGTGTATCCTACCTAACCCTGACGGCAGGGGACAAGGGCATTAAATGCCCGTCTGTGTCGCCCAAATAGTGCAGAAAAGGGACCGTCAGGGGCGCCACCGCTCGCCACGATGGCAATCTTGTCAGCACCGCTTGCCACCTTGCACCGCTGGCTGCATAGCCTCTCGCCACGCGCGCCTGGAGAGGTCCCAGGGCGACACGTTGGTGGATGTGCTGGAGCGTCGGTACAGAGAGGTAGCTTGCTGCGGCAAGCACCTTGCCGCGGTCGTTGTCTTGCCACGCCCGGAAGCTTGTCGCTCGTTGGGCCTTGCCGGGACGCGTGGTGCGTCGCGGCAAGTTCCTTGAAAGGCCTCGGTTGGCCTTCCCGGCAAGCTCCTCTTGCCGGGGTCTTGTCTCCTTGGCTTCAACACTTTGTTCTTGAATGGCTCCAAAGGAACCACGGAGGACCTTGGCGGTTGTTCGCACACGAACACGTCACCGTGTACCTCCAACGCCGAGGGTGATGCACCACAGCTCACGTCGAAGGAGACCCGTCAGAAGCGCGGTACGCAAGACAATCCGGCGGGCGCTTTTGAGCACCCGAAACCCCACACGCCCGGGAGGGACCCCGTCAGGGCGCGCGGCGGCTATGGGCTGCCCTAGGTCGGCCTAACCGCCCCTAGGGCCTCGAGGTCCGCCGCCCTTCAATGAAGAAGAACGAACGAAGAACGAGGAAGAATAAGAACAAGGGAGAAGGAAAAGTAAAGGTAAAAAGTGTAGATAGATTTGTTCGATTGTGTGTTGTTGTTCAATCGGCCGTCACCTCTTGTTTATATAAGAGGCGGGTGGACTTCCCGTACAAGAAAAGGACTTGCCTAGCCGTCCAAATCATCAAAACCTAATAAAACACGGACTATTCACGACCCCCGTCCCGGATGTCCGGCTCAAGGCCCGGATGATCCGGCCTAGCCCAGTTTTTTGACAGCAGCTCACTGTTTTGACTCTAGAATCCTCATACGACCACGGATTTGGACGGTTTTTATATCCGAATCAACCTTCTCGACGAGACGCACAACTTTCATGTTGAACACTTTTTCATCCGACGCCATCTTGAGAGTGTTTCGGGCCGTTTTCTAAAGTCTGCAGCAGAAAAACGTGTCCGGACACCCGGACGATTGCCCGGATTGTCCGGCCTTTACCCGGATCATCCGGGAGTTGATCCAGATCATCCGGCTCAAGTTTTAGCTTCTGTTGTTTTGGTCAATTTTTCGGCCCTCGGCCGGATGATCTGGACCCCGGTCCGGATGATCCGGCCATACAGTGCTGCAGCGCACAGTTTTGGCTATAACTTTTGCATACGAACTCGGATGGGGACGACACTTATATCAAAATCGTCCGTTTCGACGAGGCGAAGAACTTTGCAGTTGTAACTTTTTCCATCAGAGGCCATCTTGGTGGCGTAATCAGCCGAATACTATTCTGAACACAAAATCTCAATACTTCGAATACAACTTCGGCCTTAGAGATGAGATCGGATGGCTATGGCCCAAATATCAAAATTTCTCCTTTTGACGATATGGAACTTTCTCGCTTTGATCATTTTTCCATTTGAGACCTTCTTAATTACGGTTTTTACCATGCCAAAATTTGGTGTCAACACATGCCCCCCTGTTTTTCGGCAAAACTTGTGTGCCGAAAAATAACTTGCACGAAGTTTCTTCTAAGCACGATGTCAACACTCCATCGGCCGTTTTGTACGTGCTTTGGACGATAAGTATATATCGGCCATTTAGATTAGCAACAAAAATGAAGCTAATCGAACATATAATGATTTGGTAATACCCTTTCATGATGTAAGAAATTATATTGCATCCATGGGTCAAAATAAGTCCACGGAGGGTAACCAGTCATACCTGAGGATGAATTCCATGGCATATGACTAAATGACATAGTTTAAGAACAAGGATGTTGTTTGAACCGAAGATTCTGATGTGCAAACCCTCGACTTGGTTGTTCGAAGCTTGCACTCTTCTCTTTCTTCACCTTTGTCGCACTTATTGCTACGAAATCTTGCATTTTATTCTTGTTTTTAGTACTTCCTTTGGGAACCCCTGCCATGTTCATCTTTTCAAGTTCTTGTGCACTAAGCTTTTGTACTTTCTTCTTTTACCAATACGGTAAGCCGAGTGGGCACCCCGGCTGCGATTTTCTTTAAAGTAATGGCAATTCTTGTTTTATCTTGGGCACTCTCAACTTCCTCCCTTCAGATTTGGCACTTGATTGACTCTCAACAATTGGTTGCTTCATCTCATTGCATTTAGTAGACAATGTCAACATTTTAGTTGGCTCTTTTTCTTTTGAGATCAAATCTGAAGTAGCACTCTTACGACCATCTCTTTTAACGCGGTAAACTTGCTTGAACACCTCCTTTCTATTCCTTGAGCACTGGACCGATTCCTTATGATCGAAACGGTCTTTAGCATGTGATTGTTCAAATGCTGATCTTCTCGGAACTGCATAATATTGGTTAGATGGTCTAAAATAAAATGGAGAGTGTGCCCTCGTATCATACCTGTCCCATGATGGATATGGATCTATATGAGCATAGGGAGGCATCCACGGCATTGGCATTGGCGGCCCAAAATAAGGATATGAATATGTTGCACTAAAATTCGCACTTTGCCAATACCGATCCTCATATTTGCGCCTTGGGGGTGATCTTGGTTTCTTTGCATGATTTGGCCGATAAGCATTCTTCTCTTCACTCTTCTTTTGGTATTTATCCAATAGTTTAGCGAAGGTGATTTTTGATCTCTTACACTTGCGCTTATTTCGGCCTTTGTTTTCTTTTGGTTTGCTTTCATCAATCATTGGATTTGCTTGCTGCCCCCTAGTCCTTGGCGTCTCCATTGTAGCTTCGATGGAATTTTTGCCCTCAAGGTTATGTTCATTATGCTCTTCAACAAATTCTTTACTTGAAAGCTCGATCCCATCACCTGCAGTTTTTACCTTCTCTTTAAATGGATCGGCTAGAAGCAGCCGATGCAAAAACTTTCTGCCATCGGGACCAATCGGAATAGATTGGTCATCTCTTGGTGTCTCAACAAATTTCAATAGTCCTTTATCAATGGCCGATTTAACTATTTGACGAAACATATTGCAATCCTCAAAATTATGTTTGAACGAATGATGCAACCTACAATACATTCGTCCTTGAATTGATGGCTTGACATGGTGATCAAGAATTCTTATGTAATTATTTTTTAGCAACAAATCAAATATTTGATCACACATGCTTGAATAGAAGGCAAACCTTTTATTTTCTAGCCGGTCTTGCTGTGAGAACGGCTTTGGAGTTAAGCAAACGAATGATTCAGATTTTGTATCACCCCATTCGGCTATGAATTTTATTTTGCATTCTCTTACCGATGTCATTGGATAAGAAACTATACTTGCATCGGTTTGCTCAGAAGATTTTAACCTTGGCTTTAAATTTTTAAAACGAAAATAGTTAGAACATACATGTCTCAATTGAGACCAAGTGTAAGCCAAGTAAGGAATAAGCAAAGCTACCCAATTAGATATGAACTTTAGATAAAGCAATGGGGAAAGCCTTGGCTACAATAATTTAACGCTATCGGTCTTTCTGAATGGTGTAATGTGTTGACCGATATGCTTAATAAATTACCCTTCTTCATTGGTCTCTTAGTATTTCTTATGAAGATTTTTCTAATATATGCATCAACAACAAAGTCATGACCAAATCTGGAAACAGGTAAATTAATTGCTAGACATACCTCTTCAAATATGTTGGGAGAGCGTGATGGTGGTGTGACTTGAAGAATATCTTGCTCCGCCTTCAGATAGCTCCCCAACGCCATGTCATCATCTTTCTCTTGATTTCGTGCATCATTCGTTCGAAGGACTTCGTCCACCAAGCTTTCTTCAGCCACTTGTTCTTGTTCTTGAAGCTCATCAATTTTTATGGCACGAAACTCATAGGGCAGGAAGTAGGTTCCATTAATTTCAGAAAAGTCAAGTATGGCTGTCTTGCTATACTTTCCATGCCCTTTCTCAACAATGTTTGCCTCTTTGGATTTGATGGACTCAGAATATATACTACCTGATTCGGCTTTTCCAATAACCAAATTTTCTTTGTTACCTGAATCAATGACTTTATCTTTTTTAATTTGCAAGGCTTCTCGCTCTTGTCTAATTTTAGCCCACATCTCAGCTTGGCGAGCTTTAAACTTTTTCATCTCAATTTCTATCCACTCCTCATGAGATTGCCCCCCAATACTTTCAGACTTTTCCGGCAATGAGGTGCCGAAACTTTGCAATTGTTTAGGGGGTACACTAGATGGTATAACACTGGGCGACTGCATCATTTGCACAACTCTAGCTTTTACTGCATCAAAATCATGAGGCTTCCCGCCTTCTATTAGTTCCTGTTGAATGGAGTTGCACAAATCCCAAGAGTATGTAAGATTGTTCTCAACCACCCAGTCTGGATATGGTTGCCCCCGATGCTTTAAGGCTCTTTCGGCAATGAGATGTTGCCTAAATTCTGTAATTGTGTAGGGGGTACATGATATGCCACGGTAGTAGGTGAAGGCATTTGTGCTCCTGCAGAAGTTTCACTTATTCGGCCATGACCATGAAGGTGTGGAGCCGAATTATGGACATCAACAGTTGCGTATGGTGCCAAAAAATTAATAGCATTAGGTGTAGCATATGATGTTTGAGGGTAATTGGCCAAATAACTAGTAGTAACATGGCCAATTCCCTTATCCACCGGCAAGTTTGGATTAACATACTGCAAGTTATTTGCCGATGAATAAAAAGATGAAACACTATGTTGCATGCCATTGAAAGATCCTACATGGGGTGTTTCAACTTGATTAACCGAACTCATCATGTTGTTCATCGGCATACAGATTTGTGGGGTTGCCAATGCATGAGAGTTGGGATACATATGTTGCATGTTGCTAAAATTATATGAAGTAGAATCATGGAGATTTTGTTGCATCGGCCCTTGCACATAACTAGATGCATGATTGATAAAGCTAGGGCTAGCCGATACATTATGCTCATTAGATGATCTAGCAACAACATATGCATTATTTACATCTACATATGTGAATTGGGTATTCATATTACCTTTGTAGATTGCAAACCCTAGATGACGATCTCTTCGTAGCAAGAACGGGCCGGAGACCGTTCAAAGCTTTGTCCCCAGCGGAGTCGCCAAAAAGTGTGTTCGCACACGAACATGTCACCGTGTACCTCCAACGCCGAGGGTGATGCACCACAGCTCACGTCGAAGGAGACCCGCCGGAAGCGCGGTACGCAAGACAATCCGGCGGGCGCTTTTGAGCACCCGAAACCCCACACGCCCGGGAGGGACCCCGTCAGGGCGCGCGGCGGCTATGGGCTGCCCTAGGTCGGCCTGACCGCCCCTAGGGCCTCGAGGTTCGCCGCCCTGCAATGAAGAAGAACGAACGAAGAACGAGGAAGAATAAGAACAAGGGAGAAGGAAAAGTAAAGGTAAAAAGTGTAGATAGATTTGTTCGATTGTGTGTTGTTGTTCAATCGGCCGTCACCTCTTGTCTACATAAGAGGCGGGTGGACTTCCCGTACAAGAAAAGGACTTGTCTAGCCGTCCAAATCATCAAAACCTAATAAAACACGGACTATTCACGACCCCCGGCCCGGATGTCCGGCTCAAGGCCCGGATGATCCGGCCTAGCCCAGTTTTTTGATAGCAGCTCACTGTTTTGACTCTAGAATCCTCATACGACCACGGATTTGGACTTTTTTATATCCAAATCAACCTTCTCGACGATACGCACAACTTTCATGTTGAACACTTTTTCATCCGACGCCATCTTGAGGGTGTTTCGGGCCGTTTTCTAAAGTCTGCAGCAGAAAAACGTGTCCGGACACCCGGACGATTGCCCGGATTGTTCGGCCTTTACCCGGATCATCCGGGAGATGATCCAGATCATCCGGCTTCAACTTTTAGCTTCTGTTGTTTTGGTCAATTTTTCGTCCCTCGGCCGGATGATCTGGACCCCGGTCCGGATGATCCGGCCATACAGTGCTGCGGCGCACAGTTTTGGCTATAACTTTTGCATACGAACTCGGATGGGGACGATTCTTATATCAAAATCGTCCGTTTCGACGAAGCGAAGAACTTTGCAGTTGTAACTTTTTCCATCAGAGGCCATCTTGGTGGCGTAATCAGCCGAATACTATTCTGAACACAAAATCTCAATACTTCGAATACAACTTCGGCCTTAGAGATGAGATCGGATGGCTATGGCCCAAATATCAAAATTTCTCCTTTTGACGATATGGAACTTTCTCGCTTTGATCATTTTTCCATTTGAGACCTTCTTAATTACGTTTTTTACCATGCCAAAATCTGGTGTCAACAGCGATCACCCGGCAAGCCTTGCCGCGGGGTGCTGCGACTACCCGTGCACAAGTTCGGGATACTAGGGTACCCCTACTCTAGTACACCGACAGTTGTTGGACTTTAATATAATGTCTCTTTAGCTAGTTTGGCATACTATTGTCTCTTTAGGCAGTTTGGAATACTAATGTACCACGACATTGTTCAAACCTTTTGCTATATACCAGAAAGAAAAATTACAACAAGTTCCCGCTGCAATGCGCGGGGTATCACCTAGTGTATATATATATATTAACATCCCCAGAAATATTTTCCACCTATATAATTAATCGGTAAAACCCGGTATTACCCGATATTCATCGAAACCCTTCCGATGACTCCGAATCGCTTCCGGAACCTCTCAGAACTATTACGGATATTAATGAAAATATTTCACAAATATATTCTCATCATTATCATTCCAATAACTCTCAGCAGGTCTTGATTACCTTAAGCTTGTGACCCCGCAGGTTCGATAAAACATAGACATGAACAAAACCCCTTCGTTCAATGACCGATAGCGAAACCGTGGACATCCATATCGGTCCCTATGATTACATGAATGATATTCGAGTGAACCTTTGGTTATCATGTGACATTCCCTTTGCTTTGTGATACTTTACAAAACCCGGGGTGCATCCACTACTAGGGAAAACCTTATACACAGAATCTTACCAGCAACGCGGTTTAAAATAAGGCGCTACTACTACTAGCAGTACCGTGTGACAACAAACCGCGCTACTGATATCCACATAGCTGTAGCGTGTCAGGGGGAAACATCGCTACTACTACAATTTCCACGACCTTGCTGCCAGACTAGCTATAGAAGTAGCGCCTGTTTTGTAACCGTGCTACTGCTATTGAACTTAGCAGTAGGGCTTTTCGCCAACCCTCGCTATTGCTAAGTTTAGTCCATTCCTTGCAACTAAGTTTAGTCCCACCTTGCTCCATGAACAGGGTGTTTACCACCTTAAATATGTTACTTCTAAAACTATCACAACCACTTGGTCTTCATTGAACTCTATGTGTAGGATTTATGGCCCCAATATGAGTCTTCACTGGTTCCTAAACCGGCGAGGACTCATATTGACAATTCAGATTCTACACAAAAAGATCATTGATGACCAATGTATTTTTGATGTTTATTTTTACATGCTTAGCCTTAGTAGTAGTGCGTTTTCGCAGAAGGCGCTACTACTGTAGGCATAACAGTAGCGCGTCTGGAGTAAAAGGCGCTACTGCTATGGCATTTAGAAGTAGCGCTTTATCATAACGCGCGCTACTGCTAAAGCCATCCTATCTTCTCCAACCGGCCATCCCTCACTCTCCCCTCTCCACTCTACTCTCACTCTCCCCCGCACCCCCCATCGTCCGTCGCCATTCCCCGACCACCGTCGTGGCCCTCCCCGTCCATCTTCATCGCCCGCCGCCACCAACGCTCCTGCTCCTCCTCCACTGAGGTAGTTCCTCCATCCCTCCTCCTTCCACCTCCCTTCCCTCCTTGCCCCTCTCCTGATCCCTCCCTCCCTCCATCTCCCTCCTCCCTCCCACCT
>NC_041385.1:185446344-185480980 GCF_002162155.2 Triticum dicoccoides | reverse complement strand
CCTCCCACCTCCCTCCATGCCTTGTCCCTCTCCCGATCCCTCCCCCCCTCTCCACCTCACTCACCCCTCCCTTCGTTCCTACTCACTCCACTTAGTGTAGAAATTTTTAGGTATTCGGAATAGAAAAATTTAGGTATTAAATTTAGTAATAGAAGTAAGAAAATTTAGGGTAGAACTAGGGTAATATAATTTTTAGCAAGTGTTTAATAGAAATAGTTTATTTAGTAATTGGTTAATAGAGCTAGTTTATTTATAGTAAGTGCTTAATAGAACTATTCTATTGAGTAAGTAGTTAGTAGAACTAGTTTATTTAGTAAGTACTTAATAGAACTAGTTTATTAGTAAGTGCTTAATATAACTAGTTTAGAGAGACAGAGAGAGACCTATATTGGCAAATTTAGTTATGTTAGGATTATATATAAGATATTTTGAAATGTTTTTGTTCATATTTTCAACCATTGAAATGCAATGACCATCAAGTTTGAATGCTCATATGATGTAGATATAAACATGTATATCTAGTGTTGCTGAAATAGGATATGTGCTTGCCCAAGTGGCCATGTTTGCAGGGAACACCTCCGAGTGGCCTATGTTTTGCCAGAATGTTGATTAATTTCTGTCCCAGAAAATTCCAGGCACTCGATATGTCCTTTTTTAGCAAAAGTCATGCCGGATTTTTCCGCGAATTTTGGCATGGCTTGTGCTATAATATAGGAAATATCGAGTGCATTGGAAATGCCGGAAAGAGCATTTAACGACATTTTGGGTTTTGCCGTCAATTTATAATCTTTGAATTTTGAACATGGAAGATGTCTGATGACGATGGGATCCCAGAGTGTGGGTACTACTATGATGACTGGGGTTTGTGCGACAGGTTTGCTCACCTGCAAAATGATATGTTTTCATCGTGAAACTGGAAGAGACCCTTGATGTTTGTACGGTATGCAAAAACAAGCATTTTGTCGTAATTAATATCATCACTTGTGCTTCTTTTGTTCAACACGTAATTTCTGGATTTTTTTTCAATTCGATTAGTACAACCCATGCCATGCTAGACCATATGTATTGGAGAAGCTTGGTTTAGGTTTAGATGACTTTGAGAATGTGGAGACGAGGAGGGCTCATTTAAGAACTAAACATGGTTATGAGTTTCCGGTTAAGCTGTACAATGCAGTCAATCACTCCCATTTCGGTTGCTCTAATTGGGAAGCTCTCTACAAGGCATATGGATTTGAGGAGGATATGCAAATAAGATTTGATATTCGTCCCGAAGATTATGATGATGATAATAATATTGACATCTCGGTGGATGTGGATATGCCTCCAGTTTTGCCTAGATGTGAGTTTGTCAAACTAATTTGTTAAGTTAAGTAATTTATATTGTGAATTTAAAAATATTTGGTGTTCATCGGTACTAAACTTATTTATTTATAATTGTCAACTTATTCTTATCTTCAAGAAATACTCGAAAGGTTATAGACAACACATACTACACTTATGACTCAGAGCTTAATTGTGAGGAGAAATGTTATCTTGTCTCATTCATAGAAGATGTTGAGTCCTTTAAAACCAATCACTCTATCCGCTCAAATTACACTAGGTACGTGCCACTAGTCCATAAATTGTTTGATGGCAACTTCATCGGTGCACAAAAGTAGGGGCTCTGCTTTTGACCCCTTTACTTGTGCACGGGCAGTCGGAGCCACCCGCCACAACCACGCATAACAGGGCAGGAAAGGGAAGCCGAAGAGAAGCCGAAGGCACAAAGCAGACAAAGTAGCGACAAGAACCAAGGACACAAAGATCGTATGGGCGAAGCAGGTTTCCCCGCCAAGGACCCTTGCCGGGGCAGCCTCAGCAGCCCCGGCAAGACCCTTGTCGGGGCATCTCACCCACACCAGCTGAGTGAGCCACGCTTGAGCCCACCAAACGCCAGATAAATGCGTTGAGGCAGGGCTCGGGAGGCTCCTCCGTGGTGGCATGCAGATCTTTGTGAAGACATAAGGTGAACAGGATCAAATGAGGATAGGGAGGTAACCATCCTCACCGAAGAAACCCGCAAGACCCCCGGCAAGATCCTTGCTGGGGAAGCCAGCGCGCCACGGCAAGACCCTTGCCAGGCCACCCGGCAAGACCCTCGCCAAGTGCACCGGCAGGGCCACTGCCAGGCCCGCGCCAGCCAAGTCTTCGCCGCCGTTCGCATGCAGCTGCCAACCCAACCAGCTGGGCAGGCACCCGCGTGGCAACATGCAGTCCTTCGTGGAGGCTCCACCATCGCGCCACCTCAGCTGCCTGCCTGCCTACATGGCACCGCATGATTCGCTGGCCGGGGCGCGTGTCGAAGCAAGGAGGAGCGGCGACGGACGGGACGGGCCTCGCCCCCGTCCCCAATAAGGTGGAGGGACACCTAAGCTCGGCATTAAATGTGCTTTGTCCTGTAATACTAGTGATAGGCTCGCAACGCTGTAGCTCTTTCCACCTCCTGTGTGCCATTGTGGCAGCCCCTTTCGCCTATAAAAGGAGGCCCATGGGACACTGAGAAGGGATTCGGCTCTTTCGAACCTCGCAGCACCTAGAGCTAGTTCAAGAGCTCAAGAACACTAAATACATCCACCAAAGCCGG
The DNA here is from genome assembly GCF_002162155.2 of Triticum dicoccoides. Taxonomy (NCBI): domain Eukaryota; kingdom Viridiplantae; phylum Streptophyta; class Magnoliopsida; order Poales; family Poaceae; genus Triticum; species Triticum dicoccoides. Next base: position 185,478,357 of record NC_041385.1, on the reverse strand, counting down.
ATTGTAGGGTTTTACGCATCTTTGCGGCCCGAACCTAGGTAAATCCCCATTGTGTCGTATGCTAGTCCTGCTCTCCTCACGATCCCCGCGCCCTGCAACCATAGAAGGGATTCCAGTGAGCCAATAGGTGTCCTTTACCACCGACATCTTTGGCACGCCAGGTAGGGGGCGTAATTGTGAGAATCTGGTCTGGCAGTTGACCTAGCTGTTCTTCGTCGCCATGGCTCCAAAGAAGAAGGCGGCCACAGCGATCGGTTCATCCGGGACCATGTTGCCAGTACCGGTGCAGACCAGTAGCGGCAAGTCGCGGCGAGAACCCGTGGCGCGACCCGCGAACATCCACATCACCTTGGTGGTTCAGGCCTGGCGTGTGGTGTCGTCCACGCGCCAGGCGACGAGCCACCAGTCGCGGGCTCCAGAGACGGAGTCGGCCCCGCCAAAGGTAGCGCGGGGCCCCGCAGGGGCGCCGCCATCCGGCCAGGCAGCGCGGGGCCCCCCAGGGGCGCCGCCATCCGGCCAGGCGGCGGCATGGCGGCCTCCAAGACACCAACACCGGCGCCCACGGCGCGCTCTTCCCAGGTTGTGCATGATGAGCAGCGTCACCCTACTGGTGGCCCTGCGTGCCACCCTGCGAAGAGCCCTGTGCGCCCATCACATGATGAGGAAGGCCAGCATGCGCGCCGAGGTGCTGGTGGAGGTGGCGAACGGCTGCAGGGTCGTGGCGCAGCTCCTTCTAACATGGTTAGAAGTCGAGGTGCATCGCGGTCCACCCAGCTCTCGCCGCCACCCACGCCAGCGGAGGCCCTAGCACGCGCGCAACTGCTCCTCGATTTCCTTCCCACCGCGGAGAAGCTCGACGAATGGAGAGACACCGTCCGGAGCCTTGTCGACATCGCTAACAACGATGAGTTGCGGCCGGCGGGACCCATAGGCCGTCGCTCCACTGGGCCACCGCGTGCCAGTGGAGACCGTCTTGGAGGCGATGCAACCACGGTGCATTCCCTTCCTCCATCCCGGCCACCCCGGGCGTCGGCTCATCGCGACGGTGCTCGAGACGATATCTCCATCGCGTCGTCCGACCCGTGAACCAACCGCGATCAGCGTCAAGTCCTTCGGGAGCAGGTTCATGAGGACGCTCGAACTACCATCGAGCACCGACGTGATGCACGCCACCAGTCGGACAGGCGGGCAGGGCCTGCCACGGACCACCCAGCGCCGGGAGGCTATGGTGGCCTACCTTACGAGGTGGGTTGTCCGGCTTTCACCCGTGAGCTGCGGCAGTTCCGGTGGCCCTCCCACCGTACGTTCAAGCCCGACGTTGGCGAGAAGTACAACAGCAAGACTCACCCGTCAGAGTTCCTCAGCATCTACACCATCGTGATGCAAGCTGCTGGGGCCCGTGACGATAAGGTGCTTGCCAACTACTTCCCGTTGGCACTCAAGCCTAATGTTATGTCATGGTTGATGCACTTGCCGGGGGATTCCATCTCTTCTTGGGCGGATCTGTGTCATGAGTTTGTTGGCGCCTTTACCGGAGGTCACCAAGCTCATGGCCAGGCGAGTGATTTGCACATCATCCCCCAGAAGGAGGGAGAAAACCTGCGCAAGTACATCCAAAGGTTCAGCCGGGTGCAGTACAACATCCCGATGTTCATCCCGCTGCCGTGATCAGTGTGTTCCATCAGAATGTGCGCAATCACAAGATGCATGAAGAACTGGCGATGAACAAGGTTAAGGATGTGGCCGAGCTCTATGTTCTGGCCGATCGGTGCACTCACGCTGAGGAGGGAAGGAAGTACCCCGGCGAAGATGCCGGTGCGGAAACCGACTCCACGGATGACACCGTCACCCCAGCGAAGAAGGGCCGACACCGCAAAAAGAAGCGCAAGGGCAAGGCCGTGCTTGCCATCGAGGGATCCGACGACACTGGCGCCAGCAAGAAGACCAAGGCGAGCGATCCCGCAAGGAGGTTCCCGAGTGCGACGCTTGCCGGGCCTTGGCGGCTGCCGACAAGCCAGGAAGCTCCGACAAGTAGTATTGCAAGATCCACTGCACCAAGGGCCATGATCTCTAGAACTGCCGGCAGGTAGAGCTGCGCTCTGAGAAGCAGAAAGCCGAGTATGAACGGCGGGACAAGGAGAAAGGCCCAGATGGTGCCGAGGGATCCGGCAAGAAACGTGGCGGCCAAGGAGGCCGCCGCAGCAAGGACAATCTGTAAGAGAGGCCCGCTCGGGGCCGCGACAAGAAGCAGGAAGACGATGATCATGATGAGGACGATGAGTCCGGCGACCACGAGTTTCAGAAAGCCACAGAGGCCATGTGCATCGATGGTGGCGCCTTGCTGCATACATCCCACCGCCAACTCAAGCAGTGGGCGCGTGAGGTCACAGCGGTAGAGCCATCGCTCGACGCATGGAAGCCGCTGAAATGGTCCAGCACGGCCATCATCTTCGACACCGAGGACCACCCTGACCGCACCACTGCGGTCGGATGCTTGCCGTTGTTGGTTTCGCCAACAATCCGCAACCTCAGGGTGACGAAGATGTTGGTTGACGGTGGGGCCTGCCTGAACTTGATCTCACCTATTGTGGTCAGAAGGCCGCAAACCCCGATGGGGACCTCGAGGAAATGGGCACGTTCCAAGGGGTTAACCTGGGGAGGATCCAGCCAAAGGGAAAGGTCACACTGCCCGTAACATTCGGAGGCGAGCTGAACGACAGGACGGAAAGGATTGTTTTCGATGTAGCCGAGATCCCCTTGCCTTACAACGGGATCCTCGGCCGCCCGACACTAGCCAAGTTCATGGCGGCCTCGCACTACGCCTACAACATGCTAAAGATGCCCGGGCCAATGAACATCATCACCGTCCCCTCCAACAAGAAAGATGCACTGATCTACGCCGACCAACTCTACCGGGAAGCAGTTGCAGCAGCCGTCGCTAAGGCACCTACTCCTGCCGATGCAGCCCCGGGGGAGGAGAAGACCAGCAAGACCCCTCGCACCCACTCCGACAAGCGCACCTCTTCGGGGTGTTGTGCTTCCGTCGAGAACGTGCCAGAGAGTTCTGCCGGAAAGAGTAAGAAGTCCAGAGCCAGACCACCGGAGACCAAGAAGGTTCTCGTTAAGGAGGACGACACGGGGGGAGCTTTTACCATAAGCTCCACCCTCGACAACAAATAGGAACGCGAGCTCGTCACCTTCCTGCGGGCGAATGTCGATGTGTTTGCATGGCAAGCCTCCGACATCTCCGGCGTTCCCAGGGAGGTGATTGAGCACCACCTTGCTGTCTGTCCCCATGCGCGTCCCGTCAAGCAGAAGGTCAGGAAGCAAGCTCTGGAGAGGCAGGAGTTCATCACAGAGGAAATCAGAAAGCTAGAGGCGGCAGGCTTGGTGAGAGGGGTACTCCATCCGACGTGGTTGGCCAATCTGGTAGTGGTGCGCAAGGCAAATGGGAAGTGGACGTTGTGTATTGACTACACAAACATCAATAAGGCCTGTCCAAAGGATCCCTTCCCGTTACCGTGCATCGACCAAATTGTTGACTCCACGGCTGGATGTGACCTGTTATCATTCCTTGACGCCTACTCGGGATACCACCAGATCTTCATGACGAAGGAAGACGAGGAAAAAACAGCATTCATCACCCCATGTGGTACGTATTGCTTTTTACAGATGCCTTTCGGGTTGAAGAGTGCTGGCTCAACCTTTGCAAGAGCAGTCCAAATTGGTTTTGAACCCCAGCTGCATAGAAACATGGAAGCTTATATGGATGACATAGTGGTCAAAACCAAGGACAAAGCAACACTTGTGCAAGATATTGAGGAAACATTTGGGAACCTGCGCAAGATCAACCTCAAATTGAACCCTGAGAAGTGTGTCTTCGGTGTACCGTCCGACAAGCTTCTCGGGTTCATTGTGTCCCAGCACGGGATTGAAGCAAACCCAGATAAGATCAAGGCCATCGAGCAGATTGAGGCACCCAAACGAATCAAGGACGAGCATCGGCTCACTTGTTGCGTTGCTCCCATGAGCCGGTTCATCTCCAAATCCGCGGAGCGTGCCCTTCCTTTCTTCAAGACCTTGAAGAAGGCGGGGCCAGTGGAGTGGACCCCAGAGGCCGAGGTAGCGCTGCAGGATTTGAAGAGATACCTCTCCTCTACCCCAGTGTTGGTCACGCCCAAACCACAAGAGCTGTTGCTGCTTTATCTAGCGGCAACAAATCAGGTGGTTAGCGCCGCACTAGTGGCGCAGAGAGAGGTCGACGAGAAGGCAGCGACAGCAGCAAAGCTGACAGATGGCAAGCTGAAACCCTCTCCGGCATGGCTCAATCCCGTCAAGATTGAGTCCCCGGAAGGGGCTGACGCCAGTGCGACAGGACCCATGCGACCGGGTGAAGAGGCACAGAAGAAGAAAATGGTGCAACACCCGGTGTACTTCGTCAGCTCCCTCTTGCAGGGGGCTAGGTCGAGGTACTCAGGTGTGCAAAAGCTGCTCTTCGGCCTCCTTATGGCTTAGAGGAAGCTGCGCCATTACTTCCAAGTGCACGAGATCACGGTGGTCACCCGCCTCCCATTGCAACGAATACTGCACAACCCAGATGCAACGGGAAGGATCGTGGAATGGGCCCTAGAGCTGTCAAGTTTCGGTTTGAAGTTTGAAAGCACCTCGACGATTCAGAGCAAAGTCTTGGCAGAGTTTGTTGCGGAATGGACCTCGACGCCCGACAAAGAGGTATAGGAGACCACACTCCCCAACAAGGAAACGAGCCACAACTGGATCATGTACTTTGATGGTGCCTTCTCGCTGCAAGGCGCCGGCGCTGGTGTGCTGCTTGTCGCACCCACCGGAGAGCACCTCAAGTATGTCATCCAGATGCACTTCCCCCGGGAGATGTCAACCAACAACACCGCCGAGTACGAGGGTTTGCTTGCCGGTCTCAGGATCGCGGCAGACCTCGGAGTTAAGAAGCTCATCGTCAGGGGCGACTCACAGCTCGTCGTCAGGCAAATCAACAAAGATTATCAAAGCTCGTTGATGGAAGCTTATGTAGATGAGGTGAGGAAACTGGAGGAGCGCTTTGACGGTATACAAGTGGAGCATGTCCCTCGAGTGGAGAACGACATCGCCGACTACTTGTCAAAGCACGCTGCCCTCAAGCTACCTGTGGAACGAGGTACTTTTGTGCTTCAGTTAACCCAACCATCCGTTGAGCCGTCAACCGGGCAGAACAAGCAGAGGAAGCTAGGCCCCGGCAAGTACTTCCCCACCGAGCTCCCCGGAGCCGCTGGCAAAGATGTTGCCATGGATGCCGATCCTGCCGCAGGGCGACCGACTCCGGCAGGACCTCGGGTCATGGCCGTGGAGGCTGCCGCTCCCATGGCAGAAGAGATGCCTTTGGTCCTTGTCGTCGAGCCACAGGCTCCGGCATGGGCGTAGTACACCGTCCGATTCCTTCAAAAAGGAGAGCTTCCTGAGGAGCAGGAAGAGGCAGAAAGAGTAGCCCGCCAGTCTGCTCTATACCAATTCATTGATAACGTATTGTACAGAAGGAGACCGAATGGGGTGAAATTGATGTGCATCTCCCGGGAGGAAGGACTAAAGCTGTTGTCAGAGATACATGGAGGCATATGTGGCTCCCACATAGGGTTGAGGGCCCTTGCCGGCAATGCTTTCCGGCAAGGTTTCTTCTGGCCCACCACCCTCCAGGATGCGATGGCACAGGTAACCAAGTGTGAGGCGTGCCAGTTCCATTCGAAGAAGCTCCATCAACCAGCTCAAGCCCTTCAAACTATCCCTCTCTCCTGGCCCTTCTTGGTCTAGGGGCTCGACATATTGGGCCCTTTCCCCCGTGCTGTCGGGGCCTTTGAGTACTTGTCCGTCGCAATCGACAAGTTCACAAAGTGGCCAGAGGTGGAAGCAGTGATGAAGGTGACAGCGCAGTCAACCATCAAGTTCTTCAAGGGGCTAGTGTGCCGTTTTGGGGTGCCCAACAGGATCATCACCAACAACGGCAGACAGTTCACGAGCCATGCCTTCATGCAATATATTGAGGATCTTGGCAGCATGGTCTGTTTGCTTCCGTGGCACATCCACGGAGCAACGACCAAGCAGAGAGAGAAAATGCTGAAGTCCTGTGAGGCTTAAGAACGAAGACTTTTGACAGGCTGCGCAAAAGTGCAAGGCGCTGGATTGATGAGTTGCCGGCAGTTCTTTGGTCGATGAGAATGACGCCAAATCGAGCCACCGGCCGGACACCCTTTGCCCTAGTTTATGGGGCAGAAGCAGTTCTCCCCACAGAACTCATATACGGGTCACCTCAAGTGCTCGCTTATGATGATCTTGAGCAAGAGCGATTGCGGAAAGATGACGCGACGCTCCTTGAGGAAGATCGTCTTCGGGCGGCTGTGAGAGCAGCATGCTACCAGCAAGCTTTGCGCCGCTACCATAGCCGCAAAGTTCATGCCCGTAGCTTTGAGGAAGGTGACCTTGTTCTTCGGCATGTTCAGTCGGCCAAGAATCCCAACAAGTTGACGCCAAAGTGGGAAGGCCCTTATCGGGTAACGCGAGTCACCAGGCCCAGCGCAGTCCGGTTGGAGACCGAAGATGCCGTCCCAGTGAGCAATTCCTGGAACATCGAGCATCTCCGCAAGTTTTACCCATAAGGCGCGGCTGTCGGGCCTCCTGGCAAGCCACCCTTTTGTACAAGCCTTGCCGGCAAGGCATGTTTTGTACAAAGCCAGGCGCAGACCCTAACCATAAATAATCGAAGCGCCGGCGCCCTAAGTTATTGTTGGAAATATGCTCTAGAGGCAATAATAAAAGGATTATTATTATATTTCCTTGTTCATGATAATTGTCTTTATTCATGCTATAACTGTATTATCCGGAAATCGTAATACACATGTGAATACATAGACCACAATATGTCCCTAGTAAGCCTCTAGTTGACTAGTTCGTTGATCAACAGATAGTCATGGTTTCCTGGCTATGGACATTGGATGTCGTTGATAACGGGATCACATCTTTAGGAGAATGATGTGATGGACAAGACCCAATCCTAAGCATAGCACAAGATCGTGTAGTTCGTTTGCTAGAGCTTTTCCAATGTCAAGTATCTTTTCCTTAGACCATGAGATCGTGTAACTCCCGGATACCGTAGGAGTGCTTTGGGTGTATCAAACGTCACAACGTAACTGGGTGACTATAAAGGTGCACTACAGGTATCTCCGAAAGTGTCTGTTGGGTTGACACGGATCGAGACTGGGATTTGTCACTCTGTATGACGGAGAGGTATCTCTGGGCCCACTCGGTAATGCATCATCATAATGACCTCAAGGTGACCAAGTGTTTGCTCACGGGATCATGCATTACGGTATGAGTAAAGTGACTTGCCGGTAACGAGACTGAACGAGGTATTGGGATACCGACGATCGAGTCTCGAGCAAGTAACGTACAGTCTGACAAAGGGAATTGAATACGGGGTTGTTTAATCCTCAACATCGTGGTTCATCCGATGAGATCATCGAGGAGCATGTGGGAGCCAACATGGGTATCCAGATCCCGCTGTTGGTTATTGCCCGAGAGCCGTCTCGGTCATGTCTACGTGTCTCCCGAACCCGTAGGGTCTACACACTTAAGGTTCGGTGACGCTAGGGTTGTATGAATATGAGTATGCAGCATACCGAATGTTGTTAGGAGCCCCGTATGAGATCCTGGACATCACGAGGAGTTCCGGAATGGTCCGGAGGTAAAGAATTATATATAGGAAGTGTTGTTCCGGCCATCGGGAAAGTTTCGGGGTCACCCGATATTGTACCGGGACCACCGGAAGGGTCCCGGGGGTCCACCGGGTGGGGCCACCCATCCCGGAGGGCCCCAAGGGCAGAAGTGGGGAGGGGAACCAGCCCATAGTGGGCTGGTGCGCCCCCCTTGGCCCACCCCCTGCGCCTAGGGTTGAAACCCTAGGGTGGGGGGGGGGCGCCCCACTTGCCTTGGGGGGGCACTCCACCCCCCTGGCCGCCGCCCCCCTTGGGAGATTGGATCTCCCAGGGCCGCCCCCCCCCCCTGGGGGCCTATATAAAGGAGGGCAGGGGGAGGGCAGCCGGACCCTATGTATTGGCACCTCCCTCCCCCTGCTACACCTCGTCCTCCTTCCGCAGCAGCTTGGCGAAGCCCTGCCGAGTTCTGCTGCATCCACCACCACGCCGTCGTGCTGCTGGATCATCATCAACCTCTCCTTCCCCCTTGCTGGATCAAGAAGGAGGAGACGTCTCCCGTCCCGTACGTGTGTTGAACGCGGAGGTGTTGTCCGTTCAGCACTTGGTCATCGGTGATCTGAATCACGGCGAGTACGACTCCATCATCACCCTTCCATTGAACGCTTCCGCACGCGATCTACAAGTGGTATGTAGATGCAATCTCACTCCCTTGGTTGCTTAGATGAACTCATAGATGGATCTTGGTGAAACCGTAGGAAAAATTTTAATTTTCTGCAACGTTCCCCAACAGTGGCATCATGAGCCAGGTCTATGCGTAGTTCTCTATTGCATGAGTAGAACACAATTTTGTTGTGGGCGTAGATCTTGTCATCTTGCTTGCCACTACTAGTCTTTTCTTGCTTCAGTAGTATTGTGGGATGAAGCGGCCCGGACCAACCTTACACGTACGCTTACGTGAGACCGGTTCCACCGACAGACATGCACTAGTTGCATAAGGTGGCTGACGGGTGTCTGTCTCTCCCACTTTAGTTGGAGCGGATTCGATGAAAAGGGTCCTTATGAAGGGTAAATAGAAGTTGACAAAATCACGTTGTGGTTATTCGTAGGTAAGAAAACATTCTTACTAGAACCCAATTGCAGCCACGTAAAAGATGCAACAACAATTAGAGAACGTCTAACTTGTTTTTGCAGCAACTGTCATGTGATGTGATATGGCCAGAAGTTGTGATGAATGATGAATGATATATTGTGATGTATGAGATCATGTTCTTGTAATAGGAATCACGACTTGCATGTCGATGAGTATGACAACTAGCAGGAGCCATAGGAGTTGTCTTTATTTTTGTATGACCTGCGTGTCATTGAAGAACGCCATGTAAATTACTTTACTTTATTGCTAAACGCGTTAGCCATAGAAGTAGAAGTAGTCATTGGCGTGACAACTTCATGAAGACACGATGATGGAGATCATGATGATGGAGATCATAGTGTCATGCCGGTGACAAGATGATCATGGAGCCCCGAAGATGGAGATCAATGGAGCTATATGATATTGGCCATATCATGTCACTACTATATAATTGCATGTGATGTTTATTATGTTTATGCATCTTGTTTACTTAGAACGACGGTAGTAAATAAGATGATCCCTTACAACAATTTCAAGAAGTGTTCTCCCCTAACTGTGCACCGTTGCTAAAGTTCGTCGTTTCGAAGCACCACGTGATGATCGGGTGTGATAGATCCTTACGTTCACATACAACGGGTGTAAGACAGTTTTACACATGCAAAACACTTAGGGTTAACTTGACGAGCCTAGCATGTACAGACATGGCCTCGGAACACAAAGACCGAAAGGTCGAACACGAGTCGTATGGAAGATACGATCAACATGAAGATGTTCACCGACGATGACTAGTCCGTCTCACGTGATGATCGGACACGGCCTAGTCGACTCAGATCATGTAACACTTAGATGACTAGAGGGATGTCTAATCTGAGTGGGAGTTCATTGTAATAATTTGATTAGATGAACTTAGTTATCATGAACTTAGTATAAAACCTTTGCAAATATGTCTTGTAGATCAAATGGCCAACGCTCATGTCAACATGAACTTCAACGCATTCCTAGAGAAAACCAAGCTGAAAGATGATGGCAGCAACTATACGGACTGGGTCCGGAACCTGGGGATCATCCTCATAGCTGCCAGGAAACAATATGTCCTAGAAGGACCGCTAGGTGACGCCCCCATCCCAGAGAACCAAGACGTTATGAACGCTTGGCAGGCTCGCGCTGATGATTACTCCCTCGTTCAGTGCGGCATGCTTTATAGCTTAGAACCGGGGCTCCAAAAGTGTTTTGAGCAACACGGGGCATATGAGATGTTCGAGGAGCTAAAACTAGTTTTCCAAGCTCATGCCGGGTCGAGAGATATGAAGTCTCCGACAAGTTCTATAGTTATAAGATGGAGGAAAATAGTTCTGTCAGTGAGCACATACTCAAAATGTCTGGGTTGCACAACCGCCTGACCCAGCTGGACATCAACCTCCCTGACGAGGCGGTCATTGACAGAATCCTTCAGTCACTCCCACCAAGCTACAAGAGCTTTGTGATGAACTACAATATGCAGGGGATGGTGAAGACCATTCCTGAAGTATTTTCAATGCTGAAGTCAGCAGAGGTTGAAATCAAGAAAGAACATCAAGTGTTGATGGTCAATAAGACCACTAAGTTCAAGAAGGGCAAGGGCAAGAAGAACTTCAAGAAAGACGGCAAGGATGTTGCCGCGCCCGGTAAGCCAGTTACCGGAAAGAAGTCAAAGAATGGACCCAAGCATGAGACTGAGTGCTTTTATTGCAAGGGGAAGGGTCACTGGAAGCGGAACTGCCCCAAATACTTAGCGGATAAGAAGGCCGGCAACACCAAAGGTATATTTGATATACATGTAATTGATGTGTACCTTACCAGTACTCGTAGTAACTCCTGGGTATTTGATACCGGTGTCGTTGCTCATATTTGTAACTCACAGCAGGAGCTGCGGAATAAGCGGAGACTGGCGAAGGACAAGGTGACGATGCGCGTCGGGAATGGTTCCAAGGTCGATGTGATCGCCGTCGGCACGCTACCTCTAAATTTACCTACGGGATTAGTTATAAACCTTAATAATTGTTATTTAGTGCCAAGTTTGAGCATGAACATTGTATCTGGATCTCATTTGATACAAGATGGCTACTCATTTAAATCCGAGAATAATGGATGTTCTATTTATATGAGAGATATGTTTTATGGTCATGCCCCTATGGTCAATGGTTTATTCTTAATGAATCTCGAGCGTAATATTACACATATTCATATTGTGAATGCCAAAAGATGTAAAGTTGATAACGATAGTCCCACATACTTGTGGCACTGCCGCCTTGGTCACATTGGTGTCAAGCGCATGAAGAAGCTCCATGCTGATGGACTTTTAGAGTCTCTCGATTATGAATCATTTGACACATGCGAACCATCCCTCATGGGCAAAATGACCAAGACTCCGTTCTCCGGAACAATGGAGCGAGCAACCAACTTGTTGGAAATCATACATACCAATGTGTGCGGTCCAATGAGCGTTGAGACTCGCGGAGGATATCGTTATGTTCTCACTCTCACTGATGACTTGAGTAGATATGGGTATGTCTATTTAATGAAACACAAGTCTAAGACCTTTGAAAAGTTCAAGGAATTTTAGAATGAGGTAGAAAATCAATGTGACCGAAAGATAAAGTTCCTACGATCAGATCGTGGAGGAGAATATTTAAGTCGCGAATTTGGTACACACTTAAGGAAATGTGGAATCATTTCACAACTCATGTCGCCTGGGTTTTTTTAGGCGGAAAATAATGGCCCCCTCTCCCACCCCCTCCCCCTCCACGGTGATCTCCACCACCTCCGGCGATCTCCACCCCTAGCCACCAAATTTTAGTTTCTCTCCAATAGATCTCTCCGGTGTCTTGAGATCTACTCGTTCATACCCATCTTTCATGGATTCCAATGATGGTTCCGCCCTTGGCTTGGACTTCTCCAAGGGTTTGGTTTTTGCTGAGAAGGTTTTTCAATCTACGGGCTTTTCGGTGCATCCCATGGAAGACTCGGAGATCTTCACCATGGTGGTCTCTTTTGGACATCATTCTTTCCGTTTGAATGAAGATTTGGTGGCGGCGGCTCTTGAGGCAGCAATTGGAAGCTCGGGCATTGATCTCATGGTTTTCTTGATCAAGGATAAGGTATTTGGCTTTCAGGTATCTTGCAAGGCTGTCACCATGATCATTATTAGTCTTAGATCTTTTGCTTGTGATCATTTCAAATGTTACTTTCATCTTTGGAGTAACGGTGGCCCGAATTAGAGTCGTGAGTTTAGGATTTGGAATTTAGAATGTGATGCCGAGTGGATCCTCGTTAGTCCTTCTAAGCGGCGTGCAGCTCTTGGGGTTCTAGCCATGCATTCTAGGCCATCAAAATCCTCATTCAAATCCTCAAGCTATGTTGGCAAGAATTTATCATTTGCGGTCTTTCAAAATTATAATGCTTGTCGAGGTTATCGCTATCCGGCTACGTAAAATTGCATTCAGACTACTGAAGACGCTGGTTATTCTATCCCTCCACATGAGAGAGTTGTCATCCATCCCGTGCCGCCGGTGTGCCTATGGTGGACGTCGATGAGGCCATCTATCTCATTTGGTACGGTTCAAGATCTCCTGCCGTTAGCTGATCGCTCGCCGACTATCTCGGGCGGGAATTTGGGTGCTTTGAATGTGTACGTGCCAACACGTGCCACGGGCCATGGGCTGCTCTCTGTTGGGTCCAACCGGGCTGACCCGGCCTCTTCTGCGGATAATTTGGATATTCCTTCTTCTCAGCAAGCCAGGGATGATTTTGAGGATTTAATTTCTAATATGGTTGATGAGGTTCTCACGTGTCAAAAGTGTTTGAGGAAGGGACACTTTGCGGCCGCTTGCACGTCCAAGTTGTGGTGCATCTCCTGCCTTAGGACGGGTCACATCAGGAAGGATTGCAACAAATTTGCACAGGTTTTGGGGCTTGTTTGGAAACCCAAATCCACTAACGCTACGACTTCCGAGGCGCGCTGCGAGAATCTCTCTCTGACAATGCTTTTACCAAACTTGGACCTCCCTTCCACTTCCGCATTAACTCCCTCGTCCAGTTCCATCAGCCCTGGCCCCAAGACTCCCTCAGCCTCGCCGCCTGAAACCCCTCCTCCGCTGTTGCACTCGCCGTCGTTGGAGGCCGAGCCTTCGGCTCCGATGGCGAACTTTCATCTGGATCCTCAGCTTTACGTCCCCGCGGGCCATCATGTCATCGACGGTGGTGAAGATCGCCTTCCAAGAACCTTCGTCTCGCCGCATATCCCAATTGTGCGCCGCCATGAGGAGTTTATGCTTGCTGAGGTAATGCCTATCCCCCAGCCAGATGAGATTGGTGCTGCTAGAGAGGCTGTAGTTCAATGGTTGCAAGAGCATGGAGTTTTAGTCAGATCGGCTCAGCCTTGGATTCGCTCTGTGGGGCTCTTTGAGCTTTGCGATGATGCTGTTCGTTTCCATCTGCTGCAGCTCCCGCCGCAGCCCCTGGGTAATGATTGCTTTGTGCGCTTTATGAAGCATGATGAGGGAGAATCCTTCCATGGCGTTCAGGGTTTCCGTCAGGGCCTCCTCATGTTCCTTGGCATTCCCTTGGATCTTCGCAATACAAAGTGTATCAGGGCTGCTGTCAACACTTTCGGCAAATTTCATCATTGGGTTAGCAAGGATCCTTACTTGGTCAGGTCTCTGGTATTTGCCTCCTTCCCTGAAGACATTCTGGTGCCACATGATGTGGTGTTTATGGATTTTGCACCCTATGGAGGTGCAAGAGTTTCTTGGACTGCTCCCCTGTATATCTTGGGGGCAAACTTTGCTGAGCAGATGCCCCAAGATGAGGATTGGATGCCCATCAATGGCAATCTGCACCTGGTGCCTGGTGTTCCATTCCCTGAGATGCCTCCTTTCAATTTACCTGCTTTTCCTGCTTTGGGATGGAATGCAGTGCCCCCTCCTGCACCTGTGGTCAATGAGATAGATGATGACAATTGGGGAAACTGGGATGACAATGTAGCCCCTGATCCTGTGCAGGACCAGGAGTCCATGGTGGTAGATTTGTCTGCACAGCCAAGCTCTACTGCTGATGCCCATGTGCCACCTGCTGCTGTTGTAATTCTTGATGATGAGCAGCCTGAAGCCCCTGTTCCTCCTCCAATCAATGAGGAGTTTGCTCCTGATCATTGGGCCATTGTGGTCTATCAGCCTCCTGTGATTAGAGAGGAATTTGTTCTGCCTGCTGTGCCTTATGGGCCTCCTCTACCTCCCGACATGATTTGGAGAAGATCTTTTGAATGTCTGCTACAAGCTCCTATGGTTTTCTCTGTTCCCAAGCTAGTTTCAATGCAGCCTCTGTCGCCTGTTGTTCTGTCTAAGCGAAGCTGGGATTTCGCTTTCTCTGATCTGGATTTGCCACGTCTCACTTGGAACGACCAGGAAGTGGCCAGGCCGGTCGCTAGAGCTCTGTTTGTTGATCCTTCTCCTGATCAGGCGATTCCTCCTGTGACTGTGGTGACAGCGAGAAGGCCACGACAACCTTTGGCGCCAACACCAATTGTTGATACTTTCGTCATACGTTGCACTAGGAGTTTTGTCAAGCGGGATGGTTTCAAGCCCGTTTTCCATGAGCTTGCTATCCAGCCCAAGAGGAAGAAGCCCAGAGCGAAGCCTTTCACGGCCCATGAGACTGAAGAGCAGGCTTCTGAAGAAATCCCCCCGGCGACACCTATTGCGCGGCTTCAGGAAATTGGGCGAGAGTTGGAAATTGATGCCACTCTCCTCTCTGTGGATGCACTTATGGTGGACCCACTTGTTTCTGGCTCCGTCGACCCTGATGTTAGCCTGCTTCTGGACTTCTGGGTATGGCAGGCCCTTAAGCTTGCCTCTTTTATGTTTTATGTCTGTCAGTTATGTCATGAACTTTCTTATGTCTGTGTGCTGGGTCAAACTTTGTTCTGTTATTTTGGACATGTGACATTGTATGTCATATGGGTTATGCTTTCCAGTGTATGCTTTAATGAGTAATTCATGTAGAAATTGGAATGTGCTGTGCTGGAATGTTAGAGGTTTGAACTCTGAATCTAGACAGAGAGCTGTCAGACAGAAAATTGAGGAAAGTCAATGCTCTATAGCCTGCTTGCAAGAAACTAAATGCTCATCTTTTGATTCCAGATCAATCAAAAGTTTCTGCCCTAAGAGATTTGACTCTTTTGCCTGCTGCCCTTCAATAGGGGCTTCTGGTGGTATCCTTGTGGTTTGGGATTCATCTGTTTTTATTGGAAATCTAATTGAAGTTCAACAGTTTGCTGTTGTTATTCAGTTTACCTCCAGGCAGAATAATGAAAGTTGGACCTTGGTTGTTGTATATGGTCCTTGTCAGAGTGAAGCTAGGGACAATTTTATCAATTGGTTATATAATCTCTGTATCCCCATTGATGAGCACTGGTTATTGCTTGGTGACTTTAATTTCCTTAGGTCAGTGGACAATAGAAACTTACCTGGTGGGGACATAAATGATATGTTCATCTTCAATGAGGTTATTGGACATTTGGGACTACTTGAATTGCCAATTAAAGGTAGATCATACACTTGGTCCAATATGCAGGACATCCCTCTTCTGGAGCAGTTAGATTGGTTCTTCACCTTAGTAGATTGGATTTCTGACTATCCAATGACCAAAGTTTTGCCCCTGGCCAGGACTGCCTCTGACCATATCCCTTGCTTAGTATCAATCAAGACAACCATACCTAAATCAAACCTCTTTAGGTTTGAAAACTATTGGTTGGAACTTATGGATTGTGTTGAATCATCTTGGCTAGTCCCATCTAGGAAGACTCACATTACTGCTAAGATTGCTGACAAGTTTAAGCACCTAAGAATGTGCCTTAAGAGATGGCAATTGAACGTTTCCAAGTTGAAATTGCTGATTAGCAAGTGTAATCATGTTGTCTTCCTTCTAGATGAGCTGGAGGAATGGAGGCCCCTGTTTAGACAGGAGTTCAATTTCAGAAAAATTGTGAAGGTCCATTTGGAAAAGCTTTTGCACTTGCACTGCATGTACTGGAAAAAGAGATGCACTATCAGGTATATTAAGGTTGGGGGTGAGAACGCCAAAAAATTTCATGCAATGGCCACTAAGAGGCACAGGAGAAATTCAATTGCTAGTCTTAAATTACCTGATGGCTCTGTGGCCTCTGACCATGATCAAATGGCTGGAATTATTTGGAGCTGCTTCAAGAACTAAATGGGCACTTCTAGAGGGATTGTAATGGGTTTTGATTTAGCATCTCTAATAACTCCAGTGGATGACCTGGATGTGCTTACTAAACCTTCTGAAAAAGAGGAAATGGATGATGTGGTCAAGCATATGCCTGTGGATAAAGCACCTGGACCTGATGGCTTTAATGGTCTATTCTTCAAGAGGTGCTGGCACATAATTTCAAGTGATTTCTATGATCTGGCTCATGCTTTTCATGAGGGGACTGCAGTGCTGGACAACATTAATAGTTCTTTCATTACCCTGATACCCAAGAAACTTTCACCGGAGGAAGTGGGGGACTATAGGCCTATTTCTCTCACAAGCATGGGTCTGAAATTTCTTTCTAAGATGGCTGCCAATAGATTTCAGAGGATAATCATGAAATGCATTCATAAGAATCAGTATGGTTTCATTAAGAGCAGAACAATTCAGGACTGCATTGGTTGGACCTTTGAGTATCTGCATCAATGCCATCAGTCAAAGAGGCCAATTGTGATCCTCAAATTGGACTTTGAGAAGGCCTTTGACTCTGTTGAGCATGAAGCTATCTTCCAAATTCTCAAGCACAAAGGTTTTAATGAAAAGTGGATCCTATGGATGAAGCAGCTACTTGCCACTGGTACTTCTTCTGTCCTCCTGAATGGTGTGCCTGGGAGGAAATTTATTTGCAAAAAAGGAGTTAGACAGGGGGACCCTGTTTCTCCTCTTCTCTGTGTGATAGTTGCTGATCTTCTGCAAACAGTGATTAATGATATGTTCAGCAAGGGGATCCTAAAGCTACCTATTCCCTGCCATGATCAAGACTACCCTGTCATTCAATATGCTGATGATACTCTGATCATCCTTCCTGCTGACAGGCAACAGCTTCTAGCTCTGAAGGATATGCTGTTGGTGTTCTCTCAGTCCACAGGTCTTGATGTCAACTACCATATATCTTTTATCATTCCTATAAATGTTGAAAATGCAGTCATGACAGATCTTGCTTCTGCTTTTGGATGCCAAATTGGAAAGATGCCTTTTACTTATCTTGGTTTGCCTGTGGGTACTACAAGGCCGAAGATGGTGGACTTTATGCCTCTTGTGGATTGTATGGAGAGGAGAATGATTGCCAGCTCCTCATTCCTTAATCAAGGTGAGAGGCTGCAGTTCTTAAATTCTGCTTTGTCTTCCATGCCAATTTTCTTTATGGGAAGCCTGGTTGTTCCTGCTGGAATCCTCAAGCAGCTGGAAAGAATTCAAAGACAATGTCTGTGGAGAAAAAATAGGGAGGAGCCTGCACCATCTCTTGTTGCTTGGGATCTGATTTCTAGACCAAAAAACAAGGGTGGTCTTGGTATTTTGAACCTGGGTGTTCAAAATGTGGCTTTGCTTCTCAAGCATGCTAGTAACTTTCTAAACAGGAAAGACCTTCCTTGGGTGTCCTTAATTTGGGATTCATATTATTATGATGGAATGCCCCAGGGAACAACTCCTTGTGGATCTTTTTGGTGGAAGGATATTTGCAAGGTCTTGCAGAATTTTAGGGACCACTCCTGGGTGCAAGTCAATGTTGGTGACACTGCTCTTTTTTGGTCTGATAATTAGAATCTTGGCAATGAAGTTTCTAGCTTGCAGTCTAGATTCCCAAGATTATTCTCTTTTGCCAAGGATCCATGGATTTCTGTTAAGGACATCTTCAATTCAATGGACTTGTACCAGCACTTCCACCTACCTTTGTCTGCTCAAGCTTTTGATGAGTTAAACTTAATAAGAGATATGTTAGTCTCCCATAGAAGAGATGATACTTGTAACGATTTATGGTTATGGCAGGGCTCTTCAAAGGTTTACAAACCTAAGCTGTTCTATGGTCATGTTTTTCAGAATGAAACTTTCAACCACTTGCTGTGCTAGATCTGGAAATCATCTTGCACTATCAAGATCAATGTTTTTGCTTGGATGCTCATCATGGACAGACTCAACACTAAGGATATGGTTGATAGAAGGCACTGGCACATGGATGATGGTGTTACTTGTAGGCTATGCCCCCTTCAAGTGAGAGAAACCAGAGACCATCTCTTTTTCAACTGCAATTTCAGTGTCAGAGTTTGGAATTATTTGCAGATTGATTGGTCGGCTGGAAATTCAATGTCTGAATTAGTCATCCAGGCAAGAAGAAGTTTTGATAAGCCCTTTTTCACTGAAGTAGTATTTATTGCCTGCTGGAATATCTGGATCATCAGAAATGCCAAGGTGTTCAGAGGTGAGAGGGCAAGTTTCAATAAATGGAGAGGAGCTTTCAGGCATGACATAACTCTGATGCAGCATAGAATCAAATCTGTTTACAAGGATGAGTTGCTCAAGTGGATTTCTTTCTTGCCACCTTAAGTTTTAGCCTTCTCTTTATTTTGTTTTCTTGTTTACTTTTGGTTACCTCTTGTAATCATGCTGTTGTAACTGTTGTCTGGCTTAAATAAAGTTTTGATATGCTGTGGGGGTTTTGCCCCATAGTTCACAGTCAAAAAAAACTCACGCCGCCTGGAACACCTCAGCGTAACGGTGTGTCCGAACGTCGTAATCGCACTCTATTGGATATGGTGCGGTCTATGATGTCTCTTACCGATTTACCGCTATCTTTTGGGGATACGCTCTAGAGACAGCTACATTCACTTTAAATAGGGCACCATCTAAATCCGTTGAGATGACACCGCATGAATTATGGTTTGGGAAGAAACCTAAGCTGACGTTTCTAAAAGTTTGGGGATGCGATGCTTATGTCAAGAAACTTCAACTTGAAAAGCTCGAACCCAAGTCGGAAAAATGCGTCTTCATAGGATACCCTAAGGAAACCATTGGGTACACCTTCTACTTAAGATCCGAGGGCAAGATCTTTGTTGCCAAGAACGGATCCTTTCTGGAAAAAGAGTTTCTCTCGAAAGAAGTAAGTGGGAGGAAAGTAGAACTCGATGAAGTACTACCTCTCGAACGAGAAAGTAGTGCAGGTCAGGAAAATGTTCCTATGATGCCTACACCAACTGAAGAGGAAAATAATGATGATGATCAAGGTACTTCAGATCAAGTTGCTACTGAACTTCGTAGGTCCACAAGGACACGTTCCGCACCAGAGTGGTACGGCAACCCTGTCCTGGAAATCATGTTGTTAGACAACGGTGAACCTTCCAACTATGAAGAAGCGATGGCGGGCCCAGATTCCAACAAATGGCTTGAAGCCATGAAATCCGAGATAGAATCCATGTATGAAAACAAAGTATGGACTTTGACAGACTTGCCCGATGATCGGCGAGCGATAGAAAACAAATGGATCTTTAAGAAGAAGACGGACGCGGATGGAAATGTTACCATCTATAAAGCTCGACTTGTCGCTAAGGGTTATCGACAAGTTCAAGGGATTGACTACGACGAGACATTCTCTCCCGTAGCGAAGCTGAAGTCCGTCCGAATCATGTTAGCAATTGCCGCATACTATGATTATGAGATATGGCAGATGGACGTTAAAACGGCATTCCTTAACGGACATCTTAAGGAAGAGTTGTATATGATGCAGCCGGAAGGTTTTGTCGATCCTAATAATGCTAACAAAGTATGCAAGCTCCAGCGATCTATTTATGGGCTGGTGCAAGCATCTCGGAGTTGGAACATTCGCTTTGATGAGATGATCAAAGCGTTTGGGTTTATGCAGACTTATGGAGAAGCCTGCATTTACAAGAAAGTGAGTGGGAGCTCTGTAGCATTTCTCATATTATATGTAGATGACATACTCTTGATGGGAAATGATATAGAACTTCTGGACAGCATTAAGGCCTACTTGAATAAGTGTTTTTCAATGAAGGACCTTGGAGAAGCTGCTTACATATTAGGCATCAAGATCTATATGGATAGATCGAGACGCCTCATAGGTCTTTCACAGAGCACATACCTTGATAAGATTTTGAAGAAGTTCAAAATGGATCAGTCCAAGAAAGGGTTCTTGCCTGTGTTGCAAGGTGTGAGATTGAGCTCGGCTCAGTCCCCGACCACGGCAAAAGATAAAGAAGAGATGAGTGTCATCCCCTATGCTTCAGCCATAGGATCTATTATGTATGCCATGCTGTGTACCAGACCTGATGTAAACCTTGCCGTAAGTTTGGTAGGAAGGTACCAAAGTAATCCCGGCAAGGAACACTGTACAGCGGTCAAGAATATCCTGAAGTACCTGAAAAGGACAAAGGACATGTTTCTCGTTTATGGAGGTGACGAAGAGCTCGTCGTAAAGGGTTACATTGACGCTAGCTTTAACACAGATCTGGATGACTCTAAGTCACAAACCGGATACGTGTATATGTTGAATGGTGGAGCAGTAAGCTGGTGCAGCTGCAAGCAGAGCGTCGTGGCGGGATCTACATGTGAAGCGGAGTACAGGGCAGCCTCGAAGGCAGCGCATGAAGCAATTTGGGTGAAGGAGTTCATCACCGACCTAGGAGTCATACCCAATGCGTCGGGGCCGATCAAACTCTTCTGTGACAACACTGGAGCTATTGCCCTTGCCAAGGAGCCCAGGTTTCACAAGAAGACCAGGCACATCAAGCATCGTTTCAACTCCATCCGTGAAAATGTTCAAGATGGAGACATAGATATTTGCAAAGTACATACGGATCTGAATGTTGCAGATCCGTTGACTAAATCTCTCTCGCGAGCAAAACATGATCAACACCAGAACTCTATGGGTGTGCGATTCATCACAATGTAACTAGATTATTGACTCTAGTGCAAGTGGGAGACTGTTGGAAATATGCCCTAGAGGCAATTATAAAAGGATTATTATTATATTTCCTTGTTCATGATAATTGTCTTTATTCATGCTATAACTGTATTATCCGGAAATCGTAATACACGTGTGAATACATAGACCATAATATGTCCCTAGTAAGCCTCTAGTTGACTAGCTCGTTGATCAACAGATGGTCATGGTTTCCTGGCTATGGACATTGGATGTCGTTGATAACGGGATCACATCATTAGGAGAATGATGTGATGGACAAGACCCAATCCTAAGCATAGCACAAGATCGTGTAGTTCGTTTGCTAGAGCTTTTCCAATGTCAAGTATCTTTTCCTTAGACCATGAGATCGTGTAACTCCCGGATACCGTAGGAGTGCTTTGGGTGTATCAAACGTCACAACGTAACTGGGTGACTATAAAGGTGCACTACAGGTATCTCCGAAAGTGTCTGTTGGGTTGACATGGATCGAGACTGGGATTTGTCACTCCGTATGACGGAGAGGTATCTCTGGGCCCACTCGGTAATGCATCATCATAATGAGCACAAGGTGACCAAGTGTTTGGTCATGGGATCATGCATTACGGTACGAGTAAAGTGACTTGTCGGTAACGAGACTGAACGAGGTATTGGGATACCGACGATCGAGTCTCGGGAAAGTAACGTACCGTCTAACAAAGGGAATTGAATACGGGGTTGTTTAATCCTCGACATCGTGGTTCATCCGATGAGATCATCGAGGAGCATGTGGGAGCCAACATGGGTATCAAGATCCCGCTGTTGGTTATTGCCCGAGAGCCGTCTCGGTCATGTCTACGTGTCTCCCGAACCCGTAGGGTCTACACACTTAAGGTTCGGTGACGCTAGGGTTGTATGAATATGAGTATGCAGCATACCGAATGTTGTTCGAAGTCCCGGATGAGATCTCAGACGTCACGAGGAGTTCCGGAATGGTCCGGACGTAAAGAATTATATATAGGAAGTGTTGTTTCGGCCATCGGGAAAGTTTCGGGGTCACCCGGTATTGTACCGGGACCACCGGAAGGGTCCCGGGGATCCACCGGGTGGGGCCACCCATCCCGGAGGGCCCCAAGGGCTGAAGTGGGGAGGGGAACCAGCCCATAGTGGGCTGGTGCGCCCCCCTTGGCCCACCCCCTGCGCCTAGGGTTGAAACCCTAGGGTGGGGGGGCGCCCCACTTGCCTTGTGGGGCACTCCACCCCGCTGGCGGCCGCCCCCCTTGGGAGATTGGATCTCCCAGGGCCGGTGTCGGTGTCAAAACCGGCGGATCTCGGGTAGGGGGTCACGTACTGTGCGTCTAGGTGGATGGTAACAGGAGGCAAGGGACACGATGTTTTACCCAGGTTCGGGCCCTCTTGATGGAGGTAAAACCCTACGTCCTGCTTGATTAATATTGATGATATGGGTAGTAAAAGAGTGGATCTACCACGAGATCAAGGAGGCTAAACCCTAGAAGCTAGCCTATGGTATGATTGTTGTAATGGAGGTTATGTCCTATGGACTAAAGCCCTCCGGTTTATATAGACACCGGAGAGGGCTAGGGTTACACAGAGTCGGTTACAATGGTAGGAGATCTACATATCCGTATCGCCAAGCTTGCCTTCCACGCCAAGGAAAGTCCCATCCGGACACGGGACGGAGTCTTCAATCTTGTATCTTCGTAGTCTTGGAGTCCGGCGGACGATGATAGTCCGGCTGTCCGGACACCCCCTAATCCAGGACTCCCTCAATAGCCCCCGAACCAGGCTTCAATGACGATAAGTCCAGCGCGTATATAGTCTTCGGCGTTGCAAGGCGGGTTGTCCCTTTAAATTCCATGTACCTGCCAAACAGTGTCCGGCTTCCTTATAAATGCTGCGCTTCTTGGCTTCTACGCCCAATAATGGCCTTCTTCCACGCGTCGCACGAATGCGAAAAGTCAGGGTATCTTTTATGTTTCACCCCCTAGTCGTGCAAGTAATCTGCCTATAAAAAAGGCAAAAATCCAGATCCAAATCACACCATCTTCCTTCCGCGAATACTCATCGGAGCGCCTTTGACCCAGAATCCATTCCATCATGGACCGTCGGTGCGGCTCCTCTTCTCGCGGTCCCAGCCCACTGCCAGGAGATTGGAGGAGATGCTCTGTTCCGCACAATGAGCTAGCGAAGCTCCAAGCGGGGGGATATCACCCTCCGGCCTTCATGGTTCCGGTCCGAGCCGGGCTGGCCACCTACCAAGGTGGGAAGCAAGCGGAGGCTACCCCAAGTCCCAACAAAGGGGAGCGGGTATGTTTCGTCCCCTATCTGATAAGGGGACTCGGATTTCCCATACATCCGTTCCTCCGCGGGCTCCTGGAGTTCTACGGACTCCAGCTCCATCACCTTACACCCGCTTCTATCCTGCATATCGCGGGTTACGTAGCTCTTTGCGAGCTATTTCTGGGCATCGAGCCCCATTTTGCACTGTGGAAGAGGTTGTTCTGCCTTGTACCCCGCTCTACCGAGGGGTCCATATATCAAGTGGGCGGCGCCGAAATATGGCGCTCTAACGAGAACCCATTCAACGGGTTCGTCTGATATATGGACACCATTATCTCTTCCTTGCCCATTTCTGACCTCCGCGTACGATGGTGTTTTGCAGGAAGCGCCTTCAAGGCGGGAAGCCGAGCCCGCAGCGGCTGACCAACAAAGGTCAGTCCGGACCAGTAGGCGAAAGAGGAGCGCAGTGCAGACTGAAACGTCGCCGCAAAGGTATAGCTCGTAATTAATTATTTGGAGCAACGTTCCTAGGAAGCGTTTGAGTGCTCATGATCTTTGTAGGAGAAAAAGCGCCCGCCGGACTACAGGCGTAGAGGTTGCCAATCCGACCTCGACCAGCCAAGCTCCAGCACCCGGTCTGGAGGGGGAGGCAAGCGCAAGGCGCGGGCCGGATACTCCTCCAACGGAGGATGCCGATCGACTGTCCGCCACCAAGTCTGAGGTGGAGAGCGCCATGAACCACAGGCGCCGCCGGACAGTATTTCGTGAAGCGTGCTTCTCCCCTGAGGCGTTGAATGCCTTTAACACGGGGGACGCGCACCTCCGTGCTGCTCAAGATGGTTTTACCAGAGCCACGGAGCAGTATGTAAAAGACATACGGGTAAGAGATTTTAATAGTTATATATGCCAGTAGCCCCCGAGACTTAAAGTAGTTATGTTAACTAATTTAAGGATCATTTGAAATGCAGGATCTTACCGAGAAGAATACCCAACTATCTCAGGAGCTGCAAGAGTGCAAGGCCCAACTTGAGGCCGCACTTGCTGCCGCAGGAGGAAACACAGAGGCCCCTCATGGTAACACATTTGCTTTTAAATATAAGCGCTGTGTGGCGTGCGCGCAAGTCTAATAATGACATTGCAGGTGTTGCCGGACAGGCAGGAACTGCTGCGCCAGCTGAAGGCCGGCGAGAGGGTGCTGAATAGAGTGCAGCAGGAAAGGAACAAACTTCAAGATGCCCACGCCCAGCTTGGAGAGGAGCTGAAAGGCGTTCGGGTCGAGCTGTCTGGCTCCGTTAAGGAGAATCAGCGGCTTCGCCGCGGCATCTATGGTAAGTGCTTGAGCGAACTCTTTTGAAAAGAAGAGTTCGGCGAGGAAGTCAATTGACAAAATATGTCTTGTAGGTATACTCACAGGTCGCCCTGCGGAGGGGATGCCCGTATCAATGGGTGATCAACTTCCCGAGCTGTTGCAACTGCTCGAACGAGTTTGGCAGGCGATGAGCAACGTCGTCCAGGCTTTATGGCCGGCCCTCTCCCTACCCGAGGGCCTTGGGGAGCTTGCGGAGAAGCTTCAGGGAGTGCGGCAGCGCTTCCATTTATGGAAGATTTCGGCCTGCCGCCAAGGTGCCAGGGAGGCTTGGGCCATGGTGAAGACGCGGTACAAGAAGGCGGATCCCAACCACATGGCCGAGGTCGGACCGGTGGGGCCCGATGGGAAGGAGATCCCTGTGAGTTTAGTATACAGCCAAGTAGAGTTGGCTGCTAAATTTTCCCAACGGGACTGTAAGTTAGACAGCCTGTTAGACGGGATTGAGGAGGAATACAGTCAGTAGATTTGACAATGTATTTTAAAATGACATGTGAAATGCCTTCTAGCCGGATTGTAGATCATTTGTCTTTGCCGACCTTTTCGCTTCAACCTCGGGACCCTAGAGTCCGGAGTGTGTCCGAATACCTTCTCGGTTAAGAAACAACCAGGGTATGCATGGAGACCAGGCGTAGGGGTCATTAGTGCTTTATCAGACAAGTGCCCAACTAGTTATGTTATATTACATGGTTAGTAAGAAACATCTTCCAGGGAGAATAGTTCCGTTAAGGGTTCCTTTCCCTGGGAGGCATGCCCTAAAGTGCAGATAAATAAGTAGGTAAAAAATCATCTTTCAAGTCACCGACCGAATATTCCCTTAAGAACGCTAGCTTTCGGCTTCATCCAGTCTGAGGTACACATCCGGCTGACCCGGCAGTAACAATCGCAGAGGTGCTCCCTTTACCTCCTAGCCGAACAATCGGGAACGTAGGGGTAAGCACAGGAGCCAGGCAACCCAGCTTGGCCAAAACTTAAGTCATATCGATGCATATAATGGTGAGTAAAAGGTACATGTGGAAGCTTGACACATGCGTTGGGCATGAAGCCCTTATAATTGAGCTTCTAGAAAGGAAGCCCCCTGGTACAATGAGTGCGGATGGCACATCAAGTATGTGCGAACAATGCGCAATTAGGCCCTTAAGGGCTTTTTAGGAAAAAGGTTGAGGGAAGAAAGAGAAACAAAAAACAGCTGAAGTGTAAAAATTTGGACGGGGGAAGGGGACGAACTCTTAGTCCAGCGCTAGGCATAGAATCTTCAGAGGCGGGCTGCGTTCCATGGGTTCGGCTCGAGTCGGTTGTCCGATGCATTTCGTAGACGGTACGCTCCGCCGGTCAGGACTTGATCAATGATGAAGGGGCCCTCCCATTTGGGCTTGAGCTTGTCCTTTTTCTTGTCCGGCAGGCGTAGAACTAGTTCGCCAACGTTGTAAGTCTTGGCCCGTACTTCTCTGCTTTGATATCTTTGAGCCTGCTGCTGATAGAATGCGGAACGAGCCTTGGCGACATCGCGTTCTTCCTCCAATGCGTCCAAACTGTCATGCCGATCCAACTCGGCTTCTCTTTCTTCATACATGCGTACTCGAGGTGAGTCATGAATAATGTCGCAGGGCAGAACTGCCTCTGCGCCGTATACCATAAAAAATGGTGTGAATCCGGTAGTACGGTTGGGCGTTGTCCGCAACCCCCAGAGCACGGAGTCGAGCTCCTCTACCCAGTGCGTGTCGGATTTCGTAAGTGACTGCACTAGTCTGGGTTTAATGCCGCTCATTATTAGACCATTTGCTCGTTCCACTTGACCGTTGGTTTGAGGATGATAGATTGAAGCGTAATCGAGCTTAATGCCCATGTTTTTGCACCATGACTTAACCTCGTCGGCCGTGAAGTTCGTGCCGTTATCGGTGATGATGCTGTGGGGGACACCATAACGGTGTACTACCCCGGATATAAAGTCTATCACTGGTCCGGACTCTGCCGTTTTGACTGGTTTGGCCTCTATCCATTTGGTGAATTTGTCCACCATGACCAATAGGTACCTTTGCTTGTGGGTTCCCCCTTTAAGGGGTCCAACCATGTCAAGCCCCCAGACCACGAACGGCCAGGTAATGGGTATAGTTTTGAGGGCGGTGGGTGGCATATGGCTCTGATTAGCAAAGAGCTGACAACCGACGCATCTTTGGACTAAGTCCTGAGCATCTGCCCGGGCCATCGGCCAATAAAATCCTGTACGGAATGCCTTTCCTACAAGGGCTCGGGCTGCTGCGTGGTGTCCGCCTAGTCTGGCATGAATTTCAGCCAGGAGGTTTCGCCCTTCCTCTTCGGAGATACACCTTTGAAGGACTCCGGTTGTAGTTTTCTTATAAAGTTCTCCCTCATGGACCTTGTAGGCTTTCGATCGCCGGACTATGCAGCGGGCCTCATTTTGGTCTTCGAGAAGTTCCAGCCTAAGCAAGTAGGCTAGGAATGGTTCTGTCCACGGGGCGATTACTGCCATTATGTCGTGGGCTGAAGGTGTTATGTCATCGGCTGAATCGCCGGTTGGCGCGGTTGTTTCCGGTTTGTCATTTCCGGACTCCCCTTCCCATAGTACGGATGGCTTGAAGAGCCGTTCCAGGAAGATATTTGGAGGGACAACGTCACGTTTTGCGCCGATGCGTGCCAGTACATCGACTGCTTGGTTATTATCTCGGGCTACGTGATGGAATTCGAGTCCTTCAAACCGAGCTGACATTTTTAAGATAGCGTTGCGATATGCTGCCATTTTCGGATCCTTGGTGTCAAAGTCTCCATTTATTTGGGATATTGCAAGGTTTGAGTCCCCGCGCACCTCTAGGCGTTGAATGCCCATGGAGATTGCCATCCGGAGACCATGTAAAAGGGCCTCATATTCGGCTGCATTGTTGGAGTCCGTGTACATTATTTGAAGTACGTATTGGACTGTGTCCCCGGTCGGGGACGTCAATACGACGCCAGCCCCCAGTCCGGCCAACATTTTAGAGCCGTCGAAGTGCATAGTCCAATTGGAGTATGCGCCGTACTCTTTAGGGAGTTCGACTTCGGTCCATTCAGCGACAAAGTCAGCCAAAACTTGTGACTTTATAGCTCGCCGAGGTTTGTAGGTTATATCGAATGGTAAGAGCTCAATGGCCCATTTTGCAATCCTGCCCATTGCGTCGCGGTTGTTTATAATGTCATTAAGTGGTACTTCGGAGGCCACTGTTATCGAACACTCTTGAAAGTAGTGTCGGAGCTTCCGGGATGCCATGAACACCGCATACGCTATCTTTTGATAGTGCGGGTAACGGGACTTGCAGGGGGTTAACACAGTGGATACATAGTACACTGGTTTTTGAAGAGGAAATTTGTGTCCTTTTGTCTCTCGTTCGACGACGAGTACCGCGCTTACAACTTGATGTGTTGCTGCGATATATAACAACATTGGTTCGCCCAGGTTGGGCGCAGCTAGGACCGGATTTGTTACCAATATGGCCTTTATTTCTTCGAGTCCGGCCGTGGCAGCATCCGTCCACTCGAAGTGTTCGGTGCGCCTAAGGAGGCGATAAAGGGGCAGTGCCTTTTCTCCCAAGCGGGAGATAAAGCGGCTTAAAGCTGCCACGCATCCAGTCAATTTTTGTATCTGTTTGAGGTCTTTTGGAATATCCAACTGTGACAAAGCTTGGATCTTGGCCGGGTTTGCTTCAATTCCTCTACCGGATACAATGAAGCCCAGCAGCTTTCCGGCTGGTACGCCGAAAACGCATTTTTCCGGATTCAGCTTGATGTCATATGTTCTGAGGTTGTCGAATGTGAGCCTCAAGTCGTCTACTAAAGTTTCGACATGTTTGGTTTTGACGACTACGTCGTCTACGTATGCCTCTACTGTTTTGCCGATCTGGGTGGCCAGACATGTTTGGATCATGCGCTGATATGTTGCACCGGCGTTTTTAAGTCCGAAGGGCATCGTGTTGAAGCAGAATGGTCCATATGGAGTGATGAATGCTGTTGCGGCTTGGTCTTCTTCCGCCATCTTGATTTGATGGTAGCTAGAGTATGCATCGAGGAAGCACAATGAATCGTGCCCTGCAGTAGCATCGATTATTTGGTCGATGCGGGGGAGGGGGAAGGGATCCTTTGGGCAAGCCTTATTGAGGTCTTTAAAATCGGCGCATAGGCGCCAGGATTTGTCGTTCTTTGGTACCATTACCAGATTTGCTAGCCAATCCGGATGTTTGATATCTCTGATGAATCCGGCTTCCAATAGTTTGGCTAGCTCTTCTCCCATTGCCTGTCTTTTGGGTTCGGAAAATCGTCGAAGAGCCTGTTTGACTGGCTTGAATCCTTTTAGGATGTTTAGACTGTGTTCTGCCAATCTGCGTGGGATTCCGGGCATATCCGAGGGGTGCCAGGCGAAGATGTCCCAATTTTCCCGAAGGAATTCTCGCAGTGCGGCGTCTACATCAGGGTTCAATTGTGCCCCGATGGAGGCCGTCTTTGTTGGGTCCGTTGGATGGACCTGGAATTTTACTATTTCGTCCGCTGGTTTAAAGGAGGTGGACTTGGATCTCTTATCGAGTATCACATCGTCCCTATTCACCGTAGAGCGCAGCGCGGTGAGTTCTTCTGCCGCTAGGGCTTCGGATAGTGCCTCCAGGGCTAATGCGGCTGTCTTGTTTTCGGCGCGGAGTGCTATGTCTGGGTCACTAACAAGAGTGATTATTCCACCGGGCCCCGACATTTTGAGCTTCATGTACCCGTAATGGGGTACGGCTTGAAAAATTGTGAATGCCTCTCGTCCTAGTATAGCGTGATATCCGCTGTTGAACGGGGCCACTTGGAACGTGACTTCTTCGGATCTGTAATTGTCCGGCGAGCCGAACACCACATCAAGTGTGATTTTTCCTGTGCAGCGCGCTTCCCAGCTGGGGATTATTCCTCTGAAGGTTGTGTTGCTTCGCTCAATGCGGCTCCAGTCTATTTCCATTTTTTGAAGGGTTTCCTCGTAGATGAGGTTTAATCCGCTGCCGCCATCCATGAGGACCTTTGTATGTCGAAAGCCATCCACTATTGGACTAAGTACCAGTGCGGCTGGTGCTCGGGCCGTTCGGAGTTTAGGTTCGTTGTTGGTGTTGAAGGTGATGGCAGTGTCGCTCCATGGATTTGTTGTTGCTACTTGGTAGACTTCGGTGAGGCTGCGGATTGTTCTTTTCCGCATATTATTTGATGCGAAAGTCTCAAAGACTGTTGATACCGTACTGGTATTGTTGGAGCGGTTTTCCGGGGCTAGAAGCTCCTCGCCACTTTTGGCCACCTGTCGTAATATCCAACATGCTCGAAGGCTATGTGTTGGGACGGCGCCTTCTGTACTATGAATTTTACAGGGTCCGCTAAGCCATCCCTCCAGTACGGTTCCGTACCCTCTACAGGGTTTTTGCTTTTTGATTTTTGTGACAGGTGCCTTAGTGTAATGCACCTCTTTGTTGCGGACTAGGGTTATATTCGGGGCCGGATTGTCCCAAAATTTATTTTCGGTTTTCCGGAAACTCTCCATCGCACAGTACTTTCGTACTATGGACGCCAGGTCAGCGAATCGTGTTATTTCACGGCGGCTGACGGCGTTCCGGATTCCCTCATCCGTGCAATTATTGCAAAAAATTGAGATTGCGTTTTCTTCTCGGCAGTCCTTTATCCTGTCCATAACCAGGAGGAATCTGGCCCAGTAGTGATGTACTGATTCAGCGGGCTCTTGCCGGATTAGAGATAGATCGCATATGTCTGGGCGGGTGGGTGGAATTAAGTCCGGAACCCTACCCATCTCGAGGCTCGAAGGCCGGGAAGTTTCCAAATTTGGAAGCTTGGATTGCTGGACGTTGTCCAACGAGTCCGGAACGATGCCTGACTTAGGGTTCAGTGCTCGATCGAAGTCCGTCCCTCCGCAGGAATCCGGCAAGGAGGGTTCGGGAGCCCGGACGTGGATTGTTTTCAATACAGGAGAAGAGTCGCCGCATTGTTCCTCTACCACTGCAACGTGGTGGGTGACCTGGGGAGAGTTAATCTCTCTCAGATTGGTTTTAAGCCCAATCTGATTGTAGTCTGTAGCGACCCCTAGGGCGGCGATGCGATCCAAGAGTTCGTTGACAGACGAGAGCTCTATTGGATCCAGCCGCTCGGCAAATTCCGAGCTGACATGAAGATTGCTTTTGACGACTTGAGAAGTCATTGTCGAAGCGGTGGTGTAACGCCCCAGATTCGATGCGCCAGGTGTCCGCCAGTTATTCGCCGTCGTTGCCTTGTCATGTGCTTGCGTGTTGCACTTTTCCATGTCATCATCTACATTTCATATCATGTCATCATGTGCATTTCATTTTGCGTACATGTTCGTCTCATGCATCCGAGCATTTTTCCCGTTGTCCGTTTTGCGATCCGGCACTCCTATGTCCTCCGGCGTTCCCCTTTTGTCTTTCGTTGTGAGTGGGTGTTAAACATTCTCGGAATGGCCCGAGGTTTGCCAAGCGGCCCTGGCATAGCACCGGTAGACCGCCTGTCACGTTTCGTGCCATTTGGAGGTCGTTTGATACTCCAACGGTTAACCGGGTAACCGTAAAAGCCTCTTTTGTTTGCAGCCCAACACCCCTTCCAAAGTGGCCCAAAACCCATCTAACTCCCCTCCATGCTCTCGGTCGTTCGATCATGATCGCGTGGCCGAAAACCGCTCCTCATTTGGACTCTCCTAGCTCCCTCTACCTATAAATATGCCCTCCCCGTCCAAATTCGCGGTCTATTTCCCCCCAAACCCTAGATCATTTTCCCTCCACGCCGCCGGACGTTTCTTCCTCCGCCGCCGGACATGTCCGCCGCCTCCCGCAGCGAATCTAAGCTCTCCATGTGTCGCCCCGCGCCTACTTCGTCGTCGCAGCCCGCCGGGGCCCGACCGCGGCCCGCCCCGGGCCGATCTGGGCCCAGGTTGAGCCGCCCGTGCAGCGCCGCCCATCGCCTGGCTCCCGCTCGCCCGCCTCCTCCCGCTGGAACCCCACGCCGCCTCGGTCTTCGGCAGCCGTCGGCGAGGAGCTTCGCCGGAGAGCCCTCCCCGTCGACCTTCGACTCCTCCCTCTCCTCTGCCTGAGCGCGAGCCGCCCCGTTCCTCCGCCGCCGCCCGTCTCCGTCCGCCGGCAACCACCACCACCCGAGCCCCGCTGGATCTGCACCCTGTCGGCTCCCAGCGCCGCCCCTGCAACCCTTCGACCGCCACCGACGCCGGGATCTGGTTCCCCGTCACCGGAGCTGCCCATTCCTGGCCTCCCTGCAGTCCCTCCACCGCCGGAGCGCCGCCCCGGTCTGCCGGAGTAGCACCGCCGCCCCTGCCCGATCCAGGAGGGATCGAGGTCGGGGTCGAGCCCCTCCCCGCGTGGGCCGATGCCCCTCCCCTCCGGCCAGCGCGCCTCCCAGGCCCAAGCCGGCCTGCCTTCAGCCTCCTCGCGACCTGGGCCTGGCCCGCTTGGTGAGAACCCATTAAATCCCGCCCCGGGCGCCG
>NC_041385.1:185360485-185445942 GCF_002162155.2 Triticum dicoccoides | reverse complement strand
CGCCCATCCTGTTTTTTTTTTTGCAAAATCGACTAAGTCCTGTATTTTTTTGCACATAATCATGCCATGTTCATCTCATTGCATCTCTGCATCCGTAGCTCCGTTTCGTGTGTATAATATGTCAAATTGTTCGCCTAACGAGTACTTCATTTCATTCCATTGCATCATTTTCATTTGAGCTCATCTTGATGCCCGAAATGCTGTTGGAAGAGTGCATGTTGATGTTAATCTGCTGAAACTGTTATAACTTGCTCATTTGTCATTTTTGCCATGATTGATGTGTGCATCCTATGAGGTTGATGTCTTCATGTATGTTGGTCTATGCCATGCCATCTTTCCAGTGGTGCTAACCATATATTTTTGTAAGTTGTGTGCTGAGTGCATCGAGCTTGTTAAGGAGGGTACTTGCTGTTGTTGTTTTGCTAGACAGATTCTGTTATATTTTGTTGCTATGCTAACATGCTTCTACTAGTCATTTCGTGCATAATCTGGAGATGTCCTATAAACATGTTTTGATATAAATGTCTTTATCTATCCATTCATGCCCTTGGTTGCAATTATAGCCTGCTGGAACATGTTGTTATCTTGCTCTAAATTTGCTTGAAAATGTTGCTGTCAGCCTGTTAACATTAAGTTCACTTGTTCCCATGTGTTTTCCTAGTGATCCATGCCCCCTATGAACTTGCTCTTGCCATGTATAGCTTCATAAACATGTCTTCTTACTGTTGGTTGCCTTGCCATGCCATGTATTGCTCTGTGGTGAGTGGTACAAGCTCACCAACATGCCTACTTATTGTTGTTTCTGCCATGTTTGAATCTGTAATATAACTTGCCATGTTTACATGGGTGCCATCATATTTTCTGATCCATTTTGGCTCATGGTCAGTAAGGGACTTTTGATCTATGCAATTAGTAGATTCATGCCATGCCTTTGTTTGCCATGATATGTTGTTGTAACATGTTGTTTGCTTGCTCTAAACATTGCAACCTGATGTTATTTCCTGATAAGTCTGAAACTGTTATTATTTGCAATCTTACCATGTGTTTTGGAGCATGTTCTAGTGATTTCTGGAGATAGCTCAGTGTTCATGTTTTGTTATGCTTTACCTGTACTTCATGCCCATGCCTTTTGTTATTATGTTGGGGTGCTGTAGCATGTTGTTTTGATGCTTGTAAGATGCCTAGTTGCTGTTATGGACAGATTGTTGCTATAACTTGTATAGAGTGTATGTGTTGCCCCGTTGCTCCGTTTTGAGTGTGCTCTATATGAAACTTGCTTGATTTTGCATGTAGCTTCATATTACCATGTTGCATCCTTGTTTTGGTGTGTTTTCTTGATGTTTGGGTGCATTTTGCATCAATGCCATGCTTAAATTGTTTTGCTCATATCTTCTAGGCCGTAGCTCCGAATTAAATGAACTTTATATGTAACTTGACTAGAATTTCGTGTAGATCCTCTTGGTCCTCTTTAACTTGCTGTTTAACAACTTCAACTTAATGTTTATTCAGTTCTGGACCAATTTCGAAATTTGCATATGAGGACTTACCGGAATTGTTATATGTTGTTTCCGGCCTCATTTAAACTTGCCTTGATGTGTTGTTCTTGTTTGCATCATCTCTTGCCATGAGTAGCCTCATCTAGCTTTATCATGCATCATGCTTGTTGTGCATCATGTCTTGTCCATGTGTGGTGTGTTTACTATGTTGTGTGCTTCTTCTTGTTAGTTCCTATTTCGTTGCGATCGTGAGGATTCGTTCGTCTACGTGTGGTTCGTCTTCATGGCTTCATCTTCTTCATGGACTCGTTCTTCTTCCTTGCGGGATTTCAAGCAAGATGACCGCTACCCTGGATCTCACTACTATGATTGCTATGCTAGTTGCTTCGTTCTATCGCTATGCTGCGCTACCTATTACCTGTTTATCAAGCCATCCCATATTGCCATGAACCTCTAACCTTTGACACCTTTCCTATGCAAACCGTTGTTTGGCTATGTTACCGCTTTTGCTCAGCCCCTCTTATAGCGTTGCTAGTTGCAGGTGAAGTTGAAGATTTCTCCATGGTGGACAGGATTATGTTGGGATATCACAATATCTCTTATATTATTAATGCATCTATATACTTGGTAAAGGGTGGAAGGCTTGGCCTTATGCCTGGTGTTTTGTTCCACTCTTGCCGCCCTAGTTTCCGTCATACCGGTGTTATGTTCCCGGATTTTGCGTTCCTAACGCGGTCGGGTGATTTATGGGACCCCCCTGACAGTTCGCTTTGAATAAAACTTGTCCAGCAAGGCCCAACCTTGGTTTTACCATTTGCCTCACCACCACCTACCTTTTCCCTTGGGAGTAATTAACCCAAGGGTCATCTTTATTTTAGCCCCCCGCGGGCCAGTGCTTGTCTAAGTGTTGGTCCGAAACGAGTAACCTGCGGGGCCACCTCGGGGAAACTCGAAGTCTGGTTTTACTCGTAGCTTGACTTATCCGGTGTTGCCCTGAGAACGAGATATGTGCAGCTCCTATCGGGATTGTCGGCGCATCAGGCGGCTTTGCTGGTCTTGTTTTACCATTGTCGAAATGTCTTGTAAACTGGGATTCCGAGACTGATCGGGTCTTCCTGGGAGAAGGTCTATTCCTTCATTGATCGCGAGAGCTTGTCATGGGCTAAGTTGGGACACCCCTGCAGGGTATAAACTTTCAAGAGTCGTGCCCGCGGTTATGTGGCAGATGGGAATTTGTTAATGTCCGGTTGTAGATAACTTGACACCAGATCCGAATTAAAACGCATCAACCGCGTGTGTAGCCATGATGGTCTCTTCTCGGTGGAGTCCGGGAAGTGAACACGGTTTCTGTGTTATGTTTGACGTAAGTAGGTGTTTAGGATCACCTCTTGATCATTGCTAGCTTCACGACCGTTCCGCTTGTTTGTCTTCTCGCTCTCATTTGCTTATGTTAGCCACCATACTTGCTTAGCCGCTGCTGCAACCTCACCACTTTACCCCTTCCTTTTCCATTAAGCTTTGCTAGTCTTGATACCCATGGTAATGGGATTGCTGAGTCCTCGTGGCTCACAGATTACTACAACAACAGTTGCAGGTACAGGTTATGCGATGATCGTGATGCGAGAGCGATGCTTTCTTGCTTTGAGTTCTTCTGCTTCTTCGATCAGGGGATAGGTTCCAGGTCGGCAGCCTGGGCTAGCAGAGTGGATGTCGTTTGAGTTTCTGTTTATGATTCATCCGTAGTCAGATGTTGTTCTTATGTATGATGTATTATTGTATTCGTGTGGCATTGTTTGCCTCTTGTATGTATCCCCATCTATTATGTAATGTTGATGTAATGATATCCACCTTGCAAAAGCGTTCCAATATGCGGGTCTTTCCTTGGTGGGACCTTCGAGTTCCTTTTGGATAGGGTCGCATATTGGGCGTGACAGGTGGCCGGACAGGCGGTCATAAGAAAACCACCTAGCCGTATAGTTTGGCCGGCGGCCAAAGCTCCTTTGGCGAAAATACCGTCTTTGAAGACGGGAGAAGGCATCATTCCTATCGGCGACGACACAGAGGAACTCTCAATGAAAGCACCAATGTCGGTGTCAAAACCGGCGGATCTCGGGTAGGGGGTCCCGAACTATGCGTCTAGGCGGATGGTAACAGGAGGCAAGGGACACGATGTTTTACCCAGGTTCGGGCCCTCTTGATGGAGGTAAAACCCTACGTCCTGCTTGATTAATATTGATGATATGGGTAGTAGAAGAGTGGATCTACCACGAGATCAAGGAGGCTAAACCCTAGAAGCTAGCCTATGGTATGATTGTTGTAATGGAGGTTATGTCCTACGGACTAAAGCCCTCCGATTTATATAGACACCGGAGAGGGCTAGGGTTACACAGAGTCGGTTACAATGGTAGGAGATCTACATATCCGTATTGCCAAGCTTGCCTTCCACGCCAAGGAAAGTCCCATCCGAACACGGGACGGAGTCTTCAATCTTGTATCTTCGTAGTCTTGGAGTCCGGCGGACGATGATAGTACGGCTGTCCGGACACCCCCTAATCCAGGACTCCCTCAGCCGGCGCCCCCCCTGGGGGCCTATATAAAGGAGGGCAGGGGGGAGGGCAGCCGGACCCTGTGTATTGGCGCCTCCCTCCTCCTGCTACACCTCGTCCTCCTTCCGCAACAGCTTGGCGAAGCCCTGCCAGAGTTCTGCTGCATCCACCACCACGCCGTCGTGATGCTGGATCATCATCAACCTCTCCTTCCCCCTTGCTGGATCAAGAAGGAGGAGACGTCTCCCGTCCCGTACGTGTGTTGAACGCGGAGGTGCTGTCCGTTCAGCACTTGGTCATCAGTGATCTGAATCACGGCGAGTACGACTCCATCATCACCCTTCCATTGAACGCTTCCGCACGCGATCTACAAGTGGTATGTAGATGCAATCTCACTCCCTTGACTCGTTGCTTAGATGAACTCATAGATGGATCTTGGTGAAACCGTAGGAAATTTTTTAATTTTCTGCAACGTTCCCCAACAGTTATAGCATGCATGCTAGGTTGAGTCTCTTCCTTGGTTAGGGTTGACAGTGCTTAGCGGCGGCTAACCCCTAGCTTAGAGGTCGAGTGCGCGTCTTTTTGTCCTTCTCTGTCTTCTTTGGTTCGCAGGACACATAAATATCCTTGCCGGGCTATTTTGGAGAAAAGGGGACGGACCAACATCCAAGCACCGGCGAGCCAAAGTTGTCGGGGGCTACAAGAGCAAGGATCCATCCGCGGCAAGCCAAGGTTGCCGGGGGCTGCAGATCCAGATAAGTCTTCCATCCTCTATCATGCGTTTCGTTATGGACTGAGGTATGTGAAACCTCGTTTTATCCTTAGGCTACCGTACTCCCTCCATTCCGGACCCTGGGACTCATCTCCTGGGACCAAGTTTGGTCGTAGTCGCGGCAGCAAGGAAAGGAAACGAGGGGCCTAAGCCCACCGCATCCTGCCTCCACCAAAGGCGTGAGAAAGGTCAAACGAAGTGGGGGGGGGGGGTGGCAAGGCCTATTGCCGGGTGAAAAAACGTTTATCTTAAAAGTAACAAGGATTCACTGCTTGTTGTGGGCTCCACCCACGAACGAAAAAACCCGGCAAACATCCCTTTTTCATTAAAAAACATCCCTCACAGGTATAGTCCATACGAAATGAAAAACATGAACAAGGGGATTACAAGTTCTAAAGTTAACAAAGGCCCGAGGGCTTACAAGACTAAAAAGATATAAGGTGCCCGTAATCCCTTTCTTGTCCCTCTCCTTAGAAAATTAAGGACAGTATAACCGCACCTAATCCCTGCCCTCACAGTGATTTGGGGTTTTGACCATCCATTTTATTGATACGGGAGTTCCTGGCCATCAGATTTTGTGTCTTAAGCGATCTGGTCCGCAGTCTATTTAAACTGGCCCGGCTATCCTATGGGCTGCTGCTCCAGGGGCTGAAACGGACGCCTCTGGTAAACTGGGCGTTTTCTGGCAGCCCAACTAACCCACCCGATCGGTCGCGCACACAACTCTGAGAGCCCAGCCCACCCTGGCTCTCCTGTCCCCTCCGCAACCCCCTTCTCCTCATAGGGTTTCTCGAGTGGAGGGCATCGCACCGCCGCCGGCCATCCCTCCTCTGCCCCCGCCCACCTCCGCGCTTCTCGCCGTACCGCGCATCCGCTCGCCAGTCCCGATTCTCCTTTATCGTGATGCCGGAAGCCATCGCCGCACACCGACCACGAAGCCGGTGCCCAATCCACTCGCTCCGACCTCGACAGCGCCGCCGGACACCGTTGCTTGACCCCGTCACCCGTACCTTGACTGACTCACCGGAAGAAGCCGCTCGACCCCTACCCCGTCGCCCCTACAACAATGATTGCTCCCTCCCTATCGACCCTGACGCCGCTGCTTCACCCCTACCTTGACCTCGCATCCGGACGTCGTGGCTCTACCTCGATGAGCTTTTGTATGCCTTGTGGATTGTTGCTGGTAGGACTGAATTGTTGCTGCTGTGAATATTTGCTAATTCAACATGTATACGAGTTGGTATCGACTATACAATCTGCTAGTGTGTGGTAATTGTAATGTAAGATTGTTGATTTCAATGTGTGCATAGATGGTCTCAAAGATGCATTTTTTGTGATTGTTAATGTGTGTGGTAGCGAACAACCTTCTGGTTTCCAGTAGCAGCTCTTGTCAAGATGGTTGGTTGCTGAGATTGTCTGTTGTGGGAAGGCAGCCGACGCCGGCCGCTAAGAAGGCGACGTCGAGGAGCTGCAAGGTCGGGCTGTAGTTCCCTGTTGGTAGGATTGCTAGATTCCTCAAGGTCGGCAAGCACGCCGAGCGCGTCAGGGCCTGCGCCCCCATCTACCTCGCCGCCGTCCACGAGTACCTCGGTGCTGAGGTGCGTTTCTACCGGATCTCATCCTTGCCCTTGTTCTTTGAGTCTTCTATTCCTTACCTGGTTTGTTACAGGGTTCTCATTAATCAGGCTATTCTTAGATCTGTTTTCGACCGTACCACTGATTAGTAGCAATGCCTGAATATTTGTGCTAATCTTGTTGTTCTTCCACATTGATACAGGACCCAGCTGGCTGGCAACGCTGCCAAGGACAACAAGAAGACCAGTATCGTGCCCCGCCACATCCAGCTCACCCTGCGAAATGATGAGGAGTTATCTCATGTTGGTTGTAGGGAACACAAGACAATCAGGAGCTTTGGAGCAAGTCCGTCCATGTCGGACCCTTTTCATTTATTTTGCGAATTCCTTTGTATTTATTCATGAGCCTACTTATGCTACTATTCTTGTCCGAAATTCCTTTTCTGTTTGCATGATCGGAGCCATGAGGATTGCTATTCCGTAAGCAGAAGCATACTCCCAGACGACAACTTGCCTGAATGAGCTGATGATGGTTTCTTGGAAATATATAGACCCATATATAGTTTATATAGACCATAACATGGGTTAATTGGTCAGGAGGGGGCCAACATCCAGCAAGATACGGTGTTGCAAAATGAATGTGGGGTTTGTATAGCTAATCAGGTCAGTGTGGTGTATTACCCTCTGCTATTCATATCTTCTTTTTTTGTTGCAATTCTGACGTCCTGATTATGTTGCTTAGTTGTGATAGATTTCCATTCACTTGGGCTCTAGATATCCAGAAACCTGTGATGAAAGATGTTGCTTGAATGGTCAATCCATCGCTGGCTATCTTTTAGACTTACTACACTTCTTGCATTATCTTCTTCAGTAAAAAAATATTATATGCTAGGAAACAAGCTTCAAATATAATTTAGAACAGACCTGAATACATTATTAGTCCTATAGTTAATTAGTATAACTATGGCACCACCTAGCTTGCTATTTTTGACCTTCAAGCCATCCATTAGTCCTATGTCGCTGCCCCAATGCACTTGCTTCTTAGTACTGTATTTTGCCTACCATCCTATCAATTGTTTTGGACAATGTCTCTACTTACTGATGAGACATCTTTCCATATTTATCTGAACCATGTAAGCCACACCAAAGATGTATTCTGACAAATCCATCTTAATCAGCACTATGTCTATCTGGCTCTAGCTTGCTGTCTATGTCAGGTTTGACTTCAATATCCTTAATGATCCAACCCTTAGCTGATTCTTCCACGGTTGATATTATTTATATAGTAGTATGAAATTTTTATGCAAGTAAGCGTATTTACATAGTATATGTATGTGTAATCAGTTTTATGTCATTTTAATACCCGCTTCACCTGTCAAGAGAGGGGAAAAGATATCTATCTTCACCGCCAGTCCATGGTCCTCGAGTGTTTGTACTAAAGTTACTTACGGAGAAGCTTCTCTGTATTGTGTAGCTTTTCTTTTATCATTGTGTATGTGCAGATAATCTTTTTTACAACAATGTGTGCTAGATGAAGATTATGAGCATTTCCTGTATAGGGTATACTGTTGTTCGGAAGGCTGTACTCATAGCAACAGTATGATGGTCTTTTTTCCCCACCCCAAGTATGTGATGATTGGTTCGTCTTCTTGCCTGCATTGTTACCAAGCTAACGGAGGAATTTCCTGGAATCTGCTGGTACCTGTGCTTACAGGGTTTACATGCATATTGTGAAGTTGAACAAGGCAGAGATAGTATCAACTTCAGACCATCCCTTTTCAACCTCAAATTGATGAGTGTGTTCTTATTTCATTGTTACTTGGTATGTTTGTTGAATATCAATGCATTTTGTTCTTAGAAGCAAGTTTGACCTCTTTTCTGCTCATGTGTAGTTGAGGGGGAAAAACTAGATCTTGCAGAAAAAAAACCATGCTTGAGATCTCAATAGTATAAGATTTTGTTTTACTGTGTTTGTGCTAAAAACATGTTCTAATCATTTCAGAGACTGCAGCAGAGGACCTGTTTCCAGAGAGTATCATGTATGCAAGCCAGTAGAATATGAAGATTTACTTGCATCCTTACATTAACTATTTCATTTTTGTTTATTCATCCCTATAGCTGGGTGCAAAACCGCAAGTATGCCAACTGCCTTTCAGTGTTTAAGGTTATTATTGTCATTCGTTCACCGAGTGAAAGATTTGTTTTTTTTTTTGAGGGCAAAGCAAGGCTTTATAACTTAACGGTGTTGGGCAACATCACCCAAAGCACGATCAGCCACATGGGCTGGTACATCGGACTCCCATTCCACATAGTGGTTCCATCGGACTCCCATTCCACATAGTGGTTCGGGTCATACATACGACCAAGATTCGCAAGCTCATGAGCTACGGAGTTTGCATTACGACGACAAACAGAAATAGCAAAGGAAGAGAACCACATTTTGAGTTGGAATTTTGTGTCCTCAATTACTGCAGCGTATGCCAAAGACTCTAGCTTATGGACGTCCATTGCTTCCATCAGAAGTTGTGAGTCGGTCTCAAACACTACATTGACGATACCCATGTCTGCAGCAAGAGAGACTGCATGCGACAGTGCAATAGCTTCAGCAGCAAACGCATCCCTGATGTTCGCCTGACAGCCTACACGCGCGCCAACAATATTCCCATCTGCTGTTCGTGCAACAACGCCCCAGCCTCCACTTTCTTCTCCAGGTACAAAGGACCCCTCCAGGTTAAATTTGACTACTCCTTCCGTTGGTGGCTTTCATACCTCAGGTGTCATCTTCTTTGGCTGTGGCCTGTAAATCTGTAGGTATTCAAACACCATGTTTCGAGTTCTGCAGGCGACCTCATTTGCAGTTACCGGGAGCTCTCCTTCCCTCACCTTATTTCTATTTGACCACCAAAGCCACCAGAAGATCAGCACCTGCAGGCGCTTCCCCTCATCAAGTCTCCACAAATAGTCAAACATTTCATGCACCGACGTGATGTCCTCCAGATCCATCCTCTTCTTCTCCATCGCAAGGTCCCTCCATCCCTTCTTGACCTCCTTGCATTTGATAAACAGATGGGCACCATCTTCGTCAGCACGACCACATAACAAACATTTTGTATCTTCCACTGGTATACCTTTTTTCTTCAGATTTGTGCGTAAGGCTAGGTCGCTT
Source organism: Triticum dicoccoides (assembly GCF_002162155.2). Taxonomy (NCBI): domain Eukaryota; kingdom Viridiplantae; phylum Streptophyta; class Magnoliopsida; order Poales; family Poaceae; genus Triticum; species Triticum dicoccoides. The sequence goes on along the minus strand of NC_041385.1, from coordinate 185,436,388 downwards.
TGTTGCTCAAACAGAAAGCTTTTGTGATAGTTTATTTGAATCTATTTATCCTTTTCCAGAAGTTATCTTGTCACCAAGTATTTATAGAAATTCACATCTTATAGAATAGTTCAAAATAGACGGGCGCAGAACGCGCGCCATTGATGATCTAGTGGAACAAGAAAGCAGAAGGGCAAAAGGGGTGCCTAGGCGAGCTACGAGTGGCAGAAGACACCAAGAGAGCATCTTAGTGGCCGTCCAAGCGCTGGATGGTGATGGCGGCGCTAGAGGCAGAGCTCGAAGACGAGGCGGCAGGACGTCAATACGCAACGAAGGCGTCGGTGCCCGCGTACTCCAACTTGACGGCCTTGCTGCCCACCCTCTTCCTCTTTTGCAGCCTCCCAACGCCAGCCTCCCAAGGAGGCGACCTCGAGAAGTTCAAGGAGCCGGCGACGCGGATGATGGGGTCGCCGGTGCCGCTCGGAACGGCGCTCGACACCTAGTCGGACCCGTCATCTTGCCGCCCGTTGCCCTCGTCGTCGCTGCCGTTGTCTTCCTCGCCACTCTCGCTTGAGGAGGAATCTTCGTCGTCGGAGGAGCTCTCCACGCAGCACCTCACGCGAGTCCCGAAGTGCCCGAAGATCTTGACGGAGAGGAGGCCACCCTCAATTAGTTTGAAATGGAGAGTGAGCCCATCCGTCAAGCTGTGGAGGCGAGCGAAGGTCTTCCACCCTCGGTGGAGATACATGACGTGAGGGGCGGGGAACTCGACGTTGGCCCATGTGCCGCTGTTCCCGCAACCCCTCATATGCAGCCGCAACGCCTACGGCTGATCCAGCTCCATCTCCCGCGCGAATGCGGTCGGGAGGCGAAGCCGACGGCGCGGGGGCTGGCGCAGCCTGACGAAGAACTCGGGAGAGGGGCTGCCGGCGGAGGCAAGGCTGATCTGCCGCCCCGTCATCCTCTTCCTCGAGCACCACGGCGGCCTGGACCTTGCCCCCTCCCCCTTCCTCTAGCGGCCGGCTCCGCCACTACGAGATCTTGGGGAGGAGCGATGCGCTGCCTGGCCGAAACCCTCGCCCCCACTGATGATGCGTCGCCATGCCCCCTTGCCATGGCAGAAGAAGAAAGGAAGCAGGAATGGAGAGAGGCAGATGGCGAAGAGATGAGAGGCACCGTTCCTCCCGCTCCCCTCTTTATAAAGGGGCAGGGGCGAGGCTCGACCGCCCCCTCTCGGCCAATCTAGCTCGTTGAAGTGACAGCAAGCGGGGCCGTCGACCGCCCTCCCCGCTCCATTGAAGGCGCGTGGGAATCGACCCGCGCACGTGCGACTTCCCACGTCCCGCGCGCCTATCATTCGCTCTGCGTTATGCATGCGGTGAACGTGGCGCAAGGGGCGGCGCAGTGGGACGCGTGGAACGGCGGTTCCCAAGCAAGGGCAGTAAATGGGAGGTGGCCCTACGGTCTCAAAGAGACACGCAAGCCACCTCTTTACTGTTCGCCACAAGGTGACGCCAGCATGCTTCCGTCATGCGCGCGCGCACGACCCCCATGTCGCGCGTTCAACGCGGATCGTGTGGAAGCACAACGGACGGAACAGTGGCCGCGGTAAAAATCCGCCCCAACTGCCTGCACACCGTTCTGGGCCTGACCCAACAACGTGCTGCGCTTATGTATGGCCCAGGCCCGGGGGCTCCTGTCGGTGTAAAAAAGTAGGGGCTCTGCTTTTGACCCCTTTACTTGTGCACGGGCAGTCGGAGCCACCCGCCGCGACCACTTATAACAGGGCAGGAAAGGGAAGCCGGAGAGAAGCCGAAGGCACAAAGCAGACAAAGCAGCGACAAGGACCAAGGCCACAAAGATCGCATGGGCGAAGCAGGTTTCCCCGGCAAGGACACTTGTCGGGGCAGCCTCAGCAGCCCCGGCAAGACCCTTGCCGGGGTAGCTTGCCCACACCAACTGAGTGAGCCACCCTTGAGCCCACCAAACGCCAGACAAACACGTTGAGGCAGGGCTCGGGAGGCACCTCCGTGGTGGCATGCAGATCTTTGTGAAGACATAAGGTGAACAGGATCAAATGAGGATAGGGAGGAAACCATCCTCACCGAAGAAACCCGCAAGACCCCCGGCAAGATAATTGCCGGGGAAGCCAGCGCGCCACGGCAAGACCCTTGCTGGGCCACCCGACAAGACCCTCACCAAGTGCACCGGCAGGGCCACTGCCAGGCCCACGCAAGCCAAGTCTTCGCCGCCGTTCGCATGCAGCTACCGACCCAACCAGCTGGGCAGGCGCCTGCGTGGCAGCATGCAGTCCTTCGTGGAGGGTGCACCACCACGCCACCTCAGCTGCTTGCCTGCCTACATGGCACCGCATGCACCGCTGGCCGGGGCGCGTGTTGAAGCAAGGAGGAGCGACCACGGACGGGACGGGCCTTGCCCCTGTCCCCAATAAAGTGGAGGGACACCTAAGCTCGGCATTAAATGTGCTTTGTCCTGTAATACTACCGATAGGCTCGCAACGCTGTAGCTCTTTCCACCTCCTATGTGCCACTGTGGCAGCCCCTTTCGCCTATAAAAGGAGGCCCATGGCACACTGAGAAGGGATTCGGCTCTTTCGAACCTCGCAACACCTAGAGCTAGTTCAAGAGCTCAAGAACACTAAATACATCCACCAAAGCAGGATCGTAGGGTTTTACACATCTTTCCGCCCCGAACTTGGGTAAATCCCCCTTGTGTCGTCTGTTAGTCCCGCTCTCCTCATGATCCCCATGCCCTGCAACCGTAGAAGGGATTCCAGTGATCCCATAGGTGTCGTTTCCCACCGACAAACTTCATTGCCCAAAACTTGGTAAGATTTTGTTAATGATGGTAACTTCATTGCGTACATTATTCGTAAGTAAACTACATTGCTAACTATATATGTTACTATTACGTTTTTCAACACAGGCTCCACAAGGAGGTTGTGCCTGACTTGATGTTTATCGAAGGTGATATGCATATGGTTAGCTTACGACCAACTCATTCGAAGGCTTACCATAGTGCATACTCAATTTGTTCAAGCGATGGAAGGCTCAAATCAAAGAATGGAGCAAAGTGATGAATGCACACACACAACTAATTGGAGACAAAATGAATGTGCGCAAGCCACAAGTTGGAGATAGCTTTATCTCCATTCTCCATTATGGTGATGGACCGGTTTATCTGTTTATGGTATTTTACCTAGGAGAGAGGAGTAGGTCCTAGGTATTAAGAACAATTAGTTAGCGTTGATTATATATGACTATGATGATGATGAGAAGTTGTTATTATGTGCTACAATGTGTTAGATTTGATGATGAGGATGAGGATGAGTAGTCATTATGAGTACTATGATGATGATGAGGAGAAGTTGTTATTATAACTAGTGACCAAGTTGTTATATGATGTCTCATGGACAAAAATGATGATGATGAGGAGTTTTTATATGAAAATGATGTATTATGATGATAAGTTATTAATGATATTATGATGATGAGTTATTATGTCATTAGGTGAAAGAACCGCAGTTTAGTTTCAAGTGGATGGATCCAAAGTGCCCAATTGAAACTAATCCACGGTTCTTTCACCCAATGATGATAATAACTCATTATGATGTAATAACAATCTCTAAATTGCTACTATATGAAAACTTGTATAATCATATACAAATACGACATAAAATAAAAAAAGAATATGTAATAATAGTAGTAGTGCGGGTAGAGCAGCGTTGCTAGTAACTACCAATAGCGCGTTCTTAATAGGGGTAGTAGTAGTGCGGGTGAACCAACACTACCGCTACCCTTTAGCTGTAGCGCCATAGTAGTAGCGCGGTCCCCCGCGCTACTGCTAGCCCAAAAACCAGCGGTACTGCTAGGCATTTCCCTAGTAGTGATCGGTATCCTCTTGGGTCATCACCATGCCCACTATACTGTTGCTCCCGTTACCGGTTTTTTTCTTCTTTCTCGTTGACGTGTTTCGGCATCCCTGTGACATTGTCACCTATGTTTGGACAGGCGATGATGGATGCCATCACACCGGGAGGGCCCTAAAATATCTCTCCATCACCAGAGGAGCAAATCCCACTCTCAAGCTGTTTGTTCACTTGTCAAACTTTCTAGTGAACCTGAAAGTTGTCGTTATGATCACCTTGTTACAGATGACGTTTGAGCAACCCCGAAGTCCACCGTCTGGTAAGAAGTAACCGAGACACTCTCATGGTCTGACAAACTAAAGTACACATGCTAACAATTCGTGTTATAATAGATGATTTCAGACGATATGATCACAAAGTATAACATACAAGATTGGGTCGATTCAATATGATGGTTCTTCTAATGTCATACCCTTAATGTTTTTTAGGACTACCGTTGCACCTAACGATATCCTAAGATCCTGAAAACATGGTCACCAACAACACTTGAGCCAGTCCTAGAGGCTCGACCGGGAACCTATTGTTTGATTGTTTATCGTTCCACACGTGCATATTTCCATTGAATCACATATTCCAGGATCATAGCAGTTATAGCATGAAATATAAACTCTTAACTATGAATAATGGAAATACAATAATACAATATTATTGCCTTGAGGGCATATTTCCAACAGTCTCCTACTTGCACTAGAGTCAATAATCTAGTTGCATAACACTTTGACAACTTATCTAGTGTTATTAATGCATTGCTTGTGGCAGAGCCATTGTCATTAGTTTTGACAAACTCAAAACTTTGTGATATTTTTGCTGGTATTGTGTGCTTCTCAGATCTTAATCCGTCTAGCTTTTCAGCCATAATAATTTATTGATAATATAAATATTATTGTATTTACGATCATAATATTCTTATGTCAAGACTCTTCTTGATCATATTTTGAATTAAACCATTTTATAAAGATTCTTCTTGCATAACCTTTATGGGTCACTTACAACTCTCGTAACATCTATTCAGACAAAACATTTATATCAAGGCAATTCTTGATTCAAATAAAAATTGAAACATCTCATGTTTTCATGACATATATCCTTATCGTTTATAGATTCAACAACTTTGTTCATATATAATTCTGAATTATTATAGCGCAATTATGAAGTTTGATATTCATATATTCTTAATAGCGAACTTCAACCTCAATATCTTGAAATAAACTTTTTTACCCTTTGATGTTTTATTACTAACTTTTAGCAAATATACTTTGGCCATTATATATCATAACTTATCAAGATAATTTTATATTCCAAGCTTATCATTCATGAGCTTCAAGTTATATGACATTTAGAGAAAACAATTTTCTCTATATTTTAAAACTCCCCTTTTAAAATCTTGTCAATATATATATAAACTTTGTTTTTAGCTTAATAAGACATCTTGATCTATCTTCATAGATCCTTTCATGCCCAATATTTCGCTTTACACTTTGATGGAAATTTTGTTTCAAAATCATTTTGTTTTGTGCTTAGGAACATTATATTGCTTCTATTCCATAATATGTCATATACATATAGGATAAAAAACTTTATACAACTCCCACTAAGTTCTACAAAACTATTTTGTCAGTACTTAGAAGTTTTATATTATTTCTGTTTCATGATATTTCTTACATATATGACTTAGAAATATTATATAGCTCCCACTGAATTTTACACAAAATTACTTTTGTACAAGTCCAAAATACAATGCTAGTTCAAATCTTCAAAAGGGTTTTTGAAGTTTGCACATTCATCCGGTTATCTCGAGGATAAAAACTTTCCTGGTTGTATCATTCATACATCCTTTTCCCAATTAAGGAAAATTGTTTTGAAATCCTTCTTATACTTCATACTCCTTGAAGTATTATCAAGTTTTAAACTTGTCATAAAACAACAACAAAGTTCCAAACTTGATTGAATTTTCATTCCGGTGTGCATGACCAAGGGCCATTACATATGAGCTAGGCGCCACTTTTGTTTCCTTGTAGTGTTCATATTGATCTTCTTACAAGATGAAAAACTTTGTTGTGTCATTTCATAAATTCAATGGTGTTCATGATCATGTTTTAGATTTTTAGAATTTTCTACATCTAATGTAGTAATTAATGATATATCTTGTAAATAATTTACTGGAACAAATTCTGAATAGTTTTGTACCTTTAAAATTTCACTAATTTTTCAAGCTATAACATCCTCACACTTATTATTTTGACAAGAAAACCCTTTTCTTAAACAATCTCTATCCGTGACAACATTTTTGTCTCTTGGGTATTTTATTGGGAGAAATCATATAAACCTACAATTCAACTGTCATCTTGCTAAATAATGTTCATATCTCATATGATTTTATTTTAACAACATCTATACATGGTATTCTATTTCACTGTATATTTTGCTGTTTCGATTATACCCCGGTTATGAATGGCGGATAGAATAATTTCATTTCTATTCAAAGGATCTTGCTAAACTTATGACTTTGGATCTATTTCTTCAAATGAAGTATCACAATATCAATTGTCATAATGATCCTAAATCTTCATTAAAATATTTTAACTCTTCAAATAGATTCTGAAATTCTGTTGAACTATCCAAGTATTTCAGTCTAAGTAAAACATTTTTACTTATTTTAATGAAGTTAATTTATCCACCATACCCTTTTTCCATCTATTAGTTTTATACATCATTATGTATTTTATTGATCACGATGATCGAATACTTAATCTATATGAAGATTATTCCCGATGTATCCAGGAAGATATATTCATGTGAAACTTATCAGTCTTCTTAAGACGTTTAGCATAAATGTTGTAATATCAAGATTTCAAGAATAAACCATCGAAACTTGTGGTAAATCAAAAACATATTCTTATAATAACATCAACAACTATTGTTCAAAACTTTATGAGAATGCCCATTGCATAATCCAAAACATAATGTCTTACACAACTCCGGAACATAATAACTATTATTCGATCCTAAGATACATCTTGAAGATAGACTCCATCAGTCTTGAGTAGCGATCCCATCACCATCCTTGACTATCATCTTGTCTTTATTTCTTATCAACTTGTGAGCTTTCTGTAGTTCCTATATCAAATACTTATGACATACATCAACAAGTAAAACAACATTAATATCGTATAACTATTATACCTTTGTCTGAAGAACCGTTATTCTTATCCACTAAGTACTTCTTGCAGTTCCGCTTCCAGTGACCCTTCTATTTATAATACAAACATTCAGTCTCTTTGTTGGTTCCTTGTTCTTCTTCTGGGAGGCGGTCTTACTGGCACCAAAAGATTTTTTCTTGGACTTGCCCTTCTTCTTGAAACTGGTAGTCCTGTTGACAATCAACACTTCTTTGTTCTTCTGCATCCTAGCTTCCGCAGTTTTGAGCATAGCAGACAACTCGTTTGCACTTTTCTCCATCCCGTTCATGTTGTAATTCATGATGAAACCATTGTAAGGTGGGGGGAGTGAAGCAAGCACAATATCTGTACCGAGTGTTAGCGGAATTCCAAACTCCAGTGAAGCAAGCCTATCAACATAGCTAACAGGCTTCACAATATGCTCACTCATTGAGGAACCCTCTTTCATCTTGCATTCTATCATGGCTTTGGTTAATTCAAACCGTTCAATACTTGCCTGTTTCTTGTACAGACCTTCCAGTGACCCAATTATGAATTGAGTGGTGGATCGTTCAAAATGCTTCTGTAGTTGGGATCCATGCAAGTTAACATGAGGCGCTGGACTGACTCATAGTCATCACTACAAGTAGCATAAGCATCAACTTCTTCTGGTATAGCATCCTTTGAACGAGCTTCACCTAGGGGTTGATCTAGCACGTACTCCTTAGCACTCCTGAGAACAAATCTTAGGTTTCAGATTCAATCCGCATAGTTCCCACCATTTGAAGCTAACTTTTCTTTCTCAAGCATAGGGGCTAAGTTGAACATATTGCGAGTCATCTACAACGACAAACACACAAATAATTTTATACAAAATTCATAATTAATTGTAGCACTAATTTATTTTAATGTAAAGTGCACTCCCACTCAAATTAATATCTCTCATAATTAATTGTGAGTGATTCAAGATCCAAGTCTAATTCTCAGCCATTGATGTGTGCATTACTGATGACGAGAATTTTGACCGGTGGGCAAGCTTTTTGCCGATCATATCTCCATATGATTCTTTTTCATCTTTTGATGCTTTGTTCTCCGAGCTCAGAACTATTTTGCCAGAACTTCAAGATAACCCAGTGCAATCTGCATGTATGGTCTGACCATCGCCGCCTTACACCCAACAATCCGTTTGTACTCATGTGGACATGACGCACTCCGGATCGTTAAGTGTTATAGATGGTTGCTACACTTGGAAGAGCACCTTTGACTTGATATTTTAGTGAGAGATCACCCTAATAATTGACTACTGCGCAATCAAAGGGTGCAACCAACAAAGGGATAAACAACTTATGCAATTCATAATAGCATGATATGGTATAGCCCTGGGCGTTGGGAGTCCTCCGTGATCATCTTCAATCTCCAGTTGAAGCGACGTGATGGCCAATATTTCTTTACTGAGGCAATTGTTTCAAAAACATTGCCGTGGTGGCATTCTCAGAAAATGTTGCCGTCACGACCATTTCAGAAAACGTTGTTGTGGAAACAAAATATGAAATTCCGCCGTGGTATGAAATTCTAGCTCCTCGTCCCGCGCCTGGTACACCTTCTCCTCGTTGGGGCCCTCCATGTACATTTTGCCACCATGACCTGTAACCTATTTCTATGATGTTTACATTAATGTGGCAATCCCGTGGTTCCAGCCATCATGCCATGACGCGTAGGCCACTTAACATTACAACATATAACCATCCATACATAAACTCATTATCATGACGACGGCTATACCACATCGTATGAAAACCTTGTAAAACCAAGTTAGACGTCCTCTAATCGGTTTTAGCAAAATTTTAGTTATGTGGTTAACCAGTTGTAATGATTATGACTAGCTACCTACGCAAGCACAACAAGGCGATGTTCTTGATGCTAGATAAGTTTCGGGGTGTGTGTGAAAGAGAGACTTAATTAAAAGTCTCGTCCCCCACACTAAACTTCATCAATACGCCTGACCCCTAGAAGATCATCCATCTTCGGCACCCTCTTGTGTAGGCGACGGTTCACTATTCCCGACTATGATGTAGCCCAAGGAACTATTAGTAGATTGTCGACAGCCAGAGCCGACCGATTGTCAGAACCTTGTAGCAAAATTACATCATTCTGCCGATGAACAGAACCGAAGCAACACTTGTGGGAAGCACAACAAGAACATCAACCCTCACATATCATATGTGATCTAGATATCAACCTGCATCTACTCAAAAACAAGCTCATGATGCCACTGTTTGGAAATGTTGTAGAAAAAATGCACCTATCACCAAAATAAATATGAAGATGCATAAGGGTTGGGATCAACGATCGTTACCAACTTCGGAGTGCAGCGGAAGAAGAAGAGTCGGTGTATATCATGCTCGAAGCCCCTTGAACAATGATGACGATCCCGCGAACCGCCCATGTACAATCCCTCAAATAGAAGACTGAAAGCACGACCTATCTACTTGGTTACAAGCGTATGGTCTTCACGATCTGGCAGTGCTTCGCTCTCCAGAGCTAATCGTTACCAGAGAATTAGAGGAAGGAGATTAGAACCACACTAGGCTTCTAATTATGAGGATTAGAGGCGGCTAGGGCTAGCTCTAATTAGGCTAGGACCAACTAGAACTAGATTAAGTAGAAGAGGCACCCAAATCGTGTGTATCAATAGGGTGGAAAACCTCTAGTATATATAGGTTAGGAGGGGAGGAGAGGGCATCCACCAAGGGAGGAAAGTCCTCCCTTCGGGCGCCAGCCATAGGGGGGAGTCCCACTCCCTCCCCAAGTAGGATTCACTCCCCCCATAAGGAAGGGGGGTGCCACCCCCACTTGGGCCTTTATGGCCCAAGTTTTTCTCCACCTCTTGGCCTTTTAAGGCCAATTGATATTTATATTTTATATAAAACACTATAAACATTTTCAGAGTATTATATATATATATATATATATATATATATATTAACATCCCTGGAAACATTTTCCACCTATATATAATTAATCGGTAATACCCGGTATTACCCGATATTCACTGAAACCCTTCCGGTGACCCCGAAACACTTCCGGAACCTCTCGGAACCATTTTGGATATTAATGAAAATATTTCACAAATATGTTCTCATCATTCTCGTTCCACTAACTCTGAGCAGGTCATGATTACCTTAAGCTTGTGACCTCGTAGGTTTGGTAAAACATAGACATGCACAAAACCCCTTCGTTCCATGAGCGATAGCGGAACCGTGGAGATCCATATCGGTCCCTATGATTACACTAATGATATCAAGTGAACCTTTGGTTATCATGTGACGTTCTCTTTGCTTTGTGATACTTTAAAAAACCATGCGTGCATCGGTATCCTCTGGGGTCATCACCATGCCCACTATACCGTTGCTCCTGTTACCGGTTTTGTTCTTCTTTCTCGTTGACGTGTTCCGACATCCCAGTGAAATACTCAGCTATGTCCTTCCAGACGATGATGGATTCCGTAAAACCGAGAGGGCCCTAATAATATCTCTCCATCATCGGAGAAGCAAATCCCACTCCTGAGTTGTTCATGCACTTGTCAAACTTTCTAGTAAACCTGAAAGTTGTCGTTATGATCACCTTGTTACAGATGAAGTTTGAGCAACCCCAAAGTCCACCGTCTGGTAAGAAGTAACCGAGAGACTCTCATGGTCTGAGGAACTAAAGTACACATGCTAACACTTCATGTTGTAACAGATGATTTTAGACGATATGATCACAAAGTATAACATACAAGATTGGGTCGATTCAATACGATCGTTCTTCTAACGTCATACCCTCAATGTTGTTTTTAGGACTACTATTGCACCTAACGATATCCTAAGATCCAGAAAACGTGATCACCAACAACACTTGGGCCAGTCCTATAGGCTGGGTCGGAAACCTGTTGTTTGACCGTTTATCATTCCACACGTGCATATAAGTTTTTCTCTGAATCGCATATTCTAGGATCATAGCAGTTATAGCATGAAATATAAACTCTTAATTATGAATAATGGAAATACAATAATACAATATTATTGCCTCTAGGGCATAATTCCAACATTCTTTGCATCTAAAAACTTGAGTCTTGACTCCCTATGATCTAGACTCCTCTTAGTTGCCTTGATCCCAGGTATCGGCAACTTCAGCAGTCTGACTAGCTCCACAAGGAATGGGCCTCCAAGAATACCCTCATAGTGTTCTCTTTTGTTCAGAACGTAGCTCTCCATCTATAATTTGAAATAAGGAAGGTTTAGTAAAAGAATTCAAGAGTTACGAGAGCAGTATAAAAGTTGTTTCTATCGGGGTCTTCAAATTTCTAAGCCATTTTCTAGGGTCACGTCCTACTGTCAACATGTGCTCTGATACCATCTCTATAGTGACCCGACCACAATTGGTCAGGCCTCTATGTATCTGTGCCATCCCTGGATCAGTATGATGTCACACACAATACATCGATGTATATATCAAAGTGCAATCACATGTATAAATAGGGTAAAACGGATATATACCTGATAAGTCTCAGCGAAAATAAATCAAACGGGTGTGGAGTCCCATCAACGCCATCGGCAAGTTGAGTGCAGACTGTAACCCTGTACCATACTCTTATTCATCGTACAAATCCTACAACATGATACATTGCAGCCATGTAGGTTAGTACATTGAATGTACTAGCAAGATCACAATAAAAAAACAGATAATAAAACTATTCTATATGCATCATGGCTTTGTGGCTCTATGTCTGAGGTTTTTGCGTAAAAGCTGGTTTTATTTTTTCCCTACAACAAAGGATAGTCAAGGAAATCTTCACTACAGAATATCCTACTATGACATGGTTCCGCCAACCAATGTCTCATAACCCAAATAAATATCAGTTGCCCACAATTAAGTTATCAGTCCAGTGTTGAGAGTTTAGAGATAGATCCAAGTTCAGAGCTCAAATTATCCGTAACCAGGGACACGACTAATCGATTAGGTTTTAACTCTGCAGAGTGTTGTGCACTTTACCCAGAAGATTCGATCGCTCTTTTTATGTTCTCACACTTCAGGGTGTTTGAGAATAAGATGACCGAAACATGGTCTTCCAAAGAGTTCCTCCGACCACTGTCCAGTGCCCATCCAGTCCTACCATAGTTCTACATCTGCTGGCACTGTCCCTGCAAGAGTCACAACTAGGGTCAACCAAGCCATAGCCCGCACTGACTTGTGGCTGTAGAGGTAAGCTTCCGGGCATGAAGTATTCTTCCGTCTCTTTGAGTCTAGGTGAATCTTTCTGCAAGATGTCATGGAGCTTCTCCATGCATCCTGGCCATCCACTGGTTGCTCCAGGCTGCCCATAAAATCCATCCTTCACCCAGTAGTTTGTATCGAATTCTTTTCTCGAGTGTCAAAATCTTGAGGTCTTAAAGAAGCAGTCCTTGCAAATGCGATCATGATGTTGTCGGCGCTGACATAGAGTCCTCCATTATCACACTACTCTCGAACCCTCATACCAAAACCCATCTACTATAGCGTAGCGTTAAAACAAAACAATGTCCCGGGCTTGGTAAGGGGAGATGGTTTCCTACCTCATGCATTCTACAACTACAAGAATTTATCGCTAATGGAGGGGTTGTTGAAAAGGTGTTACTACATGCAAAGAGTAAAGTTGTTCAAAGTGAACTTGCCTGGTATTACTTGATGAAGATTTTAACACTCTCAGAAAAATGACTTCGTAGAGCTATTCGACACCCTGATGGAATATGTATAGTGAAACACTGCAATCACATAAGCATTCATTCTAACAATGAAATTAACAACCAACAAATAGAAATGCAATAAAGAAATCAATAATAAAAACCAAATAATATCCCAAGAAAAAATTCAAAAGAAAACTACAAAGAAAAACTGCTAAAGGAAAGTACTATGACTTAACTACTCATCACAAAAATAGTTCTTGTCCTGCATTAACTCAACAACAAATAAAACAACTAAGCTAATAAACTGACAGAAAAGAAAATAAAGTTTTTATTAAAATAACAGAAGGACCTACAATTTTCTATGCGAAAAGAATCAAATTAAAATCATTTGTAAAGCTCTACATATGCCCAAAACAAGTTTTCTTCCAAAGCAAAAGAAACAAAAAACTATTTTTTACTACAAATAAAATGGCTATTGTTAACATAACAGAAACTTAGTAGACCTTGTCAAAAAACAAAAGAAAAGTAAATTAAAACAATTAAAACTAAAGGAAAAAGCCCTAATCCTATAAAACGCTAAAACAATATTGTTTTTGCAATAAACCTAATTGAAAATAAACTAAAACCAAATCACTATATGCTACGGGCTAAACAATAACAAAACAGTGGCAAAAAGATCAACCAAAAATATATTTTAAAACTCAAGATATGGCCAAATTAGTGATTTGGACAATTTTGAAATAATTCATATTTAAATTATTTAAATTAAAAAATTCAAGTCGCTAATTGAAACTCCATAAAATTTGTGACACAAATCACTCAAAAAAATTAAAAATCCTAAATATTAAAGATCTAAGAGTAGAACTATTTCTATAAAAGAAATAGAAACAAAAATAAAATAAAATACTACGGCTTGGTCAATGTACATGTGGCAATTTTCTACTTGCCTAGCGGGGCGTGCACGTGTATACTACGGCCGAACGACCAAAACTTAACCAAAACGACATGCGACGACAAACAAGAAAACCGGGGCGGCTTGGTTCAAACTAAACCGGACTTAACCGTAAATAGAACATATCTAATAATAATAATATTAATAACCTAAATATGCGATTTAGTTTAATATCTACATTTTGTTTAGATCCGACGAAAAAGATGCTTACCGCGGTGGCACGACGGGAACGATGGCGAGGTCGACTTGGTGGTTGACGGTGGCGGGGCCTCCGGCGGTTGTTGGCGGCGGCTGAGGTGATGCGGCGACGTGTCACATCGAGGGGATCACCGGGTGGTGTCGTCGGCCTTTGGGGAGGCGTATGGCGAGTGGGTGAGTTCGAAGAAGCTCCGGCGCTCCGCGCACTCCGGCGAGATCGGACGAGCTTAGGATCGTCGTTGTGGTTGAAGCAGAGGGGCGAAAACATGTCAAAACAATGGTTTTGGTCATGGGAGAGAAGGTCATGGGCTTGTTTGGCTAGCTGGGCCGGGGCAAGATAAAAGGAGAGGTGGGCCTCGGTGGCTTCAACACATTTTTTAAACAAAAGACATAAAAGAAAAACTAAATGTAAGAAAATAAATAAAACTTTTACATAGGCATATAATACATGAAAATGTTCAAAAAAATAAATCCTCATGGACTATTTTCCAAACTCAAGTAAAATTCACATAAAAACGCAAAATCCAAACAGTGCAACTGTTGCATTTTAAAATCAAATAAAATTACTTTAAAACACCAAAATGATTTCAAGTTCATTTTTCTCCATTTTTCTACTATAGGGAATCATTTTACCATATTTTCCATATATTTATTTCTGGAGAAAAATAATTTGGATAAAATTCAAATAACTCCCAATTGGATTTGAATTTCAAACCAATTTCAAATCTTCTCTGTTTTCCCTTGGCCAAATATTTTTCAAATGACTCTGAATATTTGAAGTGTCATACTAAATTCTCTCATTTTAAATAACTGTCAGAGAATTTGAAATTTGGAAATTCAAATAACTTCAAAATGGAAGTGGATTTCAAAGTACCTTCAAAGGGACTTTCAATTTGATTCTTTTTAAACTTCCAACTCATATTTCATATAATTTGAAGAAGTCATTTTTATCGTCTCTCGTGAAAATCATTGTGTTGCATAAAGTTTGTGAATTTGAAATATTTTCAAATGGAATTCAAATCTTTCGAAAAAATCCTTTACTGAAATAGCGAATTTTATGGTATGTTACAACCCTTTAGTGAAAAAGCAAACAACTTAAGGATGTAGTATTAGCAATTTTTTCTCATGAGCAAATAGGGTGGCTATATCATTGAATTTAGTAAGGTGTGCCACAATAGTTTCAGGTTCATAATCATGGAAAGGATCATATTCAACCAAAGTAATTAACTCAGGATCGACAGAGAATTCATAATCCTTATCAATAACAAAGATAGTTGAAGTAGCAAACTTAGGATCATATTTAATTCTTGCATTCAAAGATTTTTCTTTCAGCTTGCATAGTAGTTTCTTAACATCCTCTCTATCATTACATGCAAGAAGTTCTCTAGTTATCTCTTCACCAACAACAAATCCCTCGGGTATCACAGGCATTTCAATTCTAAGATAGCTAGGCCTAATAGGTGAATCATAATTTTTATTTTCAATAATTTCATCAGTTTCAACATTCTCAGATTGTTTAGCTTTATCAAGTTGTTCATCAAGGAATTCACCTAGTGGCACGGTATTATCAAGCAATTAATAGAATCATAACATCATCATAGCAAAAGTAGCATCATCAATTACTTGCGACATCTCAAAATTCATAGCAGGTGTAGGTGTCACACGCTTACTAAAAACAGAAGGTGAATCAAGTGTAGAGCTAGATAACAGTTCCTTATCTCACGTTGTCCTAGAGGGAACGATCTTGGTTCTATCATCCTTTATATTCTTCATAGTGATCAACAGATATAAATCCCAAGTGACTTAGCAAATAGAGCTATGCTCCCTGGCAATGGTGCCAGAAAAAGGGCTTGATAATCCACAAGTATACACTACAAAAAAACACTTCTGTGATGATACGTGTTTGTCACAGTAGGTCACATTTTCTGTCATGCATGTACATCCATGATGAGTTTATGACAGAATCAAGATAGTCATACATGTGCTGTCGTAGAAGTGTTCCATGACAATACCAAAATTATCATCACGGAAGTCTCCACTTCCATGACTATAAATGGCGCGTCATGGAAGTTCTTTTGTCAAGGGTAACCGACACATGGCATACACCATAACGGGTCACCGTTAAGCTATCGGGTCCGATTTTGGATCTGATAACCCGTTAACAGCTTTGACCAATGGCGATTTTCCACATGTAAAACTCTCATAAGCCGGAATAAACACATGTCGGCTCTACGATGGGCCAGATGCCATCCATCTAGTGGAGGAGACATGCCTATGACACGTTGACATGTGGCAGGGCCCAACAGAGGCCATATAGGTTAAAAAGGCCATCCAAGTCAAAGACCAGTCTGATATAATAAGGTACTAGTGGGCTGGCCCACTAACGGCCTGCTTAAACATGGCCCATTTGTGGCCCACTGCCAAATCTGGCCCGTTAATTTTCGCCGAGTATTTGGGCCCAATTACGACCCTATGAGATTTTGTCCTGTTAGAGGCCCGATGTAGACATGGGCCCATTTCTGACCGGTGTCTATTTCGTCCTGGTAATGGACCGTGCTGCCCATGGGCCATATATGGTCCGACGCAACATCCGGCCCACTAACGGCCCATGAGAAAGGTGGCAACAGTTCAGCCCAATGTGACTTTGGCCCTGTTAAAGGCCTGTCGTATAATTCGGCCCGCTGATGCCTCTACTAAGGTTTCGGCCTCTTAAAGGCCCATGATATCAGTGGGCTAACCAAGGCCCGAGATATGTTTTGGCCTGGTAATGGCCCGTCATATAATTGGGCCAATAATGGGCCAGTGTCCATTTCAGCCTACTAAAAGCCTATGGACGACTATTGAAAATTGAGGCCCAACATACATTTCAGCCTGGTAAAGGCCCATGGTATCTACTGGGCCATAACAGGCTAGCAGAATATTTAGCCTGTTAATAACCCGAAGCTACATGGGCCCAACTTACCATTGGGTCCAGTAAAGGCCCAACTAAACATTTGGCCCAACGGAGGCCCATGTAAGTTACGGGCCAAGTGCACACTGTCAACAGAGGGCCCAATTGGCCGGTCAGCGCAAGCCCAAGAAAGTTGTGGGCCGTCCCAATTGTGGCCCTCTGAAATGCAGTCCCATTAGAGGCGACTGTTAATGGAAATATGCCCTAGAGGCAATAATAAAATAGTTATTATTATATTTCCTTATTCATGATAAAGGTTTATTATTGATGCTAGATTGTATTGATTGAAAACTTAAATACAACTGTGAATACTTGAACAAATACCATGTCCCTAGTAAGCCTCTACTAGACTAGCTCGTTGATCAAAGATAGTTAAGGTTTCCTAACCATTGACATGTGTTGTCATTTGACTATGAGATTATGCAACTCCCGGAAACCAGAGGAATACCTTCTGTGCTATCAAACGTCACAATGTAACTGGGTGATTATAAAGATGCTCTACAAATATCTGTGAAGGTGTATCTTGAGGTGGCATGGATTGAGATTGGGATTGTCACTCCCAGTATCGGAGAGGTATCTCTAGGCCCTCTCGGTAATACACATCATAATAAGCTTGCAAATAAAATGGCTAAGGAGTTAGTTACAAGATGATGTATTATGAAACAAGTAAAGAGACTTGATGGTAACGAGATTGAACTAGGTAGGAAGATATGGACGATCGAATCTCGGGCAAGTAACGTACCGACAGACAAAGGGAATTATGTATGTTGTCATAACGGTTCAACCGATAAAGATCTTCGTAGAATATTTAGGAACCAATATGGGCATCTAGGTTCTGCTATTGGTTATTATCCGGAGAGGTGTCTTGATCATGTCTACATAGTTCTCGAACCCGTAGGGTCCGCACACTTAATGTTCGTTGACGATATAATGCTATATGAGTTATATGATTTTGTGATCGAATATTGTTTAGAGTCTTGGATGAGATCAAGGACATGACGAGGAGCTCTGGAATGGTCCGGAGGTAAAGATTTATATATAGGACAATGCTATTCAGACACAGGAAAGGTTTCGGAGTGAACTGGGTATTCATTGGATCACCGGAAGGGGTTCCGGGAGGCCCCGGAAGTTCTATGGGCCTAATGGGCCAAGGGGAGGCACACACTAGCCCACAAGGGTGCTGGTGCGCCCTCTCCCTTGTCCGCCGGCCCTATGGAAGGAAAGGAGGGAGGGCTATCCCCTCTATCCTTCCCCGCAGGCAAATAAGGAAGGGGGGGGGGGCTAGGGGTAGGAGCCCAAGTGGGATTCGACCCCATTTGGGGCGCCTCCTGGCTGCCTCGCCTCTCCCCTACCTATATGTATGAGGGAGGGGGCACCACACATAACCATGACAATCTCTTAGCCGTGTGCGGCGCCCCTCTCCACAGTTTCGTCCCTCAGTCATATTTTTGTAGTGCTTAGGTGAAGCCCTGCGGAGATAGCATCACCACCACCGTCACCACACCGTCGTGCTTATAGAACTCATCCACTACTTCACCCGTCTTGCTGGATCAATAAGGCGAGGACGTCACCGAGCTGAACATGTGCTGAACGCGGAGGTTCCGTACGTTCGGTACTTGATTGGTTGGATCACAAAGAAGTTCGACTACATCAACCACATTACTAAACTCTTCCACTTACGGTCTACGAGGGTACGTAGACACACTCCCCCTCATAGATGATATGCATGAGTAGAACACAAAGAGTTGTGGGCGTTGATGGTCATACTACTTACCACCAACGTATTATTTTGATTCGGCGGTATTGTAAGATGGAGCGGCCCAGACCAACCTTACATGTCCACGTACATGAGACCAGTTCCACCTACAGACATGCAACTTGTTTTGCATAAAGGTAGCTGGCGGGTGTCTGTTTCTCCTACTTTAGTTGAATTGAATTTGACTATGGCTGGTCCTTGAAGAAGGTTAAAACAACAAACTTGATAAATCACCATTGTGGTTTTTGCCATAGGTAAGAACGCCTCTTGCTAGAAGTCCGTGGCAGCCACGTAAAACTTGCAACAACAAAGTAGAGGGCGTCTAACTTGTTTTTGCAGGGCATGTTGTGATGTGATATGATCAAAACGTGATGTAATATAGGTTGTTGTATGAGATGATCATGTTTTGTAACATCGACAACCAGCAGGAGCCTTAGGGTTGTCTCTTAATTATTGTATGAAATGCAAGAGCCATGTAATTGCTTTACTTTATTGCTATGCATTAGCAATAGTTGTAGAAGCAATAATTGGCGAGACGACCCCGACGCAACAATGGTGATCAAGGTGTCGAGCTGGAGATGATGGAGATCATGACGATGCTTTGGAGATGGAGATCAAAAGCACAAGATGATGATGGCCATATCATGTCACATATTTTGATTGCATGTGATGTTTATCCTTTATGCATCTTATTTTGCTTAGAACGTCGATAGCATTATAAGATGACCCCTTCAGTAAATTTCAAGACAATAGTGTTCTCATCAAGTATGCACCATTGCTAAAGTTCGTCATTTCGAAGAACCTTGTGATGATCGGGTGTGATAGACTCTGCGTTCACATACAACGGGTGTAAGCCAGCTTTACACAAGTAGAATAGTTTGGTTAAACTTGACGAGCCTAGCATGTACATACATGGTCTCGGAACACTGGAGACCGAAAGGTCGAATGTGAGTCATAGAGTAGATATGATCAACATAGAGATGTTCACCATTGACTACTACCCCATCTCACATGATGATCGAACATGGGTTAGTTGATTTGGATCAAGTATCACTTAGACAACTTGAGTGGGAGTTCATTAGTAATTAGATTAATTGAACTTAAATTATCATGAACTTAGTCTTAATAGTTTTGCATATCTATGTTGTAGATCAATGGCTCGTGCTACTGTTCCCATGAATTTTAATGCGTTCCTAGAGAAAGCTAAGTTGAAATATGATGGTAGCAACTACACGGACTGGGTTATTAACTTGAGGATTATCCTCCTTTCTGCACATACAAATTATGTCCTTGATGCACCGCTAGGTGATAGAACCGCTGCAGGAGCTACTTCAGATGTTATGAATGTCTAGCAGGCTTGATCTGATGACTACTGAATAGTTCAGCGCGCCATGCTTTACGACTTAGAACTGGGACTTCAAAGACATTTTGAACATCATGGAGCATATGAGATGTTCCAAGAGTTGAAGTTAACATTTCAAGCAAATGCCCGGGTTGAGAGATATGAAGTCTTCAACAAGTTCTATAGCTGCAAAATGGCGGAGAACAATTCTGTCCGTGAACACATACTCAAAATGTCTGGGTATCATAACCACTTGACTCAGTTGGGAGTTGATCTTCCAGTTGATAGTGTTATTGACAGAGTTCTTCAATCACTCCACCAAGATACAAAGGCTTCATGATGAACTATAATATGCAAGGGATGACGAAAACGATTCTTGAGCTCTTCGCAATGCTTAAAGCCACGGAGGTAGAAATCAAGAAGGAGCATCAAGTGTTGATGGTTAACAAGACCATTAGTTTCAAGAAAAAGGGCAAAAGGAAAGAAGGGGAACCTCAAGAAGCGTGGCAAACAAGTTGCCACTCCTTGGAAGAAACCCAAAGAAGGACCTAAGACTGAAATTGAGTGGTTCTAGTTCAAAGGAAGTGGTCACTGGAAGCGGAACTGCCCCAAGTATTTGCCGGATAAGAAGGATGTCAAAGTGAACAAAGGTATATTTGATATACATGTTATTGATGCGTTCCTTACTAATGCTCGTAGTAGCGACTGGGTATTTGATACTGGTTCGGTTGCTCATATTTGTAACTTGAAACAGGAGCTCCGAAATAAACAAAGATTGGCTAAGGACGAGGTGATTATGCACGTTGGGAATGGTTCCAAGGTCGATGTGATCGCCGTCGGTACGCTACCCCTACATCAACCTTCAGGATTAGTTTTAGACCTCAATAATTGTTATTTGGTACCCGCGTTGAGCATGAACATTATATCTAGATCTTGATTATTGTGAGACGGTTATTCATTTAAACTGGAGAATAATGGTTGTTTTATTTATATGAGTAATATCTTCTTTGGTCATGCACCCTTGATGGATGGTCTATTCTTGTTGAATCTCGATCGTAGTGATACACATATTCATAATATTGATGCCAAAAGATGCAAAGTTGATAATGATTGTGCAACATACTGGTGGCACTGCCATTTTGGTCATATTGGTGCAAAGCGCATGAAGAAACTCCATGCAGATGGACTTTTGGAATCACTTGATTATGAATCATTTGATACTTGCGAACCATGCCTCTTGGGCAAGATGACTAAAACTCCATTCTCCGGAACAATGGAGCGATCTAATGACTTATTCGAAATACTACATACCGATGTATGCGGTCCGATTAGTGTTGAGGCACGCGGCGGTATCATTATTTTTTGACCTTCATAGATGATTTGAGTAGGTATGGGCATATCTACTTGATGAAACACAAGTCTGAAACATTTGAAAATTTGAAAGAATTTTAGAGTGAAGTAGAAAATCATTGTCACAAGAAAATAAAGTTTCTATAATCTGACCGCGAAGGCGAATATTTGAGTTATGAGTTTGGCCTTCCTTTAAAACAATGTGCAATTTTTTCACAACTCATGCCACCTGGAACACCATAGCGTAATGGTGTGTCCAAACGTCGTAACCGTACTTTATTAGATATGGTGCATTCTATGCTGTCACTTACCAATTTACCACTATTGTTTTGGGGTTATGCATTAGAGACAACCGCATTCATGTTAAATAGTGCACCATCTAAATCCATTGAGACGACACCGTATGAGCTATGGTTTGGTAAGAAACCTAAGTTGTCGTTTCTTAAAGTTCAGAGACGCGACGCTTATGTCAAAAGGCTTCAGCCTGATAAGCTTGAACCTAAATCGGAGAAGTGTGTTTTTATAGGATACCCTAAGGAAACTATTGGGTACACCTTCTACCACAGATCCGAAGGCAAGATCTTTGTTACCAAGAATGGGTCCTTTCTAGAGAAGGAGTTTCTCTTGAAAGAAGTGAGTGGGAGGAAAGTAGAACTTGATGAGGTAATTGTACCTTCTCTCGAATTGGAAAGTACCACATTAGAGAAAACTGTTTCCGTGATGCCTACACCAACTAGAGAGGAAGCTAATGATGATTATCATGAAAGTTCAGATCAAGTTACTACTGAACTTCGTTGGTAGACCAGAGCATGATCCTCACCATAGTGGTACGGTAATCCTGTCTTGGAAGTCATGTTATTAGACCAAGGCAAACCTACAAACTATGAAGAAGCTATGATGAGCCCAGATTCTGATAGATGGCTTGAGGCCATGAAATCTGAGATAGGATTCATGTATGAGAACAAAGTGTGGACTTTGGTGGACTTTCCCGATGATCGGTACGCCATAGAGAATAAATGGATATTCAAGAAGAAGACTGGCGCTGATGGTAATGTCACTGTCTAGAAAGCTCGACTTGTCGCAAAAGGTTTTCAACAAGTTCAAGGGGTTTACTACAATGAGACTTTCTCACCCGTAGCGATGCTTAATGTAACGCCCTCAATGCGGCTATATCTCCTACGTGTCGAAGCACGACTTAGAGGCATAACCGCATTGAAAGCAATGTCGCAAGTGAGGTAATCTTCACACAACCCATGTAATACATAAGGGAAAGAGATACATAGTTGGCTTACAATCGCCACTTCACACAAATACATGAATAAAGCATTACAACAACCAAATACAATCAGGGCCCGACTACGGAGCCTAAATAAAAGAAGAACCCCAAATGCGACAAAGGTCCCCGATCGACCCCAACTGGGCTCCACTACTGATCAACTAGAACGGAAACAATACAAAGGACAAGATCTTCATCGAGCTCCTCCTGAGCTTGGTTGCGTCATCTGCACGGACTCAACGGCACCTGCAAGCTGGTTTTTGGAAGTATCTGTGAGCCACGGGGACTCAGCAATCTCGCACCCGCGAGATCAAGACTATTTAAGCTTATAGGAAGGATGGAGTAATGAGGTGGAGCTGCAGCAAGTGACTAGCATATATGGTGGCTAACATACGCAAATGAGAGCGAGAAGAGAAGGCAAAGCACGGTCGATAAAAGTATGATCAAGAAGTGATCCTATAGCAACCTACGTCAAGCATAACTCCAACACCGTGTTCACTTCCTGGACTCCGCCGGAAAGAGACCATCACGGTTACACACACGGTTGATGTATTTTAATTAAGGCCGACTTTGGGTTTTCTACAACCGGACGTTAACAAATTCCCATCTGCCCATAACCGCGGGCACGGCTTTCGAAAGTTCAAATCCCTGCAGGGTGTCCCAACTTAGCCCATCACAAGCTCTCACGGTCAACGAAGGAATAGACCTCCACCCGAGACATTCCGATCAGACTCGGTATCCCGGTACAACAAGACATTTCGACAGGGTAAAACTAAACCAGCAACACCGCCCGAATGTGCCGACAAATCCTGATAGGAGCTGCACATATCTCTTTCTCAGGGCACACTCAGATTGTCTAAGGTACGGGTAGGCCAACCCAGAGTTGCCCCTGGTGGCCACCGGCAGCTGACAGGTTGGACCAACACTCAGAGGAGCACTGGCCCGGGGGGTAAAATAATGATGACCCTTGAGTCCACGAAACCCAAGGGAAAAAGAGGCTAGGTGGCGAATGGTAAAACCAATGTTGGGCATTGCTGGAAGAGCTTTACTTAAGGCGAACTGTCAAGGGGTTCCCATAATAGCCCAACCGCGTAAGGAACGCAAAATCCGGGAACATAACACCGATATGACGGAAACTAGGGCGGCAAGAGTGGAACAAAACACCAGGCATAAGGCCGAGCCTTCCACCCTTTACCGAGTATATAGATGCATTAATTAAATAAGATATATTGTGATATCCCAACAAGGAATATGTTCCAACAAGGAACAACATCTCCATGTTCCAACAAGGAACAAACTTCAATCTTCACCTGCAACTAACAACACTATAAGAGGGGCTGAGCAAAGCGGTAACATAGCCAATCAACGGTTTGCTAGGACATGGTGGGTTAGAGGTTTGACATGGCAATTTGGGAGGCTGACAAGCAAATGGTAGGCATCGTAGCATTGGCATGGCAAAAGAGCGAGCAAACTAGCATAGCAAAGATAGTAGTGATTTCGAGGGTATGATCATCTTGCCTGAAATCCCGCAAGGAAGAAGAACGAGTCCATGAAGAAGACAAACGGACGTAGACGAATGGATCCTCACAACCTCGACGTTATCGGAACCAACCCGAAGAAGCAAACACCGGAAAAGAAGCACACAACATAGTAAACAACCCACACATCAACATGGCATGATGCACAAACGAGTATGATACATGTCCGGTTTAATGAAGCATGGCATGGCAAAATGCACAAGCAATCCTAGAAATTAAGTGGAGCTCAACATGCAACGAGTTGCATATTGACGAAACACCACAACAAGTTATTTAGTTTGATCTCGTTTATGTACTCAACAATATTAAATGTTGGTTAACATGGCAAGAGGGTGAAGCAAAGTAAAACTACCTATCTAGTCAAGTTTAAATGAGGCCGGAAGCAACGAACAACAATTCCGGAAACTCCCCATATGCATATTTTAGATTAGGTCCTGTTCTGCCCTAAACACAATTTTAGAGTTGTTTAATATGCAAATAAAGGTCACCATGATAAACTAGGCAAAATTCTACCCCATTTACATATAAAGTTTATTTAATTCGGAGCTACGGTTATTTAGTTATGAAATAAAGCATTTTAGCATGGCATAGGAGCAAATTAATGCAAACAACATTTTTAACATTTTAAATATAGATGAAAGTTGGATATTATTAATCTACACAAAATTCTGAGCAAGTTTCATATATGAAACATTTTAATCCGATGCACGGTTCTTGAGTTATTAAATGCATGAACATGAGGGTCTAATCTGTAAAACTGGCAATCCCTGGAATAATTGGACAAATCGTTCTGCAGGAAAAAAACATGAATCGGGCCGAATCTGAACAGTGCACTGGGCAGCCCAACAAGAGTAAAAAAAACAAGAGGAGGGGCGCTGGGGTTCGGCTCACCCCTGGGCTTTGGAGGCGCGGCCCAAAATGAAGAGGACGGAGGCCGAGGCGAGGCCGGCTGGAGCTGGGCCTTGGGGCGCTCGCGCTGGGGAAGCAGGCTGGTGGGAGATGGATCTGGCCCGGTTCGGAGGAGGGGCTAAAGCGGGGCGCTGGGCCTTGGAGGCAGCAGGCCGGCTGGGGGGGCTTGTTGCGGCTGCAGCCCACGCAGCTGGCCAGCGCGGTCAACGCGAGCGGGGACGAGCGGGCGAGCGAGCTGCTCTATTCATCAGGAAGCAGAGCAGCGGCGGCGAGCTGGCTTGGCGGCAGCGCGGCGGCGGGATCCGGCCAGGAAGGGCCGTGGCTGGAGGAGGAGGTGGATCCAGCCGGATCCGAGGCAGGAAAGGGCGCGGACGGCGTCGGTGGGGAGCACGGCGATGGGGCGTGATGCAGGGGAGACAGACAGGGTCCCAAACGGCGGCTTCGCGGATCCGGCGGGACGAACGGGCGACGGCGGAACGGTTGACTCGGAGCAGAGCAAGGGCATCCATGGCGGCCATGGCGGAGCTCCTGCAGGAGAGAGGGGTGTGAGAGAGGAAGACGAGGGAGAATCAGAGGGAGGAGGAGAGGAACAGGGCGGCGGGGTCCGGCCTGGGTGTCCTTCGGTGGCGGCTCCAGCAAGGCCGCTGATGAGGGCGGGGTCGGGCGGCTCCAAGAGCTCGATCTGGAGCTCATCTCCTCGATCCCGCTCGGGGCAGGAGGATGGCGAACGGTGGCGGCGCAACACTGGCACCTCGGGCCTAGATCGACCCAGACGGGCCGGTTGCGGGCTGCGGCGGTGTAAGCATGGGGCTGGATCGTGAGGGGGAGGGGGATTTGGTTAAGGAGAAAGTGGCTGGCTGGCTCAGCGCTAAAAACAAGGAGAAAGAAGATTGCGGCGGCGGCGATGGGATGGATGGGACGGATCCCTAGGATTTAGGGTTGGGGCTATATATAGCATGTCGGTGAAAAGAGAGGGATGTGGATCATCGGAT
Source organism: Triticum dicoccoides (assembly GCF_002162155.2). Classification (NCBI taxonomy): domain Eukaryota; kingdom Viridiplantae; phylum Streptophyta; class Magnoliopsida; order Poales; family Poaceae; genus Triticum; species Triticum dicoccoides. The sequence continues at coordinate 185,410,334 of NC_041385.1, read as the reverse complement.
CGAAATCCGACAGATGAGAATAAATATGCTAAATAGTCCAATAAATAAAACGATGATATTTTGTAGATGTTTGGGGATGATCCGGACACAGCGGTAACGACTGTCCGAGTCGGGTCCGGGACAGCTTTCGGGCTAGCGCGAGGAGGGTCGCGGGCTGGGGAGAGAGGTTAGGTAGGGCCTGACGGTGAGTAGTGAGCTGTGTAGACGGTCTCGAGCTGAGAGAAGAGAAGAGAGAGAGGCCCGGCGACTGTTTCCGGAGACCGAAAACGTCCGACGTTAGACCAGCTACTATTGCCGCTATATTTATCCGTTGGGGCGTCAAACGGACTCCGAACGCGATGAAACTTGGTAGGAGGCCTACTAACAACAAAACAACACCGCACGCCAACTTTCATCCCATTCCGAGAACATTTTCCAGCCACTTATAAAATACTATTACGGACATGCCGCGGGCGCGTGCAAGTGTGTCTGGGCTCAGAACGGACAACGGAAAGAACGGGGGAACCCGGACGGATGCAAGTTTTGAAAACATGATGATGCAATGCACATGATGACATGATGAAATGCAACACGCAAGCCAATGACAAGACAACAACAATGAATAACTGAACGACACCTGGCACATCGGTCTCGGGGCGTTACACTTAAGTATGTCCTAATCATGTTAGCAATTGCTGCATTTTATGATTATGAAATCTGGCAAATGGACGTCAAAACTACATTCCTTAACGTGTTTCTTAAGGAAGAATTGTATATGACGCAACCGGAAGCTTTTTGTCGATCCTAAAGGTGCTAACAAAGTGTGCAAGCTCCAGTGATCCATCTATGGACTGGTGCAAGCATCTCGGAGTTGGAATATACACTTTGATTAGGAGATCAAAGCATTTGGTTTTATACAGACTTACGGTGAAGCCTGTATTTACAAGAAAGTGAGTGCGAGCTCTGTAGCATTTCTGATATTATATGTGGATGACATATTGCTGATTGGAAATGATATATAATTTTTGGATAGCATAAAAGGATATTTGAATAAAGAATTTTCAATGAAAGACCTCGGTGAAGCCGCTTACATATTGGGCATCAAGATCTATAGAGATAGATCAAGACGCTTGATAAGAATTTCAATTTGTACATACCTTGAAAAGATTTTGAAGGAGTTCAAAATGGATCGGTCAAAGAAGGAGTTCTTGCCTGGTGTGAAGTTAAGAAAGACTCAAAACATGACCACGAAAGAAGATAGAGAGAGAATGAAAGTCATTTCCTATGCCTCAGCCATAGGTTCTATAAAGTATGCCATGATGTGTACCAAACCTATTGTGTGCATTGCCATGAGTCTGGCAAGGGGGTACAAAAGTGATCCAGGAGTAGATCACTAGACAACGGTCAAAATTATCCTTAGATACCTAAAGAGCACTAAGGAAATGTTTCTCGGTTATGGAGGTGATAAAGAGTTCGTCGTAAAGGATTACGTTGATGCAAGCTTAGTACTCTTTGAGTGTTAATCACATGGCAACGTGAACTAGATTTTTGAATCTAGTAAACTCTATAGGAGTTAGTAACATGGCGATGTGAACTATGGGTATTAATCACATGGCGACGTGAACTAGATTATTGACTCTAGTGCAAGTGGGAGACTGATGGAAATATGCTCTAGAGGCAATAATAAAATGGTTATTATTATATTTCCTTATTCATGATAAAGGTTTATTATTCATGCTAGAATTGTATTGTCCGGAAACTTAAATACAGGTGTGAATACATAAACAAATACCATGTCCCTAGTAACCCTCTACTAGACTAGCTCGTTGATCAAAGATGGTTAAGGTTTCCTAACCATGGACATGTGTTGTCATTTGATAACAGGATAACATCATGAGGAGAACGATGTGATGGACAAGACACATCCGTTAGCTTAGCGTATGATCGTTCAGTTTATTGCTATTGCTTTCTTGAATGTCAAATACATGTTCCTTCGACCATGGATCATGCAACTCCTGGATACTAGAGGAATACCTTGTGTGCTATCAAATGTCACATCGTAACTAGGTGATTACAAAGATGCTCTACAGATATCTCTGAAGGTGTATCTTGAGTTGGCATGGATCGAGATTGGGATTAGTCACTTCGAGTATCGGAGAGGTATCTCTGGGCCCTCTCGGTAATACACATCATAATAAGCTTGCAAGCAAAATGACTAAGGAGTTAGTTACGAGATGATGTATTATGGAATGAGTAAAGAGACTTGCCAGTAACGAGATTGAACTAGGTAGGAAGATATCGACGATCGAATCTCGGGCAAGTAACGTACCGACAGACAAAGGGAATTATGTATATTGTTATAATGGTTCGAACGATAAAGATCTTCGTAGAATATTTAGGAACCAATATGGGCATCTAGGTTCTGCTATTGGTTATTAACTAGAGAGGTGTCCCGGTCATGTCTACATAGTTCTCGAACCCGTAGGGTCCGCACGCGTAACGTTTGTTGACGATATAGTGTTATATGAGTTATATGATTTGGTGACCGAATGTTGTTCAGACTCTTGGATGAGATCATGGACATGACGAGGAGCTCCAGAATGGTCCGTAGGTAAAGATTGATATATTATACGATGCTATTCGGACACCAGAAAGGTTTCAGAGTGAACCGGGTATTCATCAGATCACCAAAAGGGGTTTCGAGAGGCCCCGGGAGGTTTATGGGCCTAATGGGCCAAGGGTAGGCACACACTAGCCCACAAGGGGGCTGGTGCACCCTCTCCCTTGGGCTCTGGCCCTATGGAAGGAAAGGAGGGAGGGCTAGCCCCTCTTTCCTTCCCTCCACCTAAGAGGAAGGAAAGGCCGGGGTGGGGCATCTCCTCCTGCCTCCCACCCGCAGGTAAATAAGGAAGGGGCGCGGCTAGGGGCAGGAGCCCAAGTGGGATTCAGCCCCACTTGGGGCGCCTCATGGCTGCCTCCCCTCTCCCCCACCTATATATATGAGGGAGGGGGCGTCACACCTAACCACGATGTAGGACCCATCAAAGAATTCACCTTGCAAGCCAATACACACAATAGCCCAAATGGCGGGGTTATGTCCGAGAATATGCATTTTCATCTTATGCTTCCAACTAGCAAAATTAGTACCATCAAAGTAAGGACCTCTACGGTGATAATTTCCCTCGCTAGACGTCATACTCTTCTAGGTTGTGAAACCAAGGCTATGACCACCGAAAGCTATGGAAATCAAAGCAAATGGAGACCAAAGCTCTGATACCACTTGTAGGACCTTGAAGTATGTCTAGAGGGGGGGTGATTAGACTACTTGACCAATTAAAAACTTAACCTTTTCCCAATTATAGAGTTTGGCAGATTTTAGCGATCTTTGGACAAGTCAAGCAATCTTCACACAATTCAAGCAAGCATGCAAAGAGTATATGAGCAGCGGAAATTAAAGCATGCAACTTGCAAGAATGTAAAGGGAAGGGTTTGGAGGATTCAAACACAATTGGAGACACGGATGTTTTTGTCGTGGTTCCGATAGGTGGTGCTATCGTACATCCACATTGATGGAGACTTCAACCCACGAAGGGTAATGGTTGCGCGAGTCCACGAAGGGATCCACCCACGAAGGGTCCACGAAGAAGCAACCTTGTCTATCCCACCATGGCCGTCGCCCACGAAGGACTTGCCTCACTAGCGGTAGATCTTCACGAAGTAGGCAATCTCCTTGCCCTTACAAACTCCTTGGTTCAACTCCACAATCTTGTCGGAGGCTCCCAAGTGACACCTAGCCAATCTAGGGGACACCACTCTCCAAGAAGTAACAAATGGTGCGTTGATGATGAACTCCTTGCTCTAGTGCTTCAAATGATAGTCTCCCCAACACTCAACTCTCTCTCCTAGGATTTGGATCTAGTGGAAAGAAGATTTGAGTGGAAAGCAACTTGGGGAAGGCTAGAGATCAAGATTCATATGGTAGGAATGGAATATCTTGGCCTCAACACATGAGTAGGTAGTTCTCTCTCAGAAAATGTATGCTGGAAGTGTAGGTTTGTTCTGATGGCTCTCTCCACGAATGAAGAGGAGGTGGAGGGGTATATATAGCCTCCACACAAAATCTAACCGTTACACACAATTTACCAAACTCGGTGGGACCGAATCAACAAACTCGGTCGGACCAATTTAGTAAATCTAGTGACCGTTAGGATTTTTGGTGGGACCGACATGCAACTCGGTAGGACCGATATGGTTAGGGTTAGGGCATAACGTAATCTCGGTGAGACCGATTATACAAACTCGGTGAGACCGATTTTGGTAATTAGCTAACTAGAGAGTTGGTCAGGTAAACTCGGTGGGACCGATTCGCTCTTTTCGGTGAGACCGAAATGTTACGAAAGGGAAACAGAGAGTTTACATTGCAATCTCGGTCGGACCGATCGCTCACTTCGGTTAGACCGAAATGTTACAAAGGGAAACAGAGAGATTACAATCCCATCTCGGTGAGACCGAGATCCCTATCGGTGAGACCGATTTGCCTAGGGTTTGTGGCAGTGGCTATGACATTTGAACTCGGTGGCGCCGGATAGAAACAATCGGTGGGACCGATTTGGACTTTGAGTTTAGGTCATATGTGGATGTGAGAAAGTAGTTGAGGGTTTTTGGAGCATATCACTAAGAACTTGAAGCAAGAGGCTCATTAAGCAACACCTCATCCCTCCTTGATAGTATTGGCTTTTCCTATAGACTCAATGTGATCTTGGATCACTAAAATGTAAAATGTAGAGTCTTGAGCTTTTGAGCTTGAGCCAATCCTTTGTCCTTAATATTTTGAGGGATCCACTTTCATCATCCATGCCATGCCTTTCATTGATCTTTCCTGAAATATTTGTCTTGGAATAGCATTAGCTCAATGAGCTATATGTTGTTATGAATTACCAAAACCACCTAGGGATAGTTGCACTTTCAATCTCCCCCTTTTTGGTAATTGATGACAACATATAGATCAAAGCTTCGACAAATGATAATAAAATTGAAAAACATCATCGCTTTGAGAAGTATGTGATAAGCAAGAGCTCCCCCTAAATTTGTGCATGGTTTAAGATTTGCTTTGGACTACAAATGCACAAGGAATTAGGCTCATGGCTTACTCTTCCATGTCACATACCTCTTGGTGGAGCGCTCAAAATAATAAAGATTGAATACATGCACTCATCACCAAGCAAAGTGAATGATCATATAAGGATAAGTAAGATAATATCATCTAACAAGCATGAGTGTAGCTTATGATCAAACACATGATCATCAATGTCTCACAGATAATAGCATAATGTCTCAAGCAATCAAAAGCAAACAAAGTTCATCCAAGAAGACAAGAGAGAACAAAATCAAACTCTCTCTCTCTCTCGAAGCCTATGATCTATACATTTTTCTCCCCCTTTGGCAACAAGTTACCAAAAAGTTCCTAGAAAATGCATAGTATTATATCGTCTCTCAGGCTTGGTTTTCAGGTGGTGGTGTAGAGATGGCTCCTTGGACGAAGGCTTCAGTTGATGTGGATGGAGCTGAAGGAGTTGGTGCTGGAGCTGGTTGCACTGGAGCTGTAGGAGTTGTAGCAGGTGCAGATGAAGTGGTTCTGGTGTCTGTCACAGGCACTGCAGCTGATCTCTGAGCTCTAGGCACTCTGGCAAATGCATCAGTGGTTGTCTTGCCCTTCCTCTCCTGCATGTCATCCTGTAGCTGCTCCACAACTGACTGAATCTCAGTTACTTTGACATCTAAATCATAGAATTTTTGTTCCATGATTCTTTCCAGGCTCTCCTGGTTTTGAGTTAGGGTGGCCAACCCCTTCTCAATCCTCAGAGTTGATGCTATCAAGTAACCAAGCTGCTCCTGCTTGTTCTTCAAAAAGTATTCAGATGCCTCCTCTTGAGTTGGCATCTTGGCAGCCTTCTCTTTCTTTGCTTTCTCCTTCTTCTCTTGAGCTTGTACTGATGATGGTTCATTCTCATTCATCACAACTTGATTGTCCTCAAATTCTGGATAGATAGCAAAATGTTCCTTGTCCAACAAGTATGTGCATGTGCCCATCTTTGAGTTAATCAACTCCTGAATTTGTGGGGCATATCCACAACTTCTCTTTTGGTCTGCTGCCGTCCTCTTGATAGTCTCAACCATGAGTCTCATGACCTTGAATTTCTGTGGCACATCAAACAAGTGTAGCAAGTTTATAGCATGTCCTCTTATCATGTTGTGGTCACCTGACTTGGGCAATAGAGTATGCCTTAGGATCCAGTTGATCGTTGGTAGCCCTGAGAGGAGAAAATGGACTGACCCAAACTTATGTGTCTCAACTACAGCATCTGGGATCTCCTTGTACATATGAGCCATGGAATTGTGATCCATCTTCTTCTTGGCATAGACATCCAAGTCATCTTCACTCTCTTTGGTGCATTGATCAGATTGGCCCATTCCTCAATGGTTGATTGGTACCTTGTACCTTCACACATCCAAACTATCCTGCCATCTGGATAGAAATGTGCTGTGGAGTAGAATTGCATAATGAGCTCATCATTCCACTTTGTGAGCTTCTGCCCAACAAAGTCTGAAACTCCACAAGCAATGAAACTGTCTTGCACTCCAGGATAGTGTTCCTCATTCTCCTTCATGTAGGTCCAGTCGACCCATCTCATATCACAAACTATAGGCTTCTTGTCCAACAACACTGTCTCATAGAAATCTTGTTGTTCCTTTGTGTGGAACCTGTAATCAACAGTAGTCCTTCTCCTGATGGCATAGGGATCAGACAACCTCCACTGTCTGAGTCCTGCATCCTTTCTTAGCTTCATGTTCTCAGCCACAGGATGAGCATCATTGTGGTCAGGAATCTTTGGCTTCAGCTTCCTCATGATTTGTCCTTCATCATCTTCTTCAGCAGTAACTTCAGGCACTGGGGCCTTGTTCTTCTTAGCAGCTGGTATACTCCTAGTATTCCTCTTTGGTGCATTCTTGGGCTTGGGGGCAGCTTTGGGTGCTTCTTTGGGCTTTGATGATGCAGCCCCTGACTTAATAGCATCACCCATCAGCTTTTGTGCCTTGGGTGCTGGTGCAGCAACCTCTTCTTCCTCTTCTTCAGAGTCTCTCCTCATAGAGGGATTGCCAAGAACTTTGGCAGTGGTGGTTCTGACTCTCTTCTTCTTTTTACCTTGACCAGCAGCTTCATCTTCTGACTCAATAGTAAACTTCATTGTTTCTCCAATGACAACCTTCCTGGGTTTGGAAGTGGGAATCCTTCTTGCAGGTGCCTTCTTTCGCACTACTGGATTAGTGGCTGCAGCTGAACCATATTCTTTCTTGACCACCTTCTTCTTGGAAGTGGCCTCATCTTCTACTGCCACATAGTCCTCATCCTCAGATTCTGAGGTTTTCTTCTTTCTGGCCCTCGTGGCAGCTTTAGGCAGATTGCTTGGGGTGCTCTTGCTGCCATCATCTGATGAACTGGAGGGACTAGTGCCCTCACTCATGTGAATCTGCTCTTCTTCCCTGTTCTGGCTGTCACTTTGGTCTGACATGCTGCAAACACTGACTGCTGACCCTGTGAATAGTTATAGATGAGATAGAGTGGATGAGCATCACAAAATGCAGAGATTTTTGCAAAAGAATGATTCAAAAACTTAGTTTTAGTTTTCCATAGAAAGCATTTCGGATCAACTGATTTTCAAACTCGGTGATACCGAAGCAGTTTTGGAACCTAAACTAGTGAACTCGGTCAGACCGAGTCACAGTTCGGTGGCACCGAGACTGCTAGGGTTTCACAAAGTTCTAAAATCGGTGACACCGATTAGCAATTCTCAGTCAAACCGAGAGTTACTAGTGCAATGGCGTTAGCCGAATCGGTGGGACCGAGTTTTTCAACTCGATGGGTCCGAGATGGTTTCGGCGGAAACCTAACCCTAAATTTTCAAATCGCATCTATTCTAAGGATTGTTTTGACTGGATAGAGGTGTTTCAATCGTGGCAAGAATCATAATGAACACAATGTGCTGAGAATCAGACGAGGATAGCACTGTGATCGAGTTCATACCCTAGTTCGGCGATGAACTCTCTATGGCGGCAACAACGGAGTTGAAATCAGTTGACGGCGGTGGAGACCAGCGACAGGAAGCGGCTGGCGATGAAGTCGATGATCCGGAGACCTAGAAGGCAGAGCCAGCTATGCGCGAGCGAAGAGGTTTGGAGAAAGTTTTCCAAATTTTTGCCCGTGTGAATATATAGCCCGACCTGTTGGTGTGACCGAGTGGAAAGACTCGGTGGCACCGAGATGCATAACTGTTGACAGTTACAGCAACTCGGTGTGACCGAAAATTTCAAATCGGTTGCACCGAGATGGAAAACCTAGATCGACTTAGTGATCTCGGTATGACTGAAATGGAAGAATTGGTCAGACCGAAAAGCACAAAGAAGTTTTGGAAGTTTAAGTCTATGAGTAATTGGGGAACTCCGAGTGCTCCTCACACAGAGTGGTTCGAATCTGACTTGATCAAATTTTTTGATGTAGCATGAATAGAGTTTGAGACGAGAAAAGCATAGATAGCTAGAGAAGGTTCTTAGGCATTCTTGTCCATCCACTTGGCCAAAAAAAGAAAATCCAATCAATCAAAACAACAAGTGGATGTCCTCGAATGAGTAAAATATGCAACCAACAAGCTCACACAATAAAATGGCAAATGAAATATGTGGCAAAGCATGCACAACCAATTCTAGCATCTATCAAACAATTGGCGATGACTAGGTCATCTATATATGAGTATATTGACTTAGGAGTCAAATGAGAACATTTGATCATGGGTCATACTCATTGTTTAAGCTCAAGTGGGGTTACCACTTTTACATAATGCATTGATGTGATCACATCATTAGAGTTGCTTTGACTCGATTCTTAGAGTTAAGCTCCCCCTAGATGTGAGATCCCCCCTTAGAGGGATGAACTAACCTTGGGTTTTGTCGATGATGACTTCATGTAGGTGTTGAAGATGTGGATGCTCAATGGTGATGTAGATCATTTGGAGCAATCCTTTGGAGTGAGTTGCACTTTCAATACCTACATGGGTTAGTCCCACAAGGAACAAACAAGAATATACATAGACATATAGTGATGCACACACAAGATGATGTCCATGAAAACATTAGGTTACCTTGTCCCTTGCCTTACCAACATGAGGGTTTGTGACTCCTTAAACTAGTGCAAGATATGGAAGTTGATTGCACTTGTCCTTGCCATAATGATATGAGTGAAGAATGCTGGCGGAGTCACCCTCAAGAACACTCTAGTTCTTCTTCTTCGGGATCCACATCATCTTGATGGGAATCCTTGGAGTTGTAGTTGTACTTGATGAAGTAGAACTTGACGTAGTCTTGGGAACCCACTTGACCAAGGCCTTAGGTGCTTCTTCAAATGCATCAATCTCCTCTTGAAGCTTGTCCTTGCCTTTGTTCTTGTGGTCGTGTGGTGGAAGATCATCTTGTGCTTGTGTTCCCTTGAGGGAAGTAGGATCATACTTCTCTTGTTGAGGAACAAACTTCGTCTTGGGGTATTGATCTTCTTCCCACTCAACTCCATTGGCATTGAACTTTTGTTCAAAACCAACACCTTGATTCTTCCGGTGCCTTCCTTGCTTGCGTAAAATTTCCTCGAATTGCTTACTTCCGGCAAGGCTCTTGTATACACCCTTCTCTATAATTCCCTTCAATAAGCTATTTTCTTGCTCAAGTGTAACTTGGCTAAGAGAATCATTAGTGGAATCAAGAGAGCTACTAGAAGCAACAATATTGGATTTTTGCATTATTATTGTTACTACTAGAGGAAGGATCTTTCTTGTTCTTGTTACTAGACTTGACTTCAGGCATGTAAGTAGATAAGAGTAAACGCTTGGCAATGTAAGAAGAACTTTTCTTACGGAGATCATCATTGATTGCCTTTAAGAACTCATGCTCTTGCTCAAGACTGAGCTTTTCAAAGCGTAACTTCTCATGAGCCCTTAAAAGTTCTCGATGATCTTCGAAGATAGTTTCATGAGCTAACTTAAGAGTGTTTAGTTCTTTAGTTAGAATCTCGATCTTCTACTTATAATTGTCATTTGTTTTATCTTGATTAGCATGATGAAGTGACGTTTCATCATAGTATTCATCACTAGAGTTGTCAACAAGTAAATCATCATCACCTAACAAGTCATCTTCATCACTATTAAAATCAACATACTCAGGGTGTGTTACCTTAGGACCTTTGGCCATGAAGCATCTTCCAATTCCTTCATTTGGTGAGTCAAATATGTCGTAGGAGTTGGTTGTCACAAGTGCTAGACCGGCAACACCTTCATCTTGAGTATATTCGGAGTCGGAGTGATAGCTTCTCTCTGAGTGATTGTCGGAGTCGGAGCCGGATACCCATTCACCAACATGAGCTTGATGTCTTTGTTTTGTGTAGCTCTTTGATGACTTGTCCTTCCTTTCCGAATCCTTGCTTCTCCGTGAGGGTCTTCGTTCATAACGATCATCTCTACTCCTTCTCTCTCTTGGAGGTGATTCTTCTCTTCTACTTCTTCTTTTTGGAGAATCTTCTCTTCTTTTGTAGGGTGTCGTACACTCATTGGAATAGTGTCTGGGTCTCCCACAATTGTAGCAATTGCGCTCTCGACTAGAAGATCTTTTGTCATTATAGGACCTTGACTTAGAGCTTGTTTCTTTGCTTCTACTCTTGTAGAATTTGTTGAAGTTCTTAACCATTAAGCTCAATTCTTCATTGAAGGTTTGTTTCTCACTTGATGATGTGGGGGATTCACATGAGGCTTTGTAAGCACCACTTGACTTGTTGTGAAGTTCCTTCTTATCCTTGAGTGACATCTCATGAGCAACAATTCTTCCAATGACTTTCGTTGGCTTGAGATCTTTGTAGTTTGGCATCATTTGGATCAATGTGCGCACGGTATCATACTTTCCATCCAATGCTCTTAAGATCTTCTTGATGATGAATCTGTCAGTCATCTCTTCAGTTCCTAAGCCGGCACTCTCATTTGTGATAAGAGCAAGCCTAGAGTACATTTCAGCGACACCTTCATCATCCTTCATTTTGAACTTGTCAAGATGACTTTGGAGCACATCCAACTTGGATTCCTTGACGGAGTCGGTACCTTCATGCATATCAATCAAAGTATCCCAAATTTCCTTTGCATTCTCCAGACGGCTGATTTTGTTGAATTCTTTGGGGCACAAGCCATTGAAGAGGATATCACAAGCTTGAGCGTTGTATTGCAGCATCTTCAACTCATCCGCGCTAGCTTCACGGTTCGGCTCTCTCCCATCAAAGAATTCACCTTGCAAGCCAATACACACAATAGACCAAACGGCGGGGTTATGGCCGAGAATATGCATTTTCATCTTATGCTTCCAACTAGCAAAAATAGTATCATCAAAGTAAGGACCTCTACGGTGATAATTTCCCTCGCTAGACGCCATACTCTTCTTGGTTGTGAAACCAAGGCTATGACCACCAAAAGCTATGGAAATCAAAGCAAATGGAGACCAAAGCTCTGATACCACTTGTAGGACCTTGAAGTATGTCTAGTGGGGGGGGGGGTGATTAGACTGCTTGACCAATTAAAAACTTAACCTTTTCCCAATTTTAGAGTTTGGCAGATTTTAGCGATCTTTGGACAAGTCAAGCAATCTTCACACAATTCAAGCAAGCATGCAAAGAGTATATGAGCAGCAGAAATTAAAGCATGCAACTTGCAAGAATGTAAAGGGAAGGGTTTGGAGGATTCAAACGCAATTGGAGACACGGATGTTTTTGTTGTGGTTCCGATAGGTGGTGCTATCGTACATCCACATTGATGGATACTTCAACCCACGAAGGGTAATGGTTGCGCAAGTCCACGGAGGCCTCCACCCATGAAGGGTCCACGAGAAGCAACCTTGTCTATCCCACCATGGCCGTCGCCCACGAAGGACTTGCGTCACTAGCGGTAGATCTTCACGAAGTAGGCGATCTCCTTGCCCTTACAAACTCCTTGGTTCAGCTCCACAATCTTGTCGGAGGCTCCCAAGTGACACCTAGCCAATCTAGGGGACACCACTCTCCAAGAAGTAACAAATGGTGCGTTGATGATGAACTCCTTGCTCTAGTGCTTCAAATGATAGTCTCCCCAACACTCAACTCTCTCTCATAGGATTTGTATCTAGTGGAAAGAAGATTTGAGTGGAAAGCAACTTGGGGAAGGCTAGAGATCAAGATTCATATGGTAGGAATGGAGTATCTTGGCCTCAACACATGAGTAGGTAGTTCTCTCTCAGAAAATGTATGCTGGAAGTGTAGGTTTGTTCTGATGGCTCTCTCCACGAATGAAGAGGAGGTGGAGGGGTATATATAGCCTCCACACAAAATCTAACCATTACACACAATTTACCAAACTCGGTGGGACCGAATCAACAAACTCGGTCGGACCAATTTAGTAAATCTAGTGACCATTAGGATTTTTGGTGGGACCGACATGCAACTCGGTAGGACCGATATGGTTAGGGTTAGGGCATAACATAATCTCGGTGAGACCGATTACACAAACTCGGTGAGACCGATTTTGGTAATTAGCTAACCAGAGAGTTGGTCAGGTAAACTCGGTGGGACCGATTCGCTCTTTTCGGTGAGACCGAAATGTTATGATAGGGAAACAGAGAGTTTACATTGCAATCTCGATGGGACCGATCGCTCACTTCAGTTAGACCGAAATGTTACAAAGGGAAGCAGAGAGATTACAATCCCATCTCGGTGAGACCGAGATCCCTATCGGTGAGACCGATTTGCCTAGGGTTTGTGGCAGTGGCTATGACATTTGAACTCGGTGGCACCGGATAGAAACAATCGGTGGGACCAATTTTGACTTTGAGTTTAGGTCATATGTGGATGTGAGAAAGTAGTTGAGGGTTTTTGGAGCATATCACTAAGCACTTGAAGCAAGAGGCTCATTAAGCAACACCTCATCCCCCCTTGATAGTATTGGCTTTTCCTATAGACTCATTGTGATCTTGGATCACTAAAATGTAAAATGTAGAGTCTTGAGCTTTTGAGCTTGAGCCAATCCTTTGTCCTTAATATTTTGTGGGATCCACTTTCATCATCCATGCCATGCCATTCATTGAGCTTTCCTGAAATATTTGTCTTGGAATAGCATTAGCTCAATGAGCTATATGTTGTTATGAATTACCAAAACCACCTAGGGATAGTTGCACTTTCACACGACAATCTCATATCCGTGTGCGTCGCCCCTCTCCATAGTTTCGTCCCTCAGTCATATTTTCGTAGTGCTTAGGCGCAGCCCTGCAGAGATAGCATCACCACCACCATCACCATGCCATCATGTTGGCAGAACTCATCCACTAGTTTGCCCGTCTTGCTGGATCAAGAAGGAGAGGACGCTACCGAGTTGAACGTGTGCTGAACGTGGATGTGCCATACATTCGGTACTTGATTGGTTAGATCGTGAAGAAGTTCCACTACATCAACCACGTTACTAAACGCTTCCGCTTACGGTCTACGAGGGTACATAGACATGCTCCCCCTCGTTGCTATGCATCTTCATGGATAGATATTCCGTGTGCATAAAACTTTTTTTGTTTTCCATGCAACATTTCCCAACAACTGTTTCGGCCCGGTCGCCTACATCCGATTTTCACCATTTTTTTCAAATAGCAAATGGTGGCATTTACGGTAACTAGGGATTAAGAACAAACGTACTCTACAATAAAGAAATTACGGCATAGTACCTCAGATAAACCTACACTATACAATAAAGGATGTATGGTATATTACATCCACTGGGCTTCAAAGTTCACCACCAGTGATCATAAAGCGCAATGAAGAAGCAGATTACAAAAACTGGGCGCCATTGCAGCGTAACAAAATAATATTGAACCAAGACCACTTCCAAGACATTTCAAGAAAGGTTAGCCTTGCGCGGGAGCTGCTGCGCAAGCAGCTTGGCAAGGCTCTGAGACTGGCATAACATGTCGGTCATAGCTTCTAGCTGTAGCTGGTTAGCAATGAGGTTCTCATTGGATTCTCCGAGAACTTCCTTAGAGATGGTACTTCAAGTTGAAGTTGAGTTGCAGAATGCCTTTCTCCTTGAAGTTGAGACTAAAGAAGTCGAATTTATTCATGCTTCGAATTCTGTGAGCTTGTGTGACTGCTAGTATCCATTAACTTAAACAATCAGGACATGACTTTGGGGTTGTCTTGCTATCTTCAAGATGTTTTGCCTTCTTTGCTGCAATATATGTTGGGTTTTTATCACAACCTTCAGCAGACTTGTGCATGCCATCAGGCATATCACCTTGAAACAAGCAGAGAGATGACAGATTTTGCACGTATATAAACAAAGATGGTAACTGTGCTATCAATTCCATCCAATTTCAAATTACAAAATAATGAGACAATTCAAAATGTCAATTGCATAATTTCGCATTGTTCATAATGCGGGGAGGTTCACCACACTACTGGATTACCATATCAACAAAATAAGCATACATGATGGGCAAAATACAATCATTGTATCAATTTTGGTTATTGTGATGGCATGTTGTTCATATCATCAGCCACATCAGTAATATAAAGCAGGAACTGAAAGGTGCAAATATGGGCTGCTTCACCACACACTGGATTATAGATAAACAAAAACAAGCATACATGCAGGGCTAAACAAAATCATTGGATCTGTATTGAGTAATGTGCATGGTATGAATAAGGAATTTGTGTTTACAACTAAAACTTGGAACTTATAGTTGTTACGAGCATGCATTTTGATAGAAACAACAAACTGAATAGAAGTTGATTGATAGTGAGTATGAGTAAATTAAATAGCAGTTGAGGATAAAGGCTTTAGAAGGACTGAATTACATTGACAGTTAACACAGGCTCTATAATGCCCTTCTCCATGTCAAGGGAAGGATAACTCAAGAATTTCAGCACAAAATCTTCTTCATAAGCATTGCCTGTACTCTACATTTGTAGAGAGTAATTATAGATATGATAATACTGGAAGGGATAGAGGATAATGAAGATGAGATGCAGATTGATGCTACATAATCAACTACCTATCCCTGTAAGTACAAGCTTTACAAGACAAAATGTATTGACAAGAGCACAGGTGTCATCGTTTTGTCACGGCAGATGTCATAGTGAAAGGACTTTAGTGTGGAGCCATCACAACTAGGTTAGCTTGAAGGGGTTGAACATGACAAAAGGACACAAGAGTTACCCAGGTTCGGCCCCTCACAGTGGAGGTAAAAGCCTACTCCTGCTTTTGGTTGTATTGCTTGAGTTTCGATTACCGCTTGAATTAGCTTTCGATTGCTTGCTTCTTGAGTTAATCCGCCGTCGGGTCTCACCTTTATATACACAGGTTGAGGCCAGACGGCTTACAGAGTCCCGGCCGGCTCATACATTGTGACCGGCTCGGTTTGTAACTAATCATTATCTTACAATACAAGTTATTACGGCGGCTCATCGGCCCCTATTCTAGGCCTTATTTAGGCCTACCTCCGTGAGTCACCATCTTCACGTCTTGGGCTTCCATGGACTTCTTCATACCGAGCCGTCAAAGGCATGACCCGGCCCCTCCTGGGCGGGTCATACCTAGAAGTTATATCCCCAACATTAGGCCCCAAGTTGACTTGAACTTGTTCATGTCAATCTTCATCATCTTAGTTTGAACAGAACTGCACTCAATTCTGGAAGCTCCATCCGCACCTCTTTAACCCGCCATGACTTAATTCCAGCAAACCCTGGCAACTGATAACCCACAAGTGTAGGGGATCGCAATAGCTTTCGAGGGTAAAGTATTCAACCCAAATTTATTGATTCGACACAAGGGGAGATAGAGAATATTCTTGAGTATTAGCAGTTGAGTTGTCAATTCAACCACACCTGTATAACTTAGTATCTGCAGCAAAGTGTTTAGTAGCAAAAGTGGTATGGTAATATAGGTAACGGTAGCGAAAGTAAAGATAAATGTTTTTGGGTTTTTGTAGTGATTGTAACAGTAGCAACGGAAAAGTAAATAAGCGAAGAACAATGTGTGAAAAGCTCGTAGGCAATGGATCAGTGATGGATAATTATGCGGATGCGATTCCTCATGCAATAGTTATAACATAGGGTGATATAGAACTAGCTCCAATTCATCAATGTAATGTAGGCATGTATTCCTTAAATAGTCATACGTGCTTATGGAAAAGAACTTGCATGACATCTTTTGTCCTACCCTCCCGTGGCAGCGGGGTCCTTACAGAAACTAAGGGATATTAAGGCCTCCTTTTAATAGAGAACCGGAACAAAGCATTAGCACATAGTGAATACATGAACTCCTCAAACTACGGTCATCACCGAGAGGTATCCCGATTATTGTCACTTCGGGGTTGTCGGATCATAACACATAATAGGTGACTATAGACTTGCAAGATAGGATCAAGAACACACATATATTCTGAAAACATAATAGGTTCAGATCTGAAATCATGGCACTCAGGCCCTAGTGACAAGCATTAAGCATGGCAAAGTCATAGCAACATCAATCTCAAAACATAGTGGATACTAGGGATCAAACCCTAACAAAACTAACTTGATTACATGGTAAATCTCATCCAACCCATCACCGTCCAGCAAGCCTATGATGGAATTACTCACGCACGGCGGTGAGCATCATGAAATTGGTGATGGAGGATGGTTGATGATGACGACGGCGACGAATCCCCCTCTCCGGAGCCCCGAACGGACTCCAGATCAGCCCTCCCGAGAGATATTAGGGCTTGGCGGCGGCTCCGTGTCGTAAAACGCGATGAAACTTTCTCTCTGATTTTTTTCTCCCCGAACGTGAATATATGGAGTTGGAGTTGAGGTCGGTGGAGGTCCAGGGGGCCATGAGATAGGAGGCTGCGCCCTAGGGGGGGCGCCCCCTGTCTCGTGGACAGCCTGTGGGCCCCCTGGTATTGATTCTTCTGCCAAAAATTCTTTTTAATTCCAAAAAGTGCCTCCGTGGATTTCCAGGACATTCCGAGAACTTTTCTTTTCTGCACATAAAACAACATCATGGCAGTTCTGCTGAAAACAGCATCAGTCCGGGTTAGTTTCATTCAAATCATGCAAGTTAGAGTCCAAAACAAGGGCAAAAGTGTTTGGAAAAGTAGATACGTCGGAAATGTATCAACTCCCCCAAGCTTAAACCTTTGCTTTTCCTCAAGCAATTCAGTTGATAAACTGAAAGTGATAAAGAAAAACTTTTACAAACTCTGTTTGCTCTTGTTGTTGTAACATAAAAAGCCAGCATTCAAGTTTCAGCAAATATTATGAACTAACCATGCTCACAATAACACATAGGTCTCACAATTACTCATATCAATAACATAATCAGCTAGCGAGCCATAATAATAAAACTCGGATGACAACACTTTCTCAAAATAATCATAACATGGTATAACAAAATGGTATCTCGCTAGCCTTTCTGAGACTTCAAAACATAAATGCAAAGCACCTTTAAATATCAAGGACTGACTTAACATTGTAATTCATGGTAAAAGAGATCCAGTCAAGTCATACCCAATATAAACCAATAGTAATGAATGCAAATGACAGTGTGCTCTCCAGCGGGTGCTTTTTAATAAGAAGGGTGATGACTCAACATAAAAGTAAATAGATAGGCCCTTCGCAGAGGGAAGCAGGGATTTGTAGAGGTGCGAGAGCTCGATTTTAAAATAGAGATTGAATAACATTTTGAGCGGCATACTTTCGCTGTCAACGCAACAACTATGAGATGGCTGTATCTTCCATACTAAATGCATTATAGGCAGTTCCCAAATTGAATGGTAAAGGTTTATACTCCCCCAACCACCAACAAGCATCAATCCATGGCTTGCTCGAAACAACGAGTGCCTCCAACATACAACATCCCTGGGGGAGTTTTGTTTAATTATTTTGATTTGCTTTGATCTTTTTGGATCATGGGACTGGCCATCCCGGTTACCGGCCCTTTCTCGTGAATGAGGAGCGGAGTCCACTCCTCTTGAGAACCCACCTAGCATGAAAGATATAGGCAGCCCTAGTTGTAACATGAGCTGCTCGAGCATACAAAACAGAATTTCATTTGAAGGTTTGGAGTTTGGCACATACAAATTTACTCGAAACGACAGGTAAATACCGCATATAGGAAGGTATAGTGGACTCATATGGAACACCTTTGGGGTTTAAGGAGTTTGGATGCACAAGCAGTATTCCCGCTTAGTACAGGTGAAGGCTAGCAAAAGACTGGGAAGCGACCAACTGAGAGAGCGACAACAGTCATAAACATGCATTAAAATTAATTCACACTGAATACAAGCATGAGTAGGATATAATCCACCATGAACATAAATATCATGAAGGCTATGTTGATTTGATTCAACTACATGCGTGAACATGTGCCAAGTTGAGTCACTCAATTCATTCAAAGGAGGATACCATCCCATCATACCACATCGTAATCATTCTAATAGCATGTTGGCACACAAGGTAAACCATTATAACTCGTAGCTAATCAAGCATGGCACAAGCAACTATAATCTCTAAATGTCATTGCAAATATGTTTACCTTATAATAGCTGACCCAGGAACGATGAACTCATCATATTTACAAAAACAAGAGAGGTCGAGTTCATACCAGCTTTTCTCATCCCAATAAGTCCATCATATATCGTCATTATTGCCTTTCACTTGCACGACCAAACGATGTGTATAATAATAAGAGTGCACGTGCATTGGACTAAGCTGGAATCTACAAGCATTCAACTCAAGAGAGAAGACAAGTAATATGGGCTCTAAGTTAAATAAACAATCATGCATGTAAGAGCCACTAAGCATTTTCAATATGGTCTTCTCGACCCCCAAAGGAAAGAGAAGAAAATAAAACTATTTACATGGGAAAGCTCCCAACAAGTAAGAATAAGAACTAGAAATCTTTTTGGGTTTTCATTTTAATTCTACTACAAGCATGGAAATTAAACTAACTAATTTATTTGGTTTTTTCTTAAGGTTTATCAAACACACATGAAGAAAACTAGAAAAAGAAATTTAAACTAGCATGGATAATACAATGAAAGAGTATGAGCACCGATGACTAGTGTGTGAACATGAATGTAAAGTAGGTGAGAAATACATACTCCCCCAAGCTTAGGCTTTTGGCCTAAGTTGGTTTAATACCAATGACCGCCTGGCTGATATCCATAAGTGAAACTGGGGTTGTACTGAGATGCAGAGGCGACCGCCTCCTGAGCAGCAGCGTGTTGGCGAGCTGCCTCCATTCCCCTCTCATATTCAGTTGCTTCTTCCCTGGTGACAATATATCTTCCTCTTGCCTGATAATCAAAAAGGTAGGCAGCAGGAAGAGTAACAGGGACGACGTTGCGTCTGTCATAGATTAGTCGATAATGGAGGAATTGTTCATTCCTCTCAAGAAAATGATGATCGAACATAGCTTCTTTATCCAAATAAACAGGAGGTAAAATCATATCCCCCTCTCGTGGGGCTATATTAAGAAAATTAGCCACACGGGTTGCATAAATTCCCCAAATAAATCCCCCCTTCTACTATTATTCTGCAACCTACGTGCAAGTATTACCCCCAAGTTATAACCTTTATAACCTGACACAGCACTCTTGAGGACACAAAGATCAGGGACACACATGTGACAAGCTTCGTCCTTACCGTTAATGCATCTACCAATAAAGAGAGCAAAGTAATGTATAGACGGAAAATGAATGCTCCCTATGGTAGCTTGTGCCATGTCCCTAGATTCTCCCATAGTAATACTAGCAAGAAAATCTCTAAATTCAGATTTGTGAGGATCATTAATATTACCCCACTGCGGGAGTTTGCAAGCAGTTGTGAAATCCTCTAAATCCATGGTATAAGATGTATCATAAATATCAAACATGACACTAGGAGAATTACGCACACAGATATATTGGAACCTCCGCACAAAGGAATCAGTCAATTGATAGTATTGAGGACACTTATCTTGTAAGAAGTCCTCCAGCTCGGCATTACGCACATATGCGTCAAATTCCTCCTTGAAGCCTGCTTCGACCATAAAATCATCGGATGGCCACTCACAAGCCCGTACATTTGCGTCCCTCGGCAATTTAACATCTTGCTCACGTATAGCAATCCTTGGCCCTTTCTTCGCCAAGGAACCACCTTGGTACATTCTTCTAAGCATATTTCTTTTTCTGAAAATTTCTGAAATTTTAGTAACTTCAAAATAAAAGTGAATAAAACTTAAACAAGATTGGTAGCAACTACTCCCACAAGTGATTATAGCCTATATCATGCATTGGAATTGCTTGGGACCTCAAAAATTTAACATGTAAGCTCAAGAACATGGTCACCTATGCAGCAAAAATTTGCAATGAATAAAGCACTAGAACAAAAACTAATTGTACCAATGGAGAAGTCACATACCAAGCAACAATTTCCCAAAGCAGTTTTGTGAATGGAGCTTTGAGCTAAGAGATCGAAAATTGCAGCAAAACGAGCTAGAACTCGTGCTTGAGCTGGATGGGGATTTTTTTGGGTAGAAGATGAAGTGTGTGGGTGCTGGCATAAGTGCAGGGGGCCACCAGGGGCCCACGAGACAGGGGGGCGCGCCCTATAGGGGGGCGCGCCCTCCTCTCTCGTGGCATGGTGCTTGCCCCTCCTGCAGTGATTTCAGTGCCTAAAATCCTCAAATATTCCAGAAAAAATCCTACTAAATTTGCAGGGCATTTGGAGCACTTTTATTTTAGGACTATTTTTTAATGCACGTATAATTCAGAAAACAGATAGATAATACTATTTTTGCTTTATTTATTCTAAATAACAGAAAGTAAAAAGAGGGTACAGAAGGTTGTGCCTTCTAGTTTCATCCATCTCGTGATCATCAAAATGAATCCACTAACAAGGTTGATCAAGTCTTGTTAACAAACTCATTCCGAATAACACGGAACCGGAGAAATTTCGAATAACACTAAGTTACCTCAACGGGGATATGAAAATCCCCAACAATAAGAATATCATACTTTTTCTTGACAGTAGGGAGAGGAAATTCAAAACCTCCAAAAATGATAGTCGGAGCTTTTTCAATAGAATTGATGCTATGAACTTGAGATTGTTTCCTCGAAAAGTGTACCGTATTCTCATTACCATTAACATGAAAAGTGATATTGCCTTTGTTGCAATAAATAACAGCCCCTGCAGTATTAAGAAAAGGTCTACCAAGGATAATAGACATACTATAGTCCTCGGGAATATCAAGAATAACAAAGTCCGTTAAGATAGTGACATTTGCAACCACAACATGCACATCCTCGCTAGTGCCGACAGGTATAGCAGTTGATTTATCAGCCATTTGCAAAGATATTTCAGTAGGTGTCAACTTATTCAATTCAAGTCTACGATATAAAGAGAGAGGCATAACACTAACACCGGCTCCAAGATCACATAAAGCAGTTCTAAAATAATTTCTTTTAATGGAACATGGTATAGTTGGTACACCCGGATCTCCAAGTTTCTTTGGTATTCCACCCTTAAAAGTGTAATTAGTAAGCATGGTGGAAATATCAGCTTCTGGTATCTTTCTTTTATTTGTAATGATATGCTTCATATACTTAGCATAAGGATTTACTTTCAGCATATCAGTTAAGCGCATATGTAAGAAAATAGGTCTAATCATTTCAGCAAAGCACTCAAAATCCTCATCATCCTTTGACTTGGATGGTTTATGAGGAAAGGGCATGGGTTTCTGAACCCATGGTTCTCTTTCTTTACCGCACTTCCTAGCAACAAAATCTCTCTTATCATAATGTTGATTCTTTGATAGTGGGTTATCAAGATCAATAGCAGGTTCAATCTCTACATCATTGTTTTTGCTAGGTTGAGCATCAACATAAACATTATCATTAACATTATCACTAGGTTCATGTTCATCACTTGATTGTGTTTCAGCATTAGAAATAGAAATATCATTGGGATTCTCAGGTGTGTCTACAGTAGGTTCACTAGAAGCATGCAAAGTTCTATCATCTTTCTTTTTCTTCTTTTTAGAAGAACTAGGTGCCTCTAAATTATTTCTCTAAGAATCTTGCTCGATTCTCTTAGGGTGGCCTTCAGGATACAAAGGTTCCTGAGTCATTCTACCAGTTCTAGTAGCCACTCTAACAGCAAAGTCATTTTTATTATTCAATTCATCAAGCAAATCATTCTGAACTTTTAGTACTTGCTCAGCTTGAGTAGCAACCATAGAAGCATATTTTCTAACGCGGTGAAGTTCATCTTTAACTCTAGCCAGATTATCACTTACACGTCCTATCTCGAAAGCATTATTCTTTAACTCTCTACCAACATAAGCATTAAAACTTTCTTGTCTAGGCATAAAGTCATCAAATTCATCTAAGCATGGGCTATGAAATTTAGTAGAGGGTATTTCAACTTTATCATATCTATAGAGAGAATTTACCTTTACTACTGTCGGGTTATCAAGACAATGTGGTTCTTCAGGCGGTAAATTAAGACCATGTATTTCTTCAATAGGAGGTAAATTCTTAACATCTTCAGCTTTAATACCTTTTTCTTTCATTGATTTCTTTGCCTCTTGCATATCTTCAGGACTGAGAAATAAAACACCTCTCTTCTTCGGAGTAGGTTTAGGAATAGGCTCAGGAGTTGGTTCAATCGGTTCAGGAATTGCTTCAGGAATTGGCTCAGGAAGAGTCCAATTATTTTCATTAGTCAACATATTATTCAATAATATTTCAGCTCCGTCGACTGTTCTTTCCCTGAAAACACAACCAGCTCAACTATCCAAGTAGTCCTTGGAAGCATCAGTTAGTCGATTATAAAAGATATCAAGTATTTCATTTTTCTTAAGAGGATGATCAGGCAAAGCATTAAGTAACCGGAGAAGCCTCCCCCAAGCTTGTGGGAGACTCTCTTCTTTGATTTGCACAAAGTTACCTATTTCCCGCAAGGCAGCTTGTTTCTTATGAGCAGGGAAATACTTAGCAGAGAAGTAATAAATCATATCATGGGGACTACACACACAACCAGGAGCAAGAGAATTATACCAAGTCTTAGCATCACCTTTTAATGAGAATGGAAATATCTTAAGGATATAAAAATAGCGTGACTTCTCGTCATTAGTAAACAGGGTGGCTATATCATTCAACTTGGTAAGATGTGCCACAACAGTTTCAGATTCAAGGCCATAAAAAGGATCAGATTCAACTAAAGTAATAATTTCAGGGTCAACAGAGAATTCATAATCCTTATTAGTAACACAAATAGGTGAAGTAGCAAAAGCTGGATCGGGTTTCATTCTAGCATTAAGAGACTGCTGCTTCCATTTAGCTAATAATTTCTTAAGATCATATCTATCATTGCAAGCAAAGATTTCCCTAGCAGCTTCTTCATTCATAACATAACCCTTAGGAACAACATGTAATACATAATCATTGGGAGAACCTTCATCATCACTATCATCAGTAATAGGATCTTCAGTAATTTCATTCCCCCTAACTCTAGCAAGTTGTTGATCAAGAAATTCACCTAATGGCAAAGTAGTATCACGCACAGAAGTAGTTTCATCATGCATAGCAGAAGTGGCATCATCAATAACATGCGACATATCAGAATTCATAGCAGTAGCAGGTTTAGGTGTCGCAAGCTTAATAATAACGGAAGGAGAATCTAGTGCAGAGCTAGATGGCAGTTCCTTACCTCCCCTCGTAGTTGAGGGCAAAATCCTGGTTTTAGCGTCTTTCAAGTCCTTCATAGTGATCAACACATATAAATCCCAAGTGACTCAGAGAATAGAGCTATGCTCCCCAGCAACGGCGCCAGAAATTAGTCTTGATAACCCACAAGTGTAGGGGATCGCACCAGCTTTCGAGGGTAAAGTATTCAACCCAAATTTATTGATTCGACACAAGGGGAGCCAAAGAATATTCTTGAGTGTTACCAGTTGAGTTGTCAATTCAACCACACCTGTATAACTTAGTATCTGCAGCAAAGTGTTTAGTAGCAAAAGTGGTATGATAATATAGGTAACGGTAGCGAAAGTAAAGATAAATGTTTTTGGGTTTTTGTAGTGATTGTAACAGTAGCAACGGAAAAGTAAATAAGCGAAGAACAATATGTGAAAAGCTCGTAGGCAATGGATCAGTGATGGATAATTATGCCGGATGCGATTCCTCATGCAATAGTTATAACATAGGGTGATATAGAACTAGCTCCAATTCATCAATGTAATGTAGGCATGTATTCCGTAAATAGTCATACGTGCTTATGGAAAAGAACTTGCATGACATCTTTTGTCCTACCCTCCCGTGGCAGCGGGGTCCTTCCGGAAACTAACACTACTAGAAAAAGGGCTGCTAGTGGCACACCTGCTTTCGCTACTAATGGCGCACTACAGGTGCGCCACTAGCACCACGCTATTAGATTTTTTTTCTAATGGCGCACCTGTGGTGCGCCATTAGTATCTGGTATACTAATGGCGCACCAGCGGTATACTAATGGCGCACCGCTGGTGCGCCATTAGAATAGCCCACGGTGCACCATTAGTATCTGGTATACTAATGGCGCACCACATAGAAGTGCGCCATTAGTAACAATTTTTTTTCAAATTTTTTTTCAGAATTTTTTTATTTTTTTTACAAATTTTTTCAATTTTTTTTTCGTTATTATCTTAATCTCAGGTCACTATGGCTTAATCTCGGGTCAATATGCTTAATCCATTCCGTGGTCAAACTTCCCGAAAGGTCACCCATCATCACACTACTCCAGCCCAAGCACGCTTAACTTCAGAGTTCTATCCAACCCCAGCAACAGCTCACTTCACATGCACTTGTTGATATATCTAGCATATCAATCCTATTATACCTTGTTGATGTCTAGGACTTTGTTCATGTTCATGACTATGATGAATTTTGAAAAATATTTCAAACTTCACGGTCATACTACGTATCATTTTTGAAAAAAAATTCAAAACCAATTTTTTTGTTACTAGTGGCGCACCACATCCACGGTGCGCCACTAGTAAGTTTGAAATTTTTCGAATTTTTTTGCCTCTAGATCTTGAAAGCCCAGTAACTTTTTCTCTGTTAGGTTTTTGGGGATTTTGAAAATGTTTAACGGGGGTTTTTGGGGGGCTTTCGGATGTAACTTTTCGAGTAGATGTTTTTTCATATAAAAAACTTTTTAATCCGAGTTCGTATGCAAAAGTGATGCCCATTTTACAAATTTCCAGAGAGATTTTGCAAATAAAGTCGAAATTCATATTTGTAAATTTTCCCAACAACTAGACCACATATCACATGGGAAACTTATTTTCTTTTATTTTTTTGACATTTCCATCATTTTCTTTTATTTTTTTTAAACTGAAAAGGCGGTCGGGGGGGGGGGGTGCATTCGGTGTGGGGCCAAGTTAGTAATGGTGCACCGTGAGGTGGTGCGCCATTACTAGTTTTGAAAAAAAATTGAACTTTTTTTGAATTTTTTTTGAAAAAACTTAGTAATGGCGCACCGGTGCACAGTGCGCCATTACTAACAATTTTTTTTATTTTTTTTTACTTTTTTTTCAAAACTACTAATGGCGCACGGTGGGTGTGGTGCGCCATTACTATGTCAACTAGTAATGGCGCACTATCCCACGGTGCGCCATTAGTAACAATTTTTTTATTATTTTTTTCTAAACTTCTAATGGCGCGCCACACACCAGGTGCGCCATTAGTAATATATTACTAATGGCGCACCTGTATGTGGTGCTCCATTGCTATATACTAATTGCGCACCACACATGTGGTGCGCCATTAGTGTCCATTTTATCTATGGCGTAGTAGTGTATGGGATATTAAGGCCTCCTTTTAATAGAGAAGCGGAACAAAACATTAGCACATAGTGAATACATGAACTCCTCAAACTACGGTCATCACCGAGAAGTATCCCGATTATTGTCACTTCGGGGTTGTCGGATCATAAGACATAATAGGTGACTACAGACTTGCAAGATAGGATCAAGAACACACATATACTCATGAAAACATAATAGGTTCAAATCTGAAATCATGGCACTCGGGCCCTAGTGACAAGCACTAAGCATAGCAAATTGATAGCAACATCAATCTCAGAACATAGTGGATACTAGGGATCAAACCCTAACAAAACTAACTTGATTACATGGTAAATCTCATCCAACCCATCACCGTCCAGGAAGCCTACAATGGAATTACTCACGCACGGCGGTGAGCATCATGAAATTGGTGATGGAGGATGGTTGATGATGACGACGGCGACGAATCCCCCTCTCCGGAGCCTCGAACGGACTCCAGATCAGCCCTCCCGAGAGAGATTAGGGCTTGGCGGTGGCTCCGTGTCGTAAAACACAATGATACTTTCTCTCTGATTTTTTTCTCCCCGAACGTGAATATATGGAGTTGGAGTTGAGGTCGGTGGAGGTCCAGGGGGCCCACATGATAGGAGGCCACACCCTAGGGGGGGCCCCTGTCTCGTGGACAGCCTGTGGGCCCCCTGGTATTGATTCTTTCGCCAAAAATTCTTATTAGTTCCAAAAAGTGCCTCCGTGGATTTGCAGGACATTCCAAGAACTTTTCTTTTCTACACATAAAACAACATCATGGCAGTTCTGCTGAAAACAGCGTCAATCCAGGTTAGTTTCATTCAAATCATGCAAGTTAGAGTCCAAAACAAGGGCAAAAGTGTTTGGAAAAGTAGATACGTCGGAGACGTATCAGCAACCCGCAATGACGTCATGCATATTGATTTCACACAAAACCGAGTATATCTTTAACGGATCATTATCATTAATACCCTCCCAAAAATCGAGGCACCCTCATTGTTAACCTAATCATCTCATCTCCTTGATTTCCATGCAAGCCATCTCATTTCTTCCTTATAAATAGGGATAGGGGGGCCCTATCTTCACTTTTTACCCCTGCCTCTTCCTCTTCATCTCCTTCCTCGCGACTCGCTGCGACCCGAGCTTCGCCGCCGTCGCTTTCAGCGACACCCACTCCGGTCGCTGCATCAATCTGATTGGACCAGAGAAACACGGCGCTCCTCCATTTTTCATCAACATCAGTAAGCTCTGACGTTGCTCCATAACAAATCTGCATTAGGGTTGTCACTGTTCGTCGCTGTTCTGTACCATTCTTCATATTTCCCCTTTAGAATGAGTACTTTGATCTAGAAACCCACAGAGATTTCATGGTACTAGTTTAACACTACTTCTCAACCATAGTTACTCCCCTTTGTCCGAGTTTCGATCTGGGCTTGCGAGTCCTTCTACTACCATAGCCTTTAGGTTCAGGAATTACTTTTATTTTCGGGACCGCTGTAGATCCAAAATCATAAGTGGAACTTTATAAATCCTGTTTATCCAGCACTTCATACAATGTTTGCTCCACTCCATATCTATAGCCATTAGCTCTACCACGGCGGGTTAAATAATAATATATAACCCGTCAAATTCCTTCTGCCTTAACTCTGAATCTTTAAGCCGCCAGTATTTATCTGTGACTAATGCTACCATTATGAATTTAATCCCCCATATCTTCTTCTTAGGCCTTGTGTAGCAAACATGACTAAGACCGTCACTTCATGCGATTGGGTTCCTTCAATCATCATGGAATAAATGCTCGATGATTATGTCAAACCAGGCATCTTGTCAGCAAAGAATACCATCCAATGGCGTGTTCCAAACCCTGTTGAAGCTATAGCTCGGAAAAGGATAATGAGTTGATCACATAAACTGGGGCTTCTCACCGGCCGGGTCAAATTTTTTTTGTGATGTTCTGCACTTCTTTCAACTCCATCCCCAAGACATCAGACCTAATTCCATTTCAAATATCTACAATTTCCAAGTCTTCTGCGAAGTGTATCTTCAAGAAGAACCCAACGTTGAACTCTTCAGGGAGTATTATTACTTGAACTGCCAGACCGAATTCACAGATGGGCCCAACCTAGAGCTTGGCGGAGTCTCAATTCAGCGATGAAGAAACTCTATCATTCCTTCCACTGCCCTTCCAAGTCATCCTAAGGACTAGAGTCAAACTTGGTTCTACTGCCAAGACACATCTCCACCTGAAGAAAATCCTCTACCGGGTTATCGTGACCATCGGCTCAACCCAAAGCACCCTCTTCCAGACCGGCTCACTACCGCCGAACGAGCTAAATACATGCCTACCTTTTCAAAGGTTAGAGCTTTGCTGGCCAATGGATTGACTGGCGTCGACCTGGTCCATTGCTGGGTTGCTTGGAGAGTTATGCCTTTGAGCCGCTAGCCCGGCTTAATGTGTGCATATACTGGCGATGTCAAAGATCCGCAGTGCCACTGCCAAATACGTCTGACTGATAGAGCAATCAATGACATGACCAAGACCTTTCTTGGGGAAAGCTTGGAGAGCTATAGCAAAGTGGGGTTGAATCCCTTCTACAAACTTAACCCGCCACCAGATGTAAGCTCTCCAACTCATTTACTTTGCTCACTGTTTATATAATCTACATATCCCTGATCTTCTTATGACTTATGCAAGCTAAATCTGCATTTTGGAATAAGAAGCACGAAGAGAAGGAGAGAGCGGCCAAGAAACCCAGGGCTAAGGCCAAGGCCCCCAAGAAGAATAGGAAGAAATCAACCGCCTGAGAACTATCCACTCTATAAGATTAGTCGGAGGTAGAGCTTGACTCTCTTGGTTCCCTTTTTATGCATCTTATTGATGCTGACTCCTCTCAGGATGACACGGAAGCCAGCCAGGCCGGTGATGAAGAGGTAATTATTATTTCCTCCGACTCAGAGCCTTTGCCAAGACAAAAAATTCGACAAGTGACCCAGAAAGTAAGGTTTTCTCACCCTTTAGCTTACTTGGATCCAAACTTTATCTTGAAGCAACAACAACATGAGAACCGACGCCGAACTCGGAATTGTGGAGGCGAAGAGCAATCCTCTAGTTTACCCGACACACCGGCCCCTCGCAAGCGCTGGAAAGAGGTGCCTCAGAATTCAATCCCTTTTTAGACAAAGGCGGGTCTTGTTCGCCAACCACTTAATCCTTCCGACTCAAATTATCAGGGAACTTCTCACTCTTCTTCTTGACTCATCTCATACCCAACTGCTGGCTTTCAAGATTGCCCCTAGGTAACGACTTTTAACTTTGTCGTTTTAACATATATGAACAGATATACTGATTTCTTGATCCTTTTCTTGTAGTGGGATAGAAAAGCCAAGCATGAAAGCGAAGACCAATAAGTGAGCAGAAGACCCCAAAGCCCATGAGCTAGAAAAGCAAGCACAAATATCTGAAGGTTCTGCGCAAAACCTTGAGGAGATTACTGATGACCCACCACCAGAAAACCCTGGCACCTCCACGATCCTATGGATGTTGACCCTTCGGGTGCTGAGCCGCCAAGTCCAATCAAGCCCACCGAGGAGAATGCTGAAGATGTCTTGATTACTGGTGCTGGCTCCATAGAGCCGGGGAATCCTAGCATCCTGGCTAACCACTCTGCCAAGGAAGAACTGATTGAGAAGCGCAAGGTCAAGTTTAATATTGCCAACTATTCTCATCTGGGCGTTAGTGAATTATACTCTGGCTATCTCAGTTAAGTACATGTTGGTCGTGATCTTGAGATGGGTATAGTCAAACAGATGCACCAGATATATCAGGTACAAACTTTTGCTTCCTCTGTTAATATACTTATCCACGCCCCATGTCTTAGTCAGAGGAATGAATTGAATGAGTATGACAAAGACTTTAATCAGTATACCATAATAAAAACTTCGAGCCATAGCCCCCATGAACTGGCTTGCCTTGAGAAAGATAAGCCAGATCATTTAGATCTTAAAAATAGAACTTCATCTCGTAGCCCTCACAAGCCGAGTTACCTTTGAAAAATACGAGCCAGATTTGTCTGCAACTTTAAAAGAACTTATTCACACAATAGCCCCCAAGTGCCAAGTGTTGTTGCTTGCAAAGGGCTTGGGACTTGTCTATATTGTATCTTGACATATTTGCTTATGATTGTTTAACCTCTTGTGTATAGGAGGCCTCAACTCAAGATGAATCGCAATTGGCCGACTTGAAAACCAGGCTCGAGCATCAAGAGTCTGAGACCCGGAAAGTTGAATCCAAGTTTAAATTTAGCTTGGAAATATGGAAAAACTAAAAACCGGGTTTGCTCCAGAGAGAACTGCCTGGGGTGGAGAAAAGACTGCCTCAGTGCAGAGAGCAGAGACCGCTGAAGCTTCTTTGAAAGACGTCACCACAAAACTGATCGGCTTAAAATGCCACATTTTGGAGATGACCAACTCTATCTTTATTAAGTATTTCTGGATATTTTAATCATTTCAAATGCTCAACTCTTAACCCGCCTGGCGACTTAATTGCGTGTTTATTAAACAGGCCCAAGGAGCACCAACCTTGGCCAGGATATGCTGGTAAAACTCAAGGCAGTTTACACCTTGGTGGATCAATTATACACAGGCGCTCAACGCACAATAGTTGCCATCTCTCATACCAAGCAAGCACCTTCACTTCTCAGGGAGGTTTTGAACAAGTTGTCTGTCCATCCGGTAAGAATTGAAGAAATAGAGCGATCATCTGCTAGAGGGGGCGCTATTACTACTTTGAGTCGGGCAAAAGCAAGACCCGACAGAGCTGGCCACTAGCTGCCCAAGCTTTAAAGAAGATAGGTCTCCCTTTGATCAAGAGGACTTTTCTGCGTGCGTGAAGGAGATGCGCCCACTAGCAAGCCAGCTTGCCAAAGAAACTGACCTATCCAAATATCAGGCAGCTTATACGGCTGAAAATTCAAAAGTGAGGGCGCCGGCTTACGACGTTTTGGATCTCATCCCTCCAATGTGTAAGCACACTTTTGCTCCTGAAATTGATCCGTCCAAACTTATCGATGATGAAGATGAATTCCAAGCCATGACTGGCCTCAACTGGGCATCACCTAACTTCCAAACAATGGAAGAAGAAGAAGAAGAACCAGCGCAGGATGACCCGGGAGCTTCAACTCGCCAAGGCCAGGATAACTGATCCATGGGGCGGCTCTCGAACTGTAGGACAAAATCTCTAGATGAAAAACTCTTTAATCATTTGGGCTTGGAAAGTCGTCTAATAGGCTAGTGAAAACAATGATCTGTAATGCCATCATGCATGTTTTTATCTTTATAAACTGCTGATGAACTTGCGATGTACCATTGATGAGATTGCAATGAAGCTCCATCTCATTTTCAATGTTCTTGTATACACAGTAGACAACATATACCCTGGCGGTTTACACCAGGGCGGGTCATAATGTCCAATGTAATGTAATTCGATGACTTAAAGTTGATAAGCAGGGCGGGCTAAAACCCCAAGTACTTATTCAAATATGAAGTCATACCTGTAGACCAGTAGCATATCGATGCTGTAAATATGTAAGTCTGTAAGCCGAAAGCTTGACAGGTCCAGAAGAGTGTAGCTCTATTCTGTTTTTTTTAAATTCAGTTTTTTATCCTGTAAGCCGGCTCTCACATGACATAAATCCGTTGCTTTAATCTTAACCAGTTCAGGATCTTATTGAAAATAGTAACTGTTAAGAGTACAAATGGTCCACATGGCGGAAAGACTGCCACAACGGGTGAGTTTATGCTAGCTCTCTTTAAGCTGGCTCTCTCGTGACAAAGGCCTCCCTTTTAACCTTGACTAATTTAGGGTCTTATTCAAAAGAGTAATTGTCAAGAGTTCCGCGGGACACCTGGTGGAGTAGCATCTCACAAACAGGCAGGTTTAACCCAAAATTCGGCTTGGAAATTGGATCACATGGGTGTGAACAGCTATGCTCGGTGAGCAGGAAGCCCCCATGTGAACAATGAGTTAGCTTGGAAACCTGATCACATGGGTGTGAATATCTATGCTCGGTGAGTTGGAAGCCCCCATGTGACCAATGAGTCGGCTTGGAAACCAGATCACATGGGTGTGAACAGCTATGCTTGGTGAGCAAGAAGCCCCATGTGACGAATGAGTCAGCTTGGAAACCAGATCACATGGGTGTGAACAGCTATGCTCGGTGAGCAGGAAGCCCCCATGTAACCAATCAGTCGGCTTGGAAACCGTATCACATGGGTGTGAACAGCTATGCTCGGTGAGCAGGAAGCCCCCATGTGACCAATGAACAGACAATAAAGACTCAAATACTTTGAAGTGAAACGATGGAGGCCCCAGATTTTTAGGGATGCCGTCTTTATTATATATATCAAAGTATATACATTGATGAAGGTATGTACAACACAAGAGCTAGTGGCTCAAGTGTAATATGGTCGCAGATGAGCAATGTTCCACAGCCAGTGGGTCTCCTCCTCCGATGTGCGTGAGTCCTTATTTTCTCGAATATCAATGAGGTAGTATGACCCGTTGTTCAGATTCTTGCTGACCACAAAAGGCTCTTCCCAAGGCGGGGATAATTTGTGCATATTTGTTTGATCCTGGACGAGACAGAGCACCAAGTCGCCTTCTTGAAAGGTTCGAGTTTTAACCTGATGGCTATGATAACAATGCAGATCTTGCTGGTATATCGCCGAACGAGCCGCTGCCAGGTCACGCTCCTCATCCAACAAATCAAGAGCATCCTGACATGCTTTTTCATTATCACTTTCAACATAGGCCGCCACGCAGGGCGAGTCATGATGGATATCACTTGGAAGAACCGCCTCAACCTCGTAAACCATGAAGAAAGGTGTGTAACCCGTCGATCTGTTGGGGGTGGTGTTTATACTCCACAGCATGGAGGGCAACTCCTCAACCCAACAACCCGGTGTCCTTTGCAAAGGGACCATGAGCCGGGGTTTGATTCCTCTCAAGATTTCTTGAATGACTTGTTCAGCTTAACCATTGGACTCGGGGGTGAGCTATAGATGAGACCTCAAGACGAATATGCTCTCGTTGACAGAACTCTTTCATAGCACCTTTGGATAGATTTCTACCATTATCAGTTATGGAGTTGTGAGGATAACCAAAATGAAAGATTACCCTTTTCATGAATTGAACCGCCATGGACGCTGTTGGAAATATGCCCTAGAGGCAATAACAAAAAGGTTATTATTATATTTCCTTGTTCATGATAATTGTCTATTGTTCATGCTATAATTGTATTAACTAGAAACCGTAATACGTGTGTGAATACATAGACCACAACATGTCCCTACTAAGCCTCTAGTTGACTAGCTTGTTGATCAATAGATGGTTATGGTTGCCTGACCATGGACATTGGATGACATTGATAACGGGATCACATCATTAGGAGAATGATGTGATGGACAAGACCCAATCCTAAGCATGGCACAAGATCATGTAGTTCGTTTGCTAAGAGCTTTTCTAATGTCAAGTACCATTTCCTTGGACCATGAGATTGTGCAACTCCCGGATACCATAGGAATGCTTTGGGTGTACCAAATGTCGGTGTCAAAAACGGCGGATCTCGGGTAGGGGGTCCCGAACTGTGCGTCCAGGCGGATGGTAATAGGAGACAAGGGACACGATGTTTTTACCTAGGTTCGGGCCCTCTCAATGGAGGTAAAACCCTACTCCTGCTTGATTGATATTGATGATATGGGTAGTACAAGAGTGGATCTACCACGAGATCAAGGAGGCTAAACCCTAGAAGCTAGCCTATGGTATGATTGTTGTCGTGTCCTACGGACTAAAACCCTCCGATTTATATAGACACCGGAGAGGTCTAGGGTTACACAGAGTCGGTTACAATGGTCGGAGATCTAAATATCCGTGTCGCCAAGCTTGCCTTCCACGCCAAGGAAAGTTCCATCCGGACACGGGACGAAGTCTTCAATCTTGTATCTTCATAGTCTTGGAGTCCGGCCGATGATGATAGTTCGGCTATCCAGACACCCCCTAGTCCAGGACTCCCTCAGTAGCCCCCGAACCAGGCTTCAATGACGATTAGTCTAGCGCGCATATTGTCTTCGGCATTGCAAGGCGGGTTCTCCTCCAAATTCCATGTGCTTGCCGAATAGTGTCCGACTTCCTTATAAATGTTGCGCTCCTTGGCTTCCACGTCCCATAATGGCCCTCTTCCACGTGTCATATGAATCCGAAAAGCCAGGGTATTTTTACGTTTTACCCCCTAGCTACGCGAATAAGCTGCCTATAAGAGGAGCAAGGATCTAGATCCGAATCACACCATCCTCCTTCCGCAAGTACTCATCGAAGCGCCTCTGACAAAAATCTATTCCATCATGGACAGTCGACGTGGCTCCTCCTCTCGCGCTCCCAGCCCTTAGCCCGGAGATTGGAGGAGATGTTCAGTCCCGCATAGCGAGCTAGTGATGCTCCAGGCCGAGGGATACCTTCCCCCAGCCTTTATGGTTCCGGTTCGAGCCGGACTGACCACCTACAAGGGTGGGAAGCAGGCGGAGAGCGTCCCCAATCCCTCCAAAGGAGAGCGGGTATGCTTCGTCCCTTATCTGATAAGAGGACTCGGATTTCCCATACATCCTTTCTCCGGGGGCTCCTGGAGTTCTATGGACTCCAGCTTCACCACCTTACACCCGCCTCTATTTTGCACATTGCGGGTTTTGTAGCTCTTTGCGAGCTGTTCTTGGGCATCGAGCCCCATTTTGCGCTGTGGAAGAGATTGTTTTGCCTTGTACCCCGTTCTCACGAGGGGTTGATATATCAAGTGGGCGGAGCCGAAATATGGCGCATCGCTGGGACCCAATATCTATCCGGAACCCCGAAGAAGGCGTCCGAAGATTGGCCTTCGGAATGGTTTTATATGGAAGACGCCCCGCTGCCGGACCCAGTTCGGATCGGCCTCCCGGAGTTCAGCAACGCTCCTCTGAAGAAACGCCTGAGCTGGCGCCCGCGGAGCCCTCAACGGGAAGATGATAGGAGCGTCCAATATCTGATGGGCCGGATAAGGTTACTGGCCCATTCCGGATTGACCATGATTGGAGTCATGGCCATGTGCATTATGCGAGGGGTGCAGCCGCTCCAATATAGGGGCCACCCCATGTGGGATTTCAACGGGGAGAATGACGCCACCCGTCATGGCCGCAAGGGGCTGGGATCGGCCACTGATCTGGTGAAGATCCTGTCCGGCTTGTACAAGGGGGAGAAGGAGGACTTCCTTCGCACGAGTCCATTGAATGGATTCTCCATGAATAACCCTCGGAGCTGAGTAAGCGGACGTTTATCTATCCGATCCGTGCTTTCAAAGTTAAGTGTCTTACTTTATGATTTCGACGCAGGAACTGCGCCGGGATGTGGAGGGCATACACAACCCAACTCCACAACCCGAGGATCCGGGACGATCCCTTGATCCGGCCTCCGAGGAGGATCCGGACATAGAGGTGGAGCTGATCGATGGGGTGTTCCACCAACTTAGCGTGGACAATGCTTTAGTCGCCATTACGGCCGACTACCCCGGTTTAACTCCGGCTTCCCAGGTAACTGCGACCGAGGTCTTTTCATTATTACTCATCCATGCTTATTTTCGAACATTGTATACCAACGGTGTCCCGCAGGAGATACCTTTGAGGCGGGAAGCCGGATCCACGGCGGCTGACCAACAAGGGTCAGTTCGGCCCAGCAGGCGGAAGAGGAGTGCGGCGCGAATCTAAACGTCGCCGCAACGGTATGGAGCACCACCGTATTTAAGGGAAAGATTCCTGGGAGGTATATTAACACTCCTGATTCTTCTAGGAGAAAGAGCGCTCGCCGGACTGTGCCCGGAGAGGTTGCCAATCAAGCCTCCGCCAGCCAGGCTCCAGCGCCTGGTCCGGAGGGGGAGGCGAACACAAGGCGTGAGCCGGATGCTCCTCCAACGGAGGATGCCAATAGGCTGTCCGCCACCAGGTCTGAGGTGGAGAGCGCCATGAATCATAGGCGCCGCCGGACAGTTCTTCGTGATGCGTGTTTCTCCCCGAAGGCATTGAATGCCTTTAATGCGGCGGACGCGCACCTCCGTGCTGCTCAAGATGGTCTAGCCAGAGCCACGGAGTAGTATGTGAAAGACATACGGGTGAGAAATTTTAATAGTTATATATGCCAGTAGCCCCCGAGACTTAAAATAATTAGAATAACTGATTTAAGGATCATTTCTTATGCAAGATCTTACGGAGAAGAATACCCACCTGTCCCAGGAGCTTCAAGGGTGCAAGGCCCAACTTGAGGCCGCACTAGCCGCTGCAGGGGGATCCACAGAGACCCCCTCTGGTAATATATACTTTCGAAAAGATACGTCGTTTCTGAAGTGCGGCATGTGCGTAGGTCTGAAAATAATATTGCAGAGGGTGCCGGACTAGATCCGGATAAGCAACATCTGCTACGCCAGCTGAAGGCCGGCGAGAAGGTGCTTATGAGGGTGCAGCAGGAGAGGAACAAACTCCAAGATGCCTACACCCAGCTGGGAGAAGAACTAAAAGATGTTCGGGTCCAGCTGTCTGACTCCGTAAAGGAGAATCGGCGGCTTCGTCGCGACATCTACAGTAAGTGCTTGAGCAAACTCTTTTGAAAAGAAGAGTTCGGCGAGGAAGTCGATGGACAGGGATGTGTCTGTAGATGTGCTCACAGGTCGCCCTGCGGAGGAAATGCCCGGTTCAATGGGTGACCAACTTCCCGAGCTGCTGCAACTGCACGAACGTGTTCGGCAGGCGATGAGTGGCGTCGCCCAGGCCTTATGGCCGTCCGTCTCCCTACCCGAGGGTCTTGGAGGGCTTGCGGAGAAGCTTCAGGGAGCACGACAGCGCTTTCGTCTGTGGAAGATATCGGCCTGCCGTCAAGGCGCCAGGGAGGCCTGGGCCTGGGCCACATGGCCGAGGTCGGACCTGTGGGACCCGATGGGAAGGAGATTCCTGTGAGCTTAATGTACTGCCAAGTAGAGTTGGCTGCTAAGTATTCCCAACGGGACTGTAAGCTAGACAACCTGTTAGATGGGATTGAAGATGAGTACAATCAGTCAATTTGACAATGTAATCTAAAATGACATGTAAAATGCCTTCTAGTCGGATTGTAGATTGTTTGTCTTTGTGGACCTTTTCGCTTCAACCTCGGGTCCCTAGAGTCCGGAGTGTGTCCGAATACCCTCACAGTTATGAAAAAACCGAGGCATGCATGGAGACAAGGCGTAGGGGTCATTAGTGCTTTATCAGACAAGTGCCCAACTAGTTATATTATATTACATGGTTAGTAAGAAACATCTTCCAGGGAGAATAGTTCCGTTAGGGGTTCCTTTCCCTGGGAGGCATGCCCTAAAGTGCATGTCTGGACTGCGAAAAGAGTAGAAAAGCATCTGGGGGCAGATAAATAAATAAATAAGAAATCATCTTTCAAGTCACCGACCGAATATTCCCTTAAGAATGCTAGCTTTCAGCGTCACCCAGTCTGAGGTACACATATTGCTGACCCAGTAGTAACAATCGCAGAGGTGCTCCCTTTACCTCCTAGCCGAACAATCGGGAACGTAGGGGTAAGCACAGGAGCCAGGCAACCCAGCTTGGCCAAAACTTAAGTCATATCGATGCATATAATGGTGAGTAAAAGGTACATGCGGAAGTGTGACACATGTGTTGGGCATGAAGCCCGTATAAATAAGCTTCTATTAAAGAAGCCCCCAGGTATAATGAGTGCAAGCAGCACGTCAAGTGTGTGCGAACAATGCGCAGATGAGCCTCCGAAGGCTTTAAGAAAAAAGGAGGGAGAAAGAGAGAAATAAAAGACAGCTAAAGTACAAAATGTAGACGGAGGAAGGAGACGAACTCAGAGTCCGGTGCTAGGCATAGAATCTTTGGAGACGGGCTGCGTTCCATGGGTTCGGCTCGAGTCAGTTGTCCGATGCGTTTCGCAGACGGTATGCTCCGCCGGTCAGGACTTGGTTGATGATGAAGGGACCTTCCCATTTGGGCTTGAGTTTGTCCTTTTTCTTGTCCGACAGGCGTAGAACTAGTTCGCCAACATTGTAAGTTTTGGCCCGTACTTCTCTGCTTTGATATCTTCGAGCCTGCTATTGATGGAATGCGGAACGAGCTTTTGCCACGTCACGCTCCTCCTATAAGGCGTCCAAACTGTCCTGCCGATCTAGCTCGGCTTCTCTTTGTTCGTACATGCGCACGCGAGGTGAGTCATGAATTATGTCGCAGGGCAAAACTGCCTCTGCACCGTACACCATAAAAAAAGGTGTGAATCCGGTACTGCGATTCGG
Source organism: Triticum dicoccoides (assembly GCF_002162155.2). Lineage (NCBI taxonomy): Eukaryota > Viridiplantae > Streptophyta > Magnoliopsida > Poales > Poaceae > Triticum > Triticum dicoccoides. Next base: position 185,372,029 of record NC_041385.1, on the reverse strand, counting down.
CGTGGTCCGCAGCCCCCAGAGTACGGAGTCGAGCTCCTCTACCCAGTGCGTGTTAGATTCCTTGAGGGACCGCACTAGTCTGGGTTTAATGCCGCCCATGATTAGACCATTTGCTCGCTCGACTTGACCGTTAGTTTGAGGGTGATAGACTGAAGCGTAGTCGAGCTTGATGCCCATGTTTTTGCACCAGAGTTTAACCTCGTCGGCCATGAAGTTTGTGCCGTTATCAGTGATGATGCTATGGGGGACACCGTAACGATGTACTACCCCTGATATGAAGTCTATCACGGGTCCGGATTCGGCCGTCTTAACTGGCTTGGCCTCTATCCATTTGGTGAATTTATCCACCATGACCAATAGGTATTTTTGCTTGTGGGTTCCCCCTTTAAGGGGTCCGACCATGTCAAGCCCCAGACCGCGAACGGCCAGGTGACGGGTATAGTTTTGAGGGCGGTGGGTGGCATGTGGCTCTGATTAGCAAAGAGCTGGCAACCGACACATCGTTGGACTAAGTCCTGAGCATCTGCCCGGGCCGTCGGCCAATAAAATCCTGTACAGAAGGCCTTGCCTACAAGGGCCCGGGCTGCAGCGTGGTGCCCGCCGAGTCCGGCGTGAATTTCATCTAGAAGATTTCGCCCTTCCTCTTCGGAGATGCACCTTTGAAGGACTCCGGTTGTGCTTTTCTTATAAAGCTCTCCCTCATGGACCTTGTAGGCTTTAGATCGCCGAACTATGCAGCGGGCCTCATTTTGGTCTTCGGGAAGTTCCTGCCTAATTAAGTAGGCTAGGAATGGTTCCGTTCACGGGGCAATTACTGCCATTATTTCGTGGGCTGAAGTTGTTATTTCTTGGCTGAGCCACCGATTGTGTCAGAATGTTCCGTGTTGGGTGGTGCGGTTGGTTCCGAGTTGTTATTTCCGGACTCCTCTTCCCATAATATGGATGGCTTAAAGAGCCGCTCCAGGAAGATGTTTGGAAAGACGGCGTCACGTTTTGCGCCGATGCGTGCCAACACGTCGGCTGCCTGGTTATTATTCCGGGCTACATGGTGGAATTCGAGTCCTTCGAACTGAGCTGACATTTTTAAGACGGCGTTACGGTAGGCTTCCATTTTCGGATCCTTGGCATCAAAGTCTCCATTTACTTGGGATATTGCGAGGTTTGAATCCCCACGGACCTCTAGGCGCTGAATGCCCATGGAGATGGCCATCCGGAGACCATGTAAAAGGGCCTCGTATTCGGCTACATTGTTGGAGTCCGTGTACATTATTTGAAGTACGTATTGGACTGTGTCTCCGGTTGGGGACGTCAAGACGACGCCAGCCCCCAAGCCGGCCAACATTTTAGAGCCGTCGAAGTGCATGATCCAATTGGAGTATGCGCCGTACTCTTTAGGGAGTTCGGCTTCAGTCCATTCAGCGATGAAGTCAGCCAAAACTTGCGACTTTATAGCTCACCGTGGTTTGTAGGTTATGTCGAATGGTAAGAGCTCAATGGCCCATTTTGCAATCCTGCCCGTCGCGTCGCGGTTGTTTATAATGTCGTTGAGAGGTACTTCGGAGGCCACTGTTATCGAACACTCTTGAAAGTAGTGTCGCAGCTTCCGGGATGCCATGAACACCGCATACGCTATCTTTTGATAATGTGGATACCGGGACTTGAGTGGAGTTAAGACAGTGGATACGTAGTACACTGGTTTTGAAGAGGAAATTTGTGTCCTTCTCTTTCTCGTTCGACGACAAGCACCGCGCTTACAACTTGATGTGTTGCCGCGATATATAATAACTTTGGTTCGCCAAAGTTGGGCGCGGCCAGGACCGGATTTTTTGCCAATATGGCTTTTATTTCTTCGAGTCCGGCCATGGCAGCGTCCGTCCACTCGAAGTGTTCGGTGCGCCGGAGGAGGCGATAAAGGGGCAACGCCTTTTCTCCCAAGCGGGAGATGAAGCGGCTTAAAGCTACCACGCATCCAGTCAATTTTTGTATTTGTTTGAGATCTTTTGGGATATCCAACTGTGACAGAGCTCGGATCTTGGCTGGGTTTGCTTCAATTCCTCTACCGGATACAATGAAGCCCAAGAGCTTTCCGGCTGGTACGCTGAAAACGCATTTTTCCGGGTTGAGCTTAATGTCATGTGCTCGGAGGTTGTCGAATGTGAGCCTCAAATCGTCTACTAGAGTTTCGACGTGTTTGGTCTTGACGACCACATCGTCTATGTATGCCTCCACTGTTTTGCCGATCTGGGTTGCCACACATGTTTGAATCCTGCGCTGATATGTTGCGCCGGCGTTCTTGAGCCCGAAGGGCATTGTGTTGAAGCAGAATGGTCCATATGGAGTAATGAATGCCGTTGCGGCTTGGTCTGTCTCTGCCATCTTGATTTCATGGTATCCGGAGTATGCGTCTAGGAAGCACAATGAATCGTGCCCTGCGGTAGCATCGATCCTTTGATCGATGCGGGGAAGGGGGAAAGGATCCTTTGGGCAAGCCTTGTTAAGGTCTTTAAAATCGACACACAGGCGCCAGGATTTGTCCTTTTTTGGTACCATTACCAGGTTCGCTAGCCAGTCCGGATGTTTTATGTCTCTGATGAATCCGGCTTCCAATAGTTTGCCTAGCTCCTCTCCCATTGCCCGTCTTTTTGGTTCGGAAAATCGCCGAAGATCCTGTTTGACTGGCTTGAATCCTTTTAGATGTTTAGGCTGTGTTCTGCCAGCCTGCGTGGGATTCCTGGCATATCTGAAGGGTGCCAGGCAAAGATATCCCAATTTTCCCAAAGGAATTCTCGTAGTGCGGCTTCTACATCAGGGTTTAATTGTGCCCCGATGGAGGCCGTCTTTGTGGGGTCCGTTGGATGGACTTGGAATTTGACTATTTCGTCCGCTGGTTTAAAAGAGGTGGACTTGGATCTCTTGTCGAGTATCACGTCGTCCCTGTTCACCGTGGAGCGCAACGCAGTGAGTTCCTCTGCCGCAAGGGCTTCGGATAGTGCCTCTAGGGCTAGTGCGGCTGTCTTGTCTTCGGCGCGGAGCGCTGTGTCCGGATCACTGACAAGAGTGATGATTCCATTCGGCCCGGGCATTTTAAGCTTCATGTACCCGTAATGGGGTATAGCTTGAAAAATTGTGAATGCCTCTGGCCCTAATAGAGCGTGATATCCGCTGCTGAACGGGGCCACTTGGAACTTGACCTCCTCGGACCTGTAATTGTCCGGCGCGCCGAACACCACATCCAGTGTAATTTTTCCTGTGCAGCGAGCTTCCCGACTAGGGATTATTCCTCTGAAGGTTGTGCTGCTTCGCTCAATGCGGCTCCAGTCTATTTCCATTTTTTGAAGGGTTTCCTCGTAGATGAGGTTTAATCCGCTGCCGCCATCCATGAGTACCTTGGTAAGATGAAAGCCGTCCACTATTGGACTAAGGACCAATGCGGCTGGTGCTTGGGCTGTTCGGAATTTTGGTTCGTCGCTGGCGTTGAAGGTGATAGCCATGTCGCTCCATGGATTTGTTGTTGCTACTTGGTAGACTTCGGCGAGGCTGCGGATTGTTCGTTTCCGCATATTATTTGATGCGAAAGTCTTGAAGACTGTTAATACCATACTGGTACTGTTGGGCTAGTTCTCCGGGGCTAGAAGCTCTTTGCCACTTTTGGCCACCTGCCGTAGTATCCAACATGCTCGAAGGCTATGTGTTGGAGTGGCGCCCTCTGTACTATGGATTTTACAGGGTCCGCTGAGCCATCCCTCCAGTACGGTTCCGTGCCCTTTAGGAGGTTTTTGCTTTTTGGTTTTTGTCCCAGGTGCCTGAGCATGATGCACCCTTTTATTTTGGACTACGGTTGTGTTCGGAGCCGGATTGTCGCAAAACTTAGTTTCGGTTTTCCAGGCACTCTCCATTGCATAGTACTTTCGTACTATGGACGCCAGGTCGGTGAAGCGTGTAATTTCGCGACGACTTACGGCATTTAAGATTCCCTTGTCCGTGCAATTGTTGCAGAAAATTGAGATTGCATTTTCCTCATGGCAGTCCTTTATCGTGTCCATAACCAGGAGGAATCTGGCCCAGTAATGATGTACTGTTTCAGCGGGCTCTTGCCGGATTTGAGATAGATCGCTTGTGTATGGGTGGGCGGGTGGAAATAAATTCGGAACCCCGCCCAATCTGAGGCTCAAGGGCCGAAAATTTTCTGAATTTGGAAGCTTGGATTGATGGATGTTGTCCAACGAATCTGGTCCGCTGCCTGACTTTAGGTTCAGTACTTGATTGGTATCCGTCCCTCCGCGGGAACCCGGCATGGAGGGATCAGGAGTCCGGACATAACTGGTCTTTAATATAGAAGAAGAGTCGCCGCGTTGTTCCTCCACCACAGCAACGTGGTGAGTAGCCTGGGGAGAGTTGATCTCTCTCAGATCGGTTTTAAGCCCAATCTGATCGTAGTCTATAGCGACTCCCAGGGCGGCAATGTGATCCAAGAGCTCGTTTACGGAGGAGAGCTCCATCGGATCTAGCTGCTCGGCGAATTCCGAGTTGACATGAAGATCGCTTTTGATAACCCGAGAGGTCATTGTCGGAGCGGCGGCCGAACAGGCGGTCATAAGAAAACCACCTAGCCGGACAGTTTGGACGGTGGCCAAAGCTCCCTTAGCAATGGTACCGTCTTTAAAGACGAGAAGAGGCATCCTTCCTGATTGTGACGGCACAGAGGAACTCTCAATGAAAGCACCAATGTCGGTGTCAAAACTGGCGGATCTCGGGTAGGGGGTCCCGAACTGTGCGTCTAGGCAGATGGTAACAGGAGACAAGGGACACGATGTTTTTACCCAGGTTCGGGCCCTCTCGATGGAGGTAAAACCCTACTCCTGCTTGATTGATATTGATGATACGGGTAGTACAAGAGTGGATCTACCACGAGATCAAGGAGGCTAAACCCTAGAAGCTAGCCTATGGTATGATTTTTGTCGTGTCCTATGGACTAAAACCCTCCGGTTTATATAGATACCGGAGAGGGCTAGGGTTACACAGAGTCGGTTACAATGGTAGGAGATCTAAATATCCGTATCACCAAGCTTGCCTTCCACGCCAAGGGAAGTCCCATCCGGACACGGGACGAAGTCTTCAATCTTGTATCTTCATAGTCTTGGAGTCCGGCCGATGATGATAGTTCGGCTATCCGGACACCCCCTAGTCCAGGACTCCATCACCAAACATCACAACGTAACTGGGTGGCTATAAAGGTGCACTACAGGTATCTCCGAAAGTATCTGTTGGGTTGGCACGAATCGAGACTGGGATTTGTCACTCAGTATGACGGAGAGGTATCTCTGGGCCCACTCGGTAATGCATCATCATAATGAGCTCAACGTGACTAATGAGTTAGCCACAGGATCATGTGTTACGTAACGAGTAAAGAGACTTGCCGGTAACGAGATTGAACGAGGTATGGGGATACCCACGATCGAATCTCGGGCAAGTAGCATACCGGTGGACAAAGGGAATTGCGTACGGGATTGATTGAATCCCCGACATAGTGGTTCATCCGACGAGATCTTCGTGGAACATGTGGGAGCCAATATGCGTATCCAGATCCTGCTAGTGCTTATTGACCGGAGAGGTATCTCGGTCATGTCTGCATGGTACTCGAACCCGTAGGGTCTACACACTTAAGGTTCGGTGATGCTAGAGTTGTTATGGGATATAGTATGTGGTTAGCGAAGGTTGTTCGGAGTCCCGGATGAGATCCCAAACATGACGAGGAACTCCGGAATGGTCCGGAGGTGAATATCGATATATTGGACGAAGGGTATTGGAGTCCGGAGTTGTTCCGGGGGTACCGGGTGACGACCAGTGTGACCGAAAGGAGTTTCGGAGGCCCCGACAAGTGTTGGGGGGCCTTATGGGCCAAGGGGACGGGGGCACACCAGCCCACTAAGGGGTTGTGCACCCCTTCCACGCCATCTCACGTAACCTGGAGAGGTGGGGGCGCCACCCCAAGGGCAGCCGCCCCTCCCGGCTTGGGGGGCAAGTTTCCTAGGGGTGGGGGCGCCCCAAACCCATCTAGGGTTTCCCCTGGCCGCCGCCCCCTCCTCTAGATCCATCTAGAGGGGCCGACCCCCTCTCCCCACTACTGGGAAAAGGGCTCTAGATAATATGGACATTAATGGCGCACCGCATATGTGGTGCGCCACTACTATATAGTAGTGGCGCTCCATGTGCAGGTGCGCCATTAGTGTCCACATCACTAATGGCGCACCACACCCATGGTGCGCCACTACTAACAATTTTTTTTTCCAAAACTAGTAATGGCGCACCAGGGCATAGTGCGCCATTACTAGTTTTAACTAGTAATGGCGCACCACACACTCCATGCGCCACTACTAACAATTTTTTTACTTTTTTTTTCAAAACTAGTAATGGCACACCACATCCATGGTGCGCCACTACTAACAATTTTTTTTTGCAAAACTAGTAATGGCGCACCACCTAACAGGTTTACTAATGGCGCATTTTTAGGTGGTGCGCCATTAGTAACCTGAGACCAGCTAGATATTTTGGACAGCCACCTACCACACTCACTTTCCCCACTTCATTCTCTCCACCTCCTCCTCCAAGCTTGTCTCGGCTGCCTCCTCCTCCTCACCTCATTTGCACCATAGATTCACCCAAATTAAGTGGTTAAATTACCTTTTTTTGATAGGTAAGCAAGGGGAAAGCTTTCTTTATGTTGTAGATCTACTTTTTTCTCCCTCCAACAACGTGCACACGCACTTTTTCTGGCCTAGCTAGATCTACGTATGTTTGTGGTGTTGCATATATGTTTGTGTTTGCAGGTACCGGTATTTGAAATGCGATAGTTGCCAACATTTTGCCAGAATGTTGATTCATTTCCGTTTCGGCGAGAATTTGGCACTATCATTCTTTTTGGTCCTATTTTTAGGCAAACTCATGCCAAATTTTTTCTTGGTTCTAAAATATCGTTTTGCTCTACCCCGCAGGCGACCATGGTCTGCACGATGATCGAAGGCATCGTGAATAGGTTTTTGAGCTCCGCGAAGGCCGAGATGCTTCAAAAGAATGAGACGGAGATAAGATGTCTGTGTCAAAGATGCAAGCTGAGGAACCTTATGGACCAGGATTCCGTACAGGTGCGGAACCACCTACTCTTGCGTGATGGATGGCTATCGGTGGCAAGGTGATGAAGATGATTATGAAGTCGTCCATGGGGGCCGGGTAAGAAATGAGGAAGGGCAGCAAGACAACGGCGGCGAGGGCGGGTGAGAAGACGAAGAATCTCCAGGACATGATCACGAAGTAGATGCAGTAAACAGTCATCATGTAGAAGAAGCCGGACATGATGATGAGGAAGATGCCGGAGTAGACAAAGGGCATGATAATGAAGATGAAGATGCCGGAGCAGACGACGATGGACCATCGATGGGCTGGGTGCAGGACCCTCATATTCAAGAGCTGCTTCTCAAGCAGACAGATAACGCAAGAGCTGCCGCCCGAGAGAAAGCCAAGCTGGATCAACTGGAGATAGACGCGGTTACTCCATTGTATGAAGGATGCAGGCCCGAGGATACCCGCCTGAAAGTAACGCTCATGGATCTGGAGATGAAGGTAAAACACAAAATGACCGACGCATGCTTCGACGAGAACATGTCATTCTGGCACGAACGTCTTCCCAAGGGGAACAAGTGCCCGACTAGTTTCGAGGAGGCGAAGAAACTCGTGTGTCGTCTGGATTTACCGCACGTGAAATACCATGTGTGCATGAACAATTGCATCATTTATCGGGACGACCATGTAGAGTCTACCATATGTCCGGTGTGCGGCATCACTCGGTACAAGAAGAGGAGGAAAGCTCCTCAAAAAGTGGTGTGGTACTTTCCGATCACTCCCCATCTGCAGCGGTATTTCGTGTACCCTAAGCTAGCAAAGCTCCTACATTGGCATGCGGATAGGGAGGAGAAGAAGCGAGAAGATGACGCAAATGATCCAGAGATAAATAAAAAAGACAAGATGCTGAGTCACCCTAAGGATGCGAGCCAGTGGCAAGCGTTGAACTTTGAACACCCAGAATTTTGGGACGATCCAAGGAACATTGTGCTGGGCGTGAGCACCGATGTAGTTAATCCGTTTGGCAGCCAAAGAAGCACACATAGCACCTGGCCTGTGTTTGTGTGGATGTACAACCTTCCCCCTGGTTGTGCATGAAGAGGAAGTACATTCACATGAGTATGCTAATTGAAGGGCCAAAACAACCAGGGAACGACATCAATCTGTATATGGGGCTACTGAAAGAGGAGCTAGACACGCTGTGGAAAACGCCAGCCAATACGTGGGACACCGCAGAGAAAGAATATTTCCCTATGAGAGCCACACTGCTCACGACGGTGCACGACTATATAGGTTATGGATATGTCGCGGGGCAGGTGGTCCACGGATTTCTGGATGCGTCAGGTGCATGGATGACACAACATATCGCGAGCTAGATAGAGATCATGGGTCCTCGAAAACCGTTTTCATGGACATCAAAGGTGGCTTCACGACGAAGACTCATCGAGAAAATGCAAGGATATGTTTGATGGTGAAACCGAACCCCGAAGACGCCCGCGTATGAGGAGCGGCGAGGGTTGAGGGACTGCCCACTGCCGGGAAAGAAGCAAAAGGTGCCAGAGCCGGGAAAGAAGCGAAAGGCGCCATAGCCGCTGATGAAGGTATGGAAAACGAGGTCTGTTTTCTGGGACTTGCCGTACTTGAAGATCCACCGTGTGCCTCACAGCCTTGATGTCATGCATATCACGAAGAACATGTGCAAGAGTCTGCTTGGTACCCTGCTCAATATGCCAGAGAGGACCAAAGATGGGCCGAAAGCAAGGGCAGGCTTGAAATCAATGGGCATCAGGGAGGAGCTTCGCGCTAATGATGATGATGATGAGGCGAAGTAGGACACGGATAGTCGTCGCAAAGGCAAAAAGGCCAAGAAGACAGGAAATGACTACCCTCCCGCGTGCTTCACTCTAAGTCAGGAGGAGATCGAGCAGTTTTTCACCTACCTCGTAGGAGTAAAACTTCCTTACGGTTACGTGGGGAAGATAAGAAGATACCTAGACTCAGCGAAGTAGAAGTTCAGCGGGATGAAGTCTCACGACTGTCACGTGCTGATGAAGCAGATACTTCCAGTTGCAATTCGTGGGATCATGGACGCGCACATCCATGAAATGCTATTTGGCCTATGCAACTTTTTCGACGTCATCTCTTGGAAGTCGGTTGGCGTGAGGCAACTCAGAAGGCTACAGGAAGAGATCGTGGTGATACTATGCGAGCTTGAGATGTACTTCCCTCCCGCATTTTTCGATGTTATGGTGCATCTACTGGTCCATATCGTGGAGGATATCATCCAACTCGGGCCGACGTTCCTGCACAACATGATGCTGTTCGAAGGGATGAATGCTGTCATCAAAGGATACGTTCGCGACATGTCACGTCCAGAGGGAAGCATAGCCAGGGGCTTTCTGACCGAAGAGTGCATCTCCTACTGCACGAACTATCTAGGCATCGAGAACCCCGTTGGTCTGCCCGTCAACACGCACCTCGGCAGGCTCGCTGGATGGGGTCACCGTGATGGTCGCCGCGAAAAGCATGTCGACTTCGAGGGTCGACTCGCCGACTTTGAAAGAGCAAACCTAGTCGCTCTACAACACATAGATGTGGTTGATCCTTGGGTGGTAGAGCACAAAACCTTTATTGAGAAGATTTACAATGACCGAGGCCAACAAAGGACGGACAGAGATATAATCAAAGAGCACAACTCATGTTTCACGTGTTGGTTCAAGGAGAAGCCTTTGTCGTATCCTTTACATGAGGATTCTTCCGCGGAAGAAAAACTCATATTCGCCTTGTCACAGGGCGCCGAGCACAACCTGATGACCTATGAGGCGTACGATATCAACGGTTACACATTCTAGACCGAGGGAAAGGACATGAAGAGCGATGGTTATCAGAACTCCGGGGTAACGATGGAATCCTACACCGGTAACGACAAGGACAAATACTATGGAAGGATCGAGGAGATCTGGGAGCTGAGCTACGCTGGAGAGAAGGTCCCGATGTTCCGTGTCAGATGGGCCAAGAGCGTCATAAAAGAAGACCGGTATTTCACCACCATGGTTATACCCGAAGCCAAATCCAAGATCGCGGGCACAAACGTCACTGCGAAAAATGAGCCATGGGCACTAGCTTCCCAAGTGGATCAATGCTTGTTCATTACCGACCCGTCAAAGCCTAGTCGGGTTGTCGTGAGGAGAGGCAAAAGGAAGATCATCAGAATGGATGGAGTCGCCAATGAGCAAGACTTCGACAAGTACGGCGACCCGAAGATGGAACATGACGATGACGATGAAGTGCCATACACCACAAGAAGAAGCAGGACCACCCTACCAAAAGGACGTCCGTTCAACAAAAGAACTCCATTTGCGAAAAAGAAGGGAAAGAAGATTGTGAAAAGATAGCTAGCTAAGATCGATTGTATTTAAATCGTAGTCTTCATTTCTTGATTGTATTTTGACATATTGAAATGATATTTCTTCTGTTCTAGTCCTCATTAATATTTATTTATGTTTATTATGGTATTTATGATTATTCTGGTATACCAATTTTTATTTGATGATATTTTTTCAACTCATGAATATTTTCAAATTTCATGGGCACGTTTTGAATTCCTGAATATTTTTTCAAATTTGATGATATTTTTTCATATTCATAAATGTTTTACCAATTCACAAATGAATGCAATTAAAAATAAAAAAACAAATTTGATGATATTTTCAAATAACAAATTTGATGATATTTTTTCATATTCATAAATATTTTCAAATAAAAAATTTCATATTCACAAATGTTTTCAAATTTGATCGTCATTTTCTAAAAAGTTATTCAATGCAACTTTTTGAATTCCTGAATATTTTTTCAAATTTGATGATATTTTTTCATATTCATAAATGTTTTACCAATTCATAAATGAATGCAATTAAAAATCCAAAAAAACAAATTTGATGATATTTTCAAATAACAAATTTGATGATATTTTCAAATAACAAATTTGATGATATTTTTTCATATTCATAAATATTTTCAAATAAAAATTTGATGATATTTTTCCACATTCATAAATGTTTTCAAATTTGATCATCATTTTCTAAAAAATTATTAGATGCAACTAAAAATCCAAAGAAAAAACAGTTAGTAATGGCGCACCAGGGGAGGGTGCGCCATTGCTATCCAAAAAACAGTTACTAATGGCGCACCGCTAGGAGGTGCGCCATTGCTATCCAAAAAAAGTTACTAATGGCGCACCGCTAGGAGGTGCGCCATTGCTAACCCTCCCCCACTAAAACACCCAATCCCCGATCCCTAATCTCACATCTCTCTCAGCCCCCCCCGCTGCTATCTCTGCCTCACCTCACCCACGCCGCCCCCGTGCTCGCCGTCCCCGTGCTCGATGCCCCCGCCGCCGACCCCCACCGCCCCAGCCGCACCCTACCA